>NC_091351.1:24784950-25139950 GCF_038502225.1 Cherax quadricarinatus | reverse complement strand
TGGCTGCAGAGAGCAAAAATTAAGAGCTACGAGTTGTGGCTACAGCTGCACAGAAGTGGCATATAGAGCTGAGGAACAAAACAGACATAACGTTTGGAAGAGCAACATGAGTGGCCAGTGAGGGGACTGAGGGAAGGGAAGGAGATAAGCAGATCTTGTAGAAGTGATATTAAGCAACCGGGTTCAAGGAGTGATATGGGAAACAACTAAGGTGATGTTTTAATCAGAACCAGAAATACAGAGGGAAAAAAATGGGACGAGGGGACGGAGATGCTAATAATTATTAATAGGCTTCAGGAGTCTGATGGAAGGACATCGAGAAGAAGAGAAAAAGAATGCATTATCATAATAACGGAAGAGATGGATATGTCCCAGTGACAAATTTTCAGAGAATTAAGAAGTATTTGAGGGGAAAAAATCGCCCAGTTAAATTGACATTCATAGCAAAACTGGTATGTAACAGGATCACTCAGCAGAAACCACAGTTAAAGAACTCACAAAAATACCAGCGGGTGGACATCTACTGTGACATAACATAAAAGGTAGGGAAGCAACAGAAAGATATTATACAAAGATGCAAGTGGCAGAAAATAGAGACAATGCTGGTATCAACAGGTAGGGAAGCCTAGACTCTGTAGGACCCATACACAACCATCCACAGAACCCCCTCAACCTCTACCACTTCACCCCAACCAAACACGATAACCCAAAATAAGCCACACACTACACCCACAGTTCCCACCCTTCCAGCACAAACTCCACCTTCACAGCACCCTCTTATAGTATCTCGCCCTGCTTCCCACTTCCCCAGATCGTACCAATTCCTTTCCACACACCCCTGGATAAAGTATTGGAAAAGAAGCTGAAGGTATGGTACGCCAACACAGATGTAATAAAAAAATAGATTGGCGGATATAAACCTTCCCCTTAAACTTCACCTTACCAACCTCAACAGAACACTTGACCATAACACAAGGCACAGATCACTCTTTGATGTTCCTCGTGTCCATCTCACGCTATGTAAAAACTTAATTCACATAAAAGGCCCAAAAATCTGGAATTCATTACCTGTGAATATAAAAGAAATATTGTCTGTTTATCAATTCAAAACTCTTCTTAAAAACCACTCGCTCACCCACGCCTAAATAAATACTGAATAACTGAATCTCATAAATGTATAACCTGTGACCCTAACAAACTATGTTGTTTAACTACATTACCTAATATAATATAATATGTACAGTAACTCATTTAATGACCACATGACTTGTTTTTAGTCGATCTTATTCCATTATATTATACATTGTTATGCTACAAATTTGTACGACTTAATGCTTCTTATATGAAATATTTGTACTTCATGTTGTAATTTGTTTAAGGTAATTTTTACCAGACAATATATAATTGCTTAGTTAATCTTAAGTTAATTTTAAGCTGCCTATAATGCTCTGCATACAAGGTGCTGCGGCATGTACACCCAACCACTATATTTCTTTGTACAACTATGTATAAATATATCAATAAATAACACCAATGTGCATCTTTAAGGCATCCTCAGACATCATATCACTCACAGAATCAAAGCTCACAGAGATGTTAACAGACACGATCTTCCTGACTGGCTATCAGATCCTCAGGAAACAGAGGGCACGAGAGGGAAGGAGGAGGTGCACTGCTCATCATAAACAAGATGAGTTAACACACCAAACGGGGAGTAAAATGAAATTAGCTCAGAGACACCCACACCGCCGTATGTCCTCGGATCACGGGAAAACACCTAGTTCTGTTGGGTGCGTGATTTTTGTAGGATTTGGTGGTCCTGTGGGTTAGAGCATCATGTGGTTTTTTTCTCACCATGAGGCGTGCCAAAACGATATGGGTTCGAATTATATATATATATATATATATATATATATATATATATATATATATATATATATATGTCGTGCCGAATATGTAAAACTGGTCAATTAGCAAGAACTCATTTAAAATTAAGTTCTTTCTAAAATTTTCTCGTATACGTTAAAAGATATATTTTTTTAATTAATGTTGATGTAAAAATTTATAATTTTGCACCAAAAGGAACTTAGAAAACTTACCTAACCTTATTATAACAAGAACAATTTATTTTAGCCTAACCCAACTAAATAGATTTGTTAACAATAATTTAATACTAAACAAACACAGTGAAATATATTTTTTTCGTTAGGTTCAGAATGATTTTGGCGAAATTATTGCATACACAAATTTTCGCTTGTCCTATATGGCAAGATGAACGTTGCTATTTAAGCCAAGATCGCAAGTTCTGCCTATTCGACACGACACGACATATATATATATATATATATATATATATATATATATATATATATATATATATATATATATATATATATATATATATATATATATATATATATATATATATATATATATATATATATATATACAGGAAAGAGTAAGGTTATGAGGATAACAAAAAGATTAGGTGATGAAAGATTGAATATCAGATTGGAGGGAGAGAGTATGGAGGAGGTGAACGTATTCAGATATTTGGGAGTGGACGTGTCAGCGGATGGGTCTATGAAAGATGAGGTGAATCATAGAATTGATGAGGGAAAAAGAGTGAGTGGTGCACTTAGGAGTCTGTGGAGACAAAGAACTTTGTCCTTGGAGGCAAAGAGGGGAATGTATGAGAGTATAGTTTTACCAACGCTCTTATATGGGTGTGAAGCGTGGGTGATGAATGTTGCAGCGAGGAGAAGGCTGGAGGCAGTGGAGATGTCATGTCTGAGGGCAATGTGTGGTGTGAATATAATGCAGAGAATTCGTAGTTTGGAAGTTAGGAGGAGGTGCGGGATTACCAAAACTGTTGTCCAGAGGGCTGAGGAAGGGTTGTTGAGGTGGTTCGGACATGTAGAGAGAATGGAGCGAAACAGAATGACTTCAAGAGTGTATCAGTCTGTAGTGGAAGGAAGGCGGGGTAGGGGTCGGCCTAGGAAGGGTTGGAGGGAGGGGGTAAAGGAGGTTTTGTGTGCGAGGGGCTTGGACTTCCAGCAGGCATGCGTGAGCGTGTTTGATAGGAGTGAATGGAGACAAATGGTTTTTAATACTTGACGTGCTGTTGGAGTGTGAGCAAAGTAACATTTATGAAGGGATTCAGGGAAACCGGCAGGCCGGACTTGAGTCCTGGAGATGGGAAGTACAGTGCCTGCACTCTGAAGGAGGGGTGTTAATGTTGCAGTTTAAAAACTGTAGTGTAAAGCACCCTTCTGGCAAGACAGTGATGGAGTGAATGATGGTGAAAGTTTTTCTTTTTCGGGCCACCCTGCCTTGGTGGGAATCGGCCGGTGTGATAATAAATAATAATAAAATATATATATATATATATATATATATATATATATATATATATATGCAAAACAACCACTGTGAAAGAGTAGTGAAATTCCAAGCGCTTTCGTGACTACTCACATTATCAAGGAACTATGAAAGTGAAGCATCCAAGGAAGCTATATAAGGGGTCTGGCCAGCACCTCACTATCAGATCCCACAACAGTTAAACACCTGACGCGCGCCGACCCAACTTGGATAGGTCCTTTGCACAACTCACCCACAAACTATTCTACCCAAGAAAATTTAAAAATTATTTGTCCAGTGTATTATTAAATTCTTCCCAAATTCTATTAATTATAAATGGATCTAATTTATATAAACCAAAGGAAATATTCATATTATTGTCAAAACTGCTTTTTATGAAACAAGATTCAATTATATTCCTGTCGACCATGGACTTGCTTGATACTACTTTCTCAACTTTTTGAAAATCAATTGGATGGTTAAAATCTCTTACATGAATAAATAGAGCATTGGAATCTTGTCCAGTTCTAATGCTATATTTATGTTGTTTTAATCTTAGTTCGAGATTTTTACCAGTTTGACCGTAATAAACTTTATCGCAAATTTTACAAGGAATCTTATAGACACATCCATCAGCATTTTGGGGGGAATTCTTTATCAAAAGTTTTTTTACTGTATCAAGATTTTTAAATACAACTTTGACATTAAAAGTCTTAAGAAGAGAAGGCATATCAACCAAGTTTTCATGGTAAGGGAGAACCAACATATTTTTAGTTGAATAAGGCTGGTTGTCCCTTTTTGGGTTGTAAAAAGTATTTCTAGCAATTTTAAATGATTTATCAATTATATTTCTCGGGTATTTCAGATCAATGGCTATTTCATAAATTTTGGATATTTCTTCATCTATGAAGACACACTTCTCTTTCACAGTGGTTGTTTTGCATATTTTAAAATCACCTGTTTACTGTGATCTTATTTTATATATATATATATATATATATATATATATATATATATATATATATATATATATATATATATATATATATATATATATATATATATATATATATATATATATATAATTATATATCTTTGACGGGCCTACACACTGTATCTAAGCACGTAGCACCTACGCCACACTGCCACTCCGGGTTCTAGCCGAGTGGCATAAATACTACGTAGTTTGATGCAGAGTGTGAAGTAAATTTTGAAGAGAAAGCTCTAATGTGGCGTTAACTCTTTCGATACTAGTGAGGATCTGTGAATTTCGTGGCGTGACGTAGTTTTACTGTATCCTCCTTCCTCGCCCTGAACAAGCAGTCTCCTACATAACTGGCAGTGGACGCCCTTACTTCAGTGGTGCACTTACTGAGAGAAAGCAATGAACAACCTGCTTCATAGTTGGCTTTTGATGACATGCAGGATTGTGGTCACATGTGACGCAAGTCACATGTGACCATGTGACTTGCTTAAAAATAGCGTGAAAATGCAGAATTAGCAAGAAAAGTAGATGCAACAACGAGGTGCAAAACGTAATAGTGAAGACACTACCAACTACACTCAAAGATTTAAATTGGATAAATTTAAATTTAGAAAGGATGTTTGGTAATAGAGATTTAAAGGAGGGAACAATCTGGCAAGTATGATCCTAGAAACTGAGAAACTAAAAAAAATGTTTATACAGTATATGAGTGAGATGAGTTGAGTTTGTGATGAAGGAAGAACGACTGAACCCGGTATCCAGAATTCTAATGTTATACAAATTATAAGATCTGTCTTTTATTATTACATAACAGAATAAAAAATCCAGACCAAAGAAAGTGTACAATAAGCCAACTGGTGCAACTCTACTGGCACTTACTTTCCTGCGGATGTTGTGCTTTTACCCCTCTTTTAGGGTCTAAGTCCTCAAAAAAAAAGATAGTTTTATGGTCTTTGTAAGTAAACTCATCGTTTTTAAAAATAAAAGTTTGTTCTACTTACCTACAACTGTGAGCCAGATGTAGTGCCTCATGGGTGGCGTTGTGGACACCTGGCACTCATACATTCCTGAGTCCCGAACTTGAGCAAACTTAACTGTAAGTGCCCAGTCCTCGGAGCCTGCGGTGTGCACTGCCCTGAACCTCTGATCAGATGTGTAGGTGTATGCCCCTACAGTGAGCAAGTGTGTGTCTCTATGTCGCAGCCACGACACCTGTGGATACACCTGTATTAGTACACCTGTGGATACACCTGTATTAACTCCCACGACACTTATATTTCAAGGATACATGTATTAATGTAGTGAGTAATGACTGTTGAAGTTGTCATTGATGCTACAGTTTCGTGACTCAGCGGCTGTGGAATAAAAATATTTGTTAGTTTCCTCTTAAAAATAGTCAGAATATTCTGTGGATACCACTTGTCTTACTGAATCTTTGTTTACACTGAGTCTCTTGCTCCGTCTTACTGAATCTTTGTTTACACTGAGTCTCTTGCTCCGTCTTACTGAATCTTTGTTTACACTGAGTCTCTTGCTCCGTCTTACTGAATCTTTGTTTACACTGAGTCTCTTGCTCCGTCTTACTGAATCTTTGTTTACACTGAGTCTCTTGCTCCGTCTTACTGAATCTTTGTTTACACTGAGTCTCTTGCTCCGTCTTACTGAATCTTTGTTTACACTGAGTCTCTTGCTCCGTCTTACTGAATCTTTGTTTACACTGAGTCTCTTGCTCCGTCTTACTGAATCTTTGTTTACACTGAGTCTCTTGCTCCGTCTTACTGAATCTTTGTTTACACTGAGTCTCTTGCTCCGTCTTACTGAATCTTTGTTTACACTGAGTCTCTTGCTCCGTCTTACTGAATCTTTGTTTACACTGAGTCTCTTGCTCCGTCTTACTGAATCTTTGTTTACACTGAGTCTCTTGCTCCGTCTTACTGAATCTTTGTTTACACTGAGTCTCTTGCTCCGTCTTACTGAATCTTTGTTTACACTGAGTCTCTTGCTCCGTCTTACTGAATCTTTATTTACACTGAGTCTCTTGCTCCGTCAAATGGTCATTTCTGTGTAACAATTTGAAACAAGTTTCTTTAACATTTCCTGGGTTGAAATTAATTAAAATAAATTGTCTATCAAAATTATTTTTATTTGTTTTTGTAATGTACAAAAAACATTCTAACACAAATTTAAACTAGATAAAACATTGACGATTTCTTTCAATATTTTCAATTAACATTACAAATATGTACATATATGATTGGATGAATTATTATACTTAAATAGAGCTAAACCGACAAGGGTCATGACTAGCTGGGGGCAGAAAATAGTGCCGGGGATATAAATAGCCTGGTGAAGAGGGGAGAAAAGTGCCGGAAGGGACGCTAAAGGCTATGTGTTAACTGGAGTTTACCTGAAGAGAGTTCCGAGGGTCAACGCCCCCGCGGCCCGGTCTGTGACCAGGCCTCCTGGTGGATCAGAGCCTGATCAACCAGGCTGTTGCTGCTGGCTGCACGCAAACCAACGTACGAGCCACAGCCCGGCTGGTCAGGAACCGACTTTAGGTGCTTGTCCAGTGCCAGCTTGAAGACTGCCAGGGGTCTGTTGGTAATCCCCCTCATGTATGCTGGGAGGCAGTTGAACAGTCTCGGGCCCCTGACACTTATTGTATGGTCTCTTAACGTGCTAGTGACACCCCTGCTTTTCATTGGGGGGATGTTGCATCGTCTGCCAAGTCTTTTGCTTTCGTTGTGAGTGATTTTCGTGTGCAAGTTCGGTACTAGTCCCTCTAGGATTTTCCAGGTGTATATAATCATGTATCTCTCCCGCCTGCGTTCCAGGGAATACACGTTCAGGAACCTCAAGCGCTCCCAGTGATTGAGGTGTTTTATCTCCGTTATGGGCGCCGTGAAGGTTCTCTGTACATTTTCTAGGTCAGCAATTTCACCTGCCTTGAAAGGTGCTGTTAGTGTGCAGCAATATTCCAGCCTTTCAAAGTTAGTATAGTAAAGCACTTGCTGACAAAGTCAAAAAGTGATGGTAAGTCGAAGGCAGGGTCGTCTGCAAGAAGGGAAGATAAGGTAAGAGTGGTAGGGCAGTGGCGTTGGTTTAAATAAATTCTGCGAGCTCTGGTAAACCGGACAATCCACAGAAAAGTGAAAACTGTAATAGGGACCCCGACAAACCTCACAGAGGAAAATAGGGTGTTATCCCATGAGATACCCATGAGTAAGGCGAGTATGGCCGATGTGGAGATTTGAGAGTGCAGTCTCCCGAGTACGGCAACGGTGGTAAGAAGATGGCCACAAATCTAAAAGCGGTTTAATAGAGTGTAATTTGTTATGGTGTATGTGCGGCCACCGTTGTTGCCAACGGCCGTGAAGACGGGAAGAGATGACCAAAATAATCCTTAAACGGAATACCTCTATAGGAAACCGGAAGATCATGTACCGCTGACCGCGCAGCAGCCGCTTGTTCTTTGCCCTGCACATCAACGTGTCCAGGGACCCAACAAAAAACGACGCCCTCGTTTTTGCTAGCCACACAGTGCAATCAAATCTGAATACGAAGGACCAATGGATGAGGGGAATCGAATTCCCTGAGAGAATCTGAAATGATCACAAACGTCTAAGGAAATATATATGTAATACGGAGAAGCGCTATGAGGATGGCATACAACTCGGCGGTAAAAATACTAGCCGAGTCTAACATGTGACCTCGGACAACATCGTCAGGGAACACTGCTGCGAACCCAACACCGTCAGAAGGCTTAGAACCATCTGTATAAACAGCGACGGCACGAGCATGCGACCGGAAGTAATTAAGAAAAAGAGCGAGAAGCAGCAGCAGTAGGTAGTAGAGCTTTGGCGCAAGGCAGTAGGGCAGAACAGACAAGACCCCGTCGAAACCTCCCTTTGGGAGGTTCCAAAATACACGGGAGGCAACTGGAGAGAAGACCGGAGTGAGTGAAGATGAATAGAAAACAGTCGGAGCAAGCAGGGGGCGATGAACAAAAAACGTCTATAACCAGCCTATACATAGAAGGAACACGAAAGTCATAAGAACGGACAAAGTAACGAAGGCAATGAACATCACGACGATCAGCTAAGGAACATTCGCCTCAGCATAGAGGCTTTCAACAAGAGATGAACGACAGGCACCAAGGCATACACGAAGACATTGATGATGAAGGGGATTAATTTAGAGTTGTAACTTGTAGGAGAAGCCGCAGAATAGACTTAGTTTCCATAAATAACTAAAAAAGGCACAATACAGTGACTGGAACGATGCACAAATAACCCGCACATTGTAGAGAGGAGCTTACCGCGACGTTTCGGTCCGACTTGGACCATTTACAAAGTCACACTAACCAGAAGAGTAGCAGGACGGCTATATATAGGCAGGAAGAGGTAGTGGTGGTAGTAGTAGCAGTAGTAGTGGTGGTAGTATTAGTAGTAGTAGTAGTAGTAGTAGTAGCAGTAGTAGTAGTAGTAGTAGTAATAGTAGTAGTAGTAGTAGTAGTAGTACTAGTAGTAGTAGTAGTAGTAGTGGTAGTAGTGGGGAATTAAGGAGGAGGAGGAGGAGCCAGTCAAACATTTAATCACGTCTCTAGAGTCTCCTATGTTAGTCACGTCCCCAGTGACTCCTATGTTAGTCACGTCCCTAGCGTCTATGTTAATCACGTCTACAGCGTCTCCTATGTTAGTCACGTCCCCAGCGTTTATGTTAGTCAGGTCTCCAGCGTCTATGTTACTCACGTCTCCAGCGTCTTCTATGTTAGTCACGTTTCCAGCGTCTCCCATGTTACTCACGTCCCCAGCGTCTCCTATGTTAGTCACGTCTCCAGCGTCTATGTTAGTCACATCCCCAGCGTCTCCATGAGCCACGTCTCCAGCGCCTCGTATGTTAGTCACGACCCCAGCGTCTCCTATGTTAGACACGTCTCAAGCGTCTATGTTAGTCAAGTCTCCAGCGTCTCCTATGTTAGTCACGACCCCAGCGTCTCCTATGTTAGCCACGTCTCCAGCGTCTATGTTAGTCACGTCTCTAGCGTCTCCTATGCTAGTCACGACCCCAGCACGTCCTATGTTAGTCACGTCCCCAGCGTCTCCTATGTTAGTCACGTCCCCAGCGTCTCCTATGTATGTCACGTAACCAGAGTCTATGTTAGTCACATCTCCAGCTTCTCCTATGATAGTCACGTCCACAGCGTCTATGTTAGTAACGTCCACAGCGTCTCCTATGTTAGTCTCGTCTCCAGCGTCTCCTATGTTAGTCACGTCCCCAGCGTCTCCTATGTTAATCAGGTCCTCAGCGTCATGTCTCAAGCGTCTCCTATGTTAGTCACGTCCCCAGCGTCTATGTTAATCACGTCTCCAGCATCTCCTATGTTAGTCACGTATCCAGCGTCTCCTATGTTAGTCACGTCCCCAGCGTCTCCTATGTCAGTCACGTAACCAGCGTCTATGTTAGTCACATCTCCAGCGTCTCCTATGATAGTCACGTCCACAGCGTCTATGTTAGTAACGTCCACAGCGTCTCCTATGTTAGTCTCGTCTCCAGCGTCTCCTATGTTAGTCACGTCCCCAGCGTCTATGTTAGTCATGTCCCCAGCGTCTATGTTAGTCATGTCCCCAGCGTCTCCTATGATAGTCACGTTCACAGAGGCTATGTTAGTCACGTCCCCAGCGTCTATGTTAGTCACGTCTCCAGCGTCTATATTATTCATGTCCACAGCGTCTCCTATGTTAGTCACGTTCCCAGTGTCTCCTATGTTAGTCACGTCTCCAGCGTCTCATATGTTAGTCACGTCCTCAGCGTCTATGTTAGTCACGTCTCCAGCGTCTATGTTAGTAACATCCCCAGCGTCTATGATAGTCACGTCTCAAGCGTCTATGTTAGTCATGTCCCTAGCGTCTCCTATGTTAATCACGTCCCCAGCGCTTACGGTATTCACGTCCCCAGCGTCTCCTATGTTAGTCACGTCCTCAGCGTCTATGTTAGTCACGTCCCAAGCGTCTATGTTAGTAATGTCTCCAGTGTCTATGTTAGACACGTCCCCAGCGTCTCCTATGTTAGACACGTCTCCAGCGTCTATGTTACTAACGTCCCCAGCGTCTCCCATGTTAGTCACGTCTCCAGCGTCTATGTTAGATACGTCCACAGCGTCTCCTATGTTAGTCAGGTCCCCAGTGTCTATGTTACTCACGTATCCAGCGACTCCTATGTTAGTCAGGTCGCCAGCGTCTATGTTACTCATGTCTCAAGCATCTCCTATGTTACTCACGTCTCCAGCGTCTCCTATGTTAGCCACGTCCCCAGCATCTACGTTATTCTTGTCCCCAGAGTCTCTTATGTTAGTCACATCCCCATCGTCTATTTTAGTCACGTCTCCAGCATCTCCTATGTTAGTCACGTCTCCAGCGTCTCCTATGTTAGTCACGTCCCCAGCATCAACGTTAGTCACATCCCCATCGTCTATTTTAGTCACGTCTCCAGCATCTCCTATGTTAGTCATGTCCCCAGCGTCTCCTATGATAGTCACGTTCACAGAGGCTATGTTAGTCACGTCCCCAGCGTCTATGTTAGTCACGTCTCCAGCGTCTATATTATTCATGTCCACAGCGTCTCCTATGTTAGTCACGTTCCCAGTGTCTCCTATGTTAGTCACGTCTCCAGCGTCTCATATGTTAGTCACGTCCTCAGCGTCTATGTTAGTCACGTCTCCAGCGTCTATGTTAGTAACATCCCCAGCGTCTATGATAGTCACGTCTCAAGCGTCTATGTTAGTCACGTCCCCAGTGTCTATGTTAGTCATGTCCCTAGCGTCTCCTATGTTAATCACGTCCCCAGCGCTTACGGTATTCACGTCCCCAGCGTCTCCTATGTTAGTCACGTCCTCAGCGTCTATGTTAGTCACGTCCCAAGCGTCTATGTTAGTAATGTCTCCAGTGTCTATGTTAGACACGTCCCCAGCGTCTCCTATGTTAGACACGTCTCCAGCGTCTATGTTACTAACGTCCCCAGCGTCTCCCATGTTAGTCACGTCTCCAGCGTCTATGTTAGATACGTCCACAGCGTCTCCTATGTTAGTCAGGTCCCCAGTGTCTATGTTACTCACGTATCCAGCGACTCCTATGTTAGTCAGGTCGCCAGCGTCTATGTTACTCATGTCTCAAGCATCTCCTATGTTACTCACGTCTCCAGCGTCTCCTATGTTAGCCACGTCCCCAGCATCTACGTTATTCTTGTCCCCAGAGTCTCTTATGTTAGTCACATCCCCATCGTCTATTTTAGTCACGTCTCCAGCATCTCCTATGTTAGTCACGTCTCCAGCGTCTCCTATGTTAGTCACGTCCCCAGCATCAACGTTAGTCACATCCCCATCGTCTATTTTAGTCACGTCTCCAGCATCTCCTATGTTAGTCATGTCCCCAGCGTCTCCTATGATAGTCACGTTCACAGAGGCTATGTTAGTCACGTCCCCAGCGTCTATGTTAGTCACGTCTCCAGCGTCTATATTATTCATGTCCACAGCGTCTCCTATGTTAGTCACGTTCCCAGTGTCTCCTATGTTAGTCACGTCTCCAGCGTCTCATATGTTAGTCACGTCCTCAGCGTCTATGTTAGTCACGTCTCCAGCGTCTATGTTAGTAACATCCCCAGCGTCTATGATAGTCACATCTCAAGCGTCTATGTTAGTCACGTCCCCAGTGTCTATGTTAGTCATGTCCCTAGCGTCTCCTATGTTAATCACGTCCCCAGCGCTTACGGTATTCACGTCCCCAGCGTCTCCTATGTTAGTCACGTCCTCAGCGTCTATGTTAGTCACGTCCCAAGCGTCTATGTTAGTAATGTCTTCAGTGTCTATGTTAGACACGTCCCCAGCGTCTCCTATGTTAGACACGTCTCCAGCGTCCATGTTACTAACGTCCCCAGCGTCTCCCATGTTAGTCACGTCTCCAGCGTCTATGTTAGATACGTCCACAGCGTCTCCTATGTTAGTCAGGTCCCCAGTGTCTATGTTACTCACGTATCCAGCGACTCCTATGTTAGTCAGGTCGCCAGCGTCTATGTTATTCATGTCTCAAGCATCTCCTATGTTACTCACGTCTCCAGCGTCTCCTATGTTAGCCACGTCCCCAGCATCTACGTTATTCTTGTCCCCAGAGTCTCTTATGTTAGTCACATCCCCATCGTCTATTTTAGTCACGTCTCCAGCATCTCCTATGTCAGTCACGTCTCCAGCGTCTCCTATGTTAGTCACGTCCCCAGCATCAACGTTAGTCACATCCCCATCGTCTATTTTAGTCACGTCTCCAGCATCTCCTATGTTAGTCACGTCCCCAGCGTCTCCTATGTTAGTCTCTTCCTCAGCGTCTATGTTAACCACGTCCCCAGCGTCTCCTATGTTAATAACATCTCCAGCGCCTCCTATGTTAGTCACATCCCCAGTGTCTCCTATGTTAGTCACGTACCCAGCGTCTATGTTAGTCACGTCCACAGCGTCTCCTATGTGAGTCACGTCTCCAGAGTCTCCTATGTAAGTCACGCACCCAGCGTCCATGTTAATCACGTCTCCAGCGTCTATGTTAGTCACGTCCTCAGCGTCTCCTATGTTATTCACGTTCACAGCGCCTATGTTAGTAACGTCCACAGTATCTCATATGTGAGTCACGTCTTCAGTGTCTCCTATGTTAGTCACGCCCCCAGCGTCCATGTTAATCACGTCTCCAGCGTCTATGTTAGTCACGACCTCAGCGTCTCCTATGTTAGACACGACCTAAGCGTCTCCTATGTTAGTCACGTCCCCAGAGTCTCACATGTTAGTCACGTCCCCAGCGTCCCCTATGTTATTCAAGTCCCCAGCGTCTATGTTAGTCACGTCCAAAGCGTCTATGTTAGTCACGTCCTAATCGTCTGTGTTAGTCACGTCCCCAGCGTCTATGTTAGTCACGTCTCCAGCGTCTATGTTAGTCATATCCCAAGCATCTCCTATGTTAGTCACGTCCCCAGCGTCTATGTTAGTCACGTCCCCAGCGTCTATGTTAGCCTCGTCACCAGCGTCTCTTTTGTTAGTCACGTCCCCAGCGTCTATGTTAGTCACGTCCAAAGCGTCTATGTTAGTCACGTCCTCAGCGTCTGTGTTAGTCACGTCCCCAGCGTCTATGTTAGTCACGTCTCCAGCGTCTATGTTATTCATGTCCCAAGCGTCTCCTATGTTAGTCACGTCCCCAGCGTCTATTTTAGTCAAGTCTCCAGCGTCTCCTATGTCAGTTACGTCCACAGTGTCTCCTATGTTAGTTACGTCCACGGTGTCTCCTATGCTAGTCACGTCCCCAGCGTATATGTTAATCACGTCTTCAGCGTCTCCTATGTTAGTCACGTCCCCAGCGTCTCCTATGTTAGTCGCATCTCCAGCGTCTACGTTAGTCACGTCCTCAGCGTCTCCTATGTTAGTAACGTTCCCAGCGTCTATGTTAGTCACGTCCCCAGCGTCTATGTTAGTCACGTCTCCAGAGTTTCCTATGTTAGTAACGTCCCCAGCGTCTATGTTAGTCACGTCTCCAGAGTCTCCTGTGTTAGTCACGTCCCAAGCGCCTCCTATGTTAGTCACGTATCCAGCGGCTATGTTAGTTACGTCAAAATCGTCTCCTATGTTAGTCAGGTCTCCAGCGTCCCCTATGTTAGTCACGTCCCCAGCGTCTATGTTAGTCACGTCACCAGCGTCACCTATGTAAGTCACGTCCCCAGCGTCTATCTTAGTCACGTCCCCAGCGTCTATTTTAGTCACGTCTCCAGCGTCTCCTATGTTAAAGTCCCCATCGTCTCCTTTGTTAGTCAGGTCGCCAGCGTCTCCTATGTGAGTCACGGCTCCAGCGTCTATGTTACTCACGTCCCTAGCGTCTCCTAAGTTAGTCACGTCCCCAGCGTCTATGTTAGTCACGTCCCCAGTGTCTATATTAGTCACGTCCCCAGCGTCTCCTATTTCAGTCACGTCCCAAGCGTCTCCTATGTTAGTCACGTCCGCAGCGTCTGCTATGTTAGTCACGTCCCAAGCCTCTATGCTAGTCACGTACCTAGTCTCTGTGTTAGTCACGTCACCAGCGTCTCCTATGTTAGTCTCGTAAATAGCGTCTTTGTTATTCTCGTCCCCAGCATCTCGTATGCTAGTCACGTCCCCAGCGTCTCCTATGTTAGTCACGTCCCCAGCGCGTCCTATGTTAGTCACGTCCCCAGCGTCTACGTTAGTCATGTCATCAGTGTCTCCTATGTTTGTCACGTCACCAGCGTCTCCTACGTTAGTCACGTCCCCAGCGTCTCCTATGTTAGTCACGTCCCCTGCGTCTCCTATGTTATCCACGTCTCCAGCGTTTCCTATGTTAGTCACGTCCACAGCGTCTGCTTTGTCAGTCACGTCTCCAGCGTCTCCTATGTTAGTCACGTCCCCAGCGTCCATGTTAATCACATCTCCAACGTCTATGTTAGTCACGTACCCAGCGTCTCCTTTGTGAGTCACGTCCCCAGCGTCTCCTATGTTAGTCACGTCTCCAGCGTCTCCTATGTTAGTCCCGTCCCCAGAGTGTATGTTAGTCATATCCCCAGCGTCTATGTTAGCCACGTCCACAGCGTCTGCTTTGTCAGTCACGTCTCCAGCGTCTCCTATGTTAGTCACGTCCCCAGCGTCCATGTTCATCACATCTCCAGCGTCTATGTTAGTCACATCCCCAGCGTCTCCTTTGTGAGTCACGTCCACAGCGTCCTCTCTGTGAGTCACGTCCCCAGCGTCTCCTATGTCAGTCAGGTCTCCAGCGTCTCCTATGTTACTCACGTCTCCAGCGTCTCCTATGTTAGTCACGTCCGCTGCGACTCCTATGTTAGTCACGCCCACAGCGTCTCGTATGTTAGTCAAGTCCCCACCGTCTCCTATGTTAGTCACGTTCTGAGCGTCTATGTTAGTCACGCCCCCAGCGTCTCCAATGTTAGTCACATCTCCATCGTCTATGTTAGTCTCGTTCCCTGCGTCTCGTACGTTAGTCGCATCTCCAGCGTCTTTGTTATTCACGTACACAGCGTCTCCTATGTTAGTCAGGTCTCCAACGTCTAGCGTCTATGTTAGACAAGTCCCCAGCGTCTATGTTAGTCACGTCCCCAGCGTCTCCTATGTTAGTCATGTCCCCACGGTCTATGTTAGTCACGTCCCCACTTTCTATGTTAGTCACGTCCCCAGCGTCTCCTATGTTAGTCACGTCCCCACGGTCTATATTAGTCACGTCCCTAGCGTCTATGTTAGTCATGTCCCCAGCGTGCATGTTAGTCACGTCCCCAGAGTCTATGTTAGTCACGTCCCCAGCGTCTATGTTAGTCACGTCCCCAGCGTCTCCTATGTTAGTTACGTCCCCACGGTCTATATTAGTCACGTCCCCAGCGTCTATGTTAGTCATGTCCCCAGCGTGCATGTTAGTCACGTCCCCAGAGTCTATGTTAGTCACGTCCCCAGCCTCTATGTTAGTCAGGTCCCCATTGTCTATGTTAGTCACGTCCCGATCGCCTATGTTATTCACGTCCCCTGCGTCTACGTTAGTCACGCCCCCAGTCTATGTTAATCACGTCTCCAGCGTGTCCTATGATAGTCACATCCCCAGCGTCTCCTATGTTAGTCACGTCCAAGCGTCTATGTTAGTCACGTCCACAGCGTCTCCTATGTCAGTCACGTCCAAGCGTCTATGTTAGTCACGTCTATAGCGTCTCCTATGTTAGTCACGTCCCCAGCGTCTTTGTTAATCACGTCCCCAGCGTCTCCTCTGTTAGTCATGTCCCCAACGTCTCCTATATTAGTCACGTCCTCAGCGTCTAAGTTAGTCACGTCCCCAGCGTCTATGTTAGTCACGTTCCCTGCGTCTATGTTAATCACGTCTCGAGCGTCTCCTATGTTATTAACGTCCCCAGCGTCTATGTTAGTCACGTCCCCAGCGTCTCCAATATTAGATACGTCCACAGCATCTCCTGTGTTAGTCACGTCCCCAGCGTCTATGTTTGTCACGTCCCCAGCGTCTCCTATGTTAGTCACGTCTCCAGCGTTTATGTTACTCACGTCTCCAGCGTCTTCTATGTTAGTCACGTCCCCAGCGTCTCCTATGTTAGTCACGTCTCCATCCTCTATGTTAGTCAAGTCTCCAGCGTCTCCTATGTTAGTCACGTCTCCATCCTCTATGTTATTCAAGTCCCCAGCGTCTCCTATGTTAGTCACGTCCACAGCGTCTATGTCAGTCACGTCCGCAGCGTCTATGTTACTCACCACCCCAGCGTCTATGTAAGTCACGTACCCAGCGTCTATGTTAGTCACGTACCCAGCGTCTATGTTAGTCACGTACCCAGCGTATTCTATGTTAGTCACGTCTCCAGCGTCTATGTTAGTCACGTCCCCAGCGTCTATGTTTGTCACGTCCCCAGCGTCTATGTTAGTCACGTCCCCAGCGTCTATGTTTGTCACGTCTCCCGCGTCTCCTATGTTAGTCACGTCCTCAGAGTCTATGTTACTCACGTCCTCAGCGTCTCCTATGTTAGTCACGTCCCCAGCGTCTATGTTAGTCACGTCCCCAGCGTCTCCTATGTTAGTCACGTCCCCAGCGTCTATGATAGTCACGTCCCCAGCGTCTATGTTAGTCACGTCCCCAGCGTCTACGTTAGTCACGTCCCCAACGTCTCCTATGTTAGTCACGTCCCCAGCGTCTCCTATGTTAGTCACGTTTCCAGCGTCTATGTTAGTCATGCCCCCAGCGTCTATGTTAGTCACGTCCCCAGCGTCTATGTTAGTCACGTCTCCAGCGTGTCCTATGTTAGTCACGTCCTCAGCGTCTGTATTAGTCACGTCCCCAGCGTCTCCTATGTTAGTCACGTCCCCAGCGTCTCCTATGTTAGTCACGTCCCCAGCGTCTCCTATGTTAGTCACGTCCCCAGCGTCTCCTATGTTAGTCACGTTTCCAGCGTCTCCTATGTTAGTCACGTCCCCAGCGTCTCCTATGTTAATCACATCCCCGTCGTTTCCTATGTGAGTCACGTGCCCAGCGTCTCCTATGTTAGTCACGTCCCCAGCGTCTCCTATGTTAGTCACATCTCCACCGTCTCCTGTGTTAGTCACGTCTTCAGCGTCTATATTAGTCACTTCTCCAGCGTCTCCTTTATTAGTCACGTCTCCAGCGTCTCCTATATTAGTCACGTCAGTCACGTCTCCAGCGTCTCCTATATTAGTCACGTCTTCAGCTTCTCTTATATTAGTCACGTCTCCAGCGTCTCCTATATTAGTCACGTCAGTCACGTCTCCAGCGTCTCCTATATTAGTCACGTCTCCAGCGTCTCCTATATTAGTCACGTCAGTCACGTCTCCAGCGTCTCCTATATTAGCCACGTCTCCAGTGTCTCCTATATTACCTACGTCTCCAGCGTCTCCTATATTAGTCACGTCTCCAGCGTCTCCTATATTACCTACGTCTCCAGCGTCTCCTATATTAGTCACGTCCCCAGCGTCTCTTATATTAGCCACGTCTCCAGCGTCTCCTGTATTAGTCACGTCTCCAGCGTCTCCTATATTAGCCACGTCTCCAGCGTCTCCTATATTAGCCACGTCTCCAGCGTCTCCTATATTAGTCACGTCTCCAGCGTCTCCTATATTAGTCACGTCTCCAGCGTCTCCTATATTAGTCACGTCTCCAGCGTCTCCTATATTAGCCACGTCTCCAGCGTCTCCTATATTAGCCACGTCTCCAGCGTCTCCTATATTAGCCACGTCTTCAGCGTCTCCTATACTAGCCACGCCTCCAGCGTCTCCTATATTAGCCACGTCTCCAGCGTCTCCTATATTAGTCACGTCTCCAGCGTCTCCTATATTAGTCACGTCTCCAGCGTCTCCTATATTAGCCACGTCTCCAGCGTCTCCTATATTAGTCACGTCTTCAGCGTCTCTTATATTAGCCACGTCTCCAGCGTCTCCTATATTAGTCACGTCTCCAGCGTCTCCTATATTAGCCACGTCTCCAGCGTCTCCTATATTAGCCACGTCTTCAGCGTCTCCTATACTAGCCACGTCTCCAGCGTCTCCTATATTAGCCACGTCTCCAACGTCTCCTATATTAGCCACGTCTCCAGCGTCTCCTATATTAGTCACGTCTCCAGCGTCTCCTATATTAGTCTCACAATAAATAAACAGCGTCGCAACTATTAAATCGAAGCTAATAAAAACCCATATAAACAATTAGGTGGTTGTAGACGGCTTTACTGGTCCTCTGGATTATTGACAAAAAAGGCTTTACTGGTCCTCTGGATTATTGACAAAAAAGGTTTTACTGGTCCTCTGGATTATTGACAAAAAAGGTTTTACTGGTCCTTTGGATTCTTGACGAAAAAGGCTTTACTGGTCCTCTGGAATATTGACAAAAAAGACTTTACTGGTCCTCTGGAATATTGACAAAAAAGGCTTTACTGGTCCTCTGGATTATTGACAAAAAAGGTTTTACTGGTCCTCTGGAATATTGACAAAAAAGGCTTTACTGGTCCTTTGGATTCTTGACGAAAAAGGCTTTACTGGTCCTCTGGAATATTGACAAAAAAGGCTTTACTGGTCCTCTGGAATATTGACAAAAAAGACTTTACTGGTCCTCTGGAATATTGACAAAAAAGGCTTTACTGGTCCTCTGGATTATTGACAAAAAAGGTTTTACTGGTCCTCTGGAATATTGACGAAAAAGGCTTTACTGGTCCTCTGGAATATTGGCAAAAAAGGCTTTACTGGTCCTCTGGAATATTGACAAAAAACTAATTTATCTGCTACTTTAGATCAATTTTAAGCAACTTCCAGTCGTGAATTCAATCAAAATCATCTCCTTTGCATAATAATATTTCTTCAATTTTACTGAATAATACCAAGAAACTGGAAACACAACGACACCCTTAAAAAAAAACTAGAAACACCGGAAAGTCGCTTTTTTGAAGCATTCACAAGGTGGAGACTTTGTCTTCCTGTCAAGCACTGCGTCCTGCACCAGTTGTTTTGTATAAGTAAATTTATTCAGGTATTCACAAATAGTTACATGGATTATCATACATAGCCGCATATGTGTAGTTATATAGATTATCATACATAGCAGCATATGTGTAGTTATATAGATTATCATACATAGCAGCATATGTGTAGTTGCATGGATTATCATACATAGCAGCATATGTGTAGTTATATAGATTATCATACATAGCAGCATATGTGTAGTTACATAGATTATCATACATAGCAGCATATGTGTAGTTACATAGATTATCATACATAGCAGCATATGTGTAGTTACATAGATTATCATACATAGCAGCATATGTGTAGTTACATAGATTATCATACATAGCAGCATATGTGTAGTTACATAGATTATCATACATAGCAGCATATGTGTAGTTACATAGATTATCATACATAGCAGCATATGTGTAGTTACATAGATTATCATACATAGCAGCATATGTGTAGAGAACCTGAGATAACCAAAAAATTCAGAGTGACTTCTTTCCATTGGGGTCCTTTTAATTCCTTATTATTTTACTATAAGGGAGATATCTTATTATTATAATATAAAGGAGATATATTAGGAATGAGATAAATGAGTTATTTATATTTACACGTGTGTTAGCTAAAAAATAAAAAAAAATCATTCTCCTCCCTTTCTGTCGCTACATTCATCAGGTATCTTTTGTCTCTCCTCTTCAACTGGTTCATGCTATGACTGGCTTTGACATGTGCAGGCAGTCTGTTCCATGTCTTTACTGCTGTACAGCAGGTGTTTGAAGCCTGGCCACTGACTGTGGCTACTACAAAGTTGTTTTCCCTTCCCCTAGCATTATGGTTGCTGCGGTTCCCAACCTTGACAAAACTGGCAGCAAGATGTCCTGGACACTGAGAAATTTTGTAAACTTGATTTAACTTCAGTTGTTTTACTCTGTCTTCAATATTCAGCATATCCAATTGTTGTAATTCATCCTGGCCTACATGTTCTCTTGGACCCAGGTCCAGGACCCAGGTCCAGGACCCAGGTCCAGGACCCAAGTCCAGGATGAATCTTACTATTTTGTTCTGGGTGATTTGCAATCTATCTTTCAGTTTTTGTTTTGTCAAGTGCAAGTGTAGTCCATATAACACTGTATAAGGGCTAGACATAGTGTCCTGCGAGCCTCAGTAGGTAGACACTGTGCTTGTCTGTAAAGGAACTTCAGTCTGGCATTCGCTTTCTTTACTACACTGTTCTCTATCAATTCCCAGTGATGGGCTTCCCATTACACTGGACATTAAAAATTATTTACCCTTCTCAGTTTATATTTCGTGCCAAAGAGAATGGCTTCAGTTTTCCCTGGGGTGTAATGATAGTTTGTTGTCTACTAACCATTTGCTGCAGGACTCCAGTTCCAGTGTTAATACATTAGCTATATCTTGTGGATCTTTACCTGACACTAACAGAGCACTGTCATCTGCATACAGTAGGAGTTTGCACTTGACACTGATGGGCATTTCGTTTACACAAAGAAATAATAAGGAACTCCACATGCTATCAGCAGGGGTTCTGACTCAGTTTTGTTGATTTTGACAATTTGTTTCCTGTTGCAGTCTATGGAATGCCGATAGTTTGAAGTTTCTTACATAATATATTGTGGTTGACAGTATCGAAGGCCTTTTGCAGGTCTAAGGTTACCATACCTATGAGGTTCCCCTTTGACATTTCAGTTCTCTTATAATCCATCAGATTAATTAGGGAGGTGTCGGTTGAGTCAGAGCTCCTAAAGCCTGACTAATACTATGGAGAATGTTGTTGTCATTAAGGTACTTAACTACTTGACAGTACACCGCCCTCTCTAGAATTATGGATATAACGATGAGTATACTAACAGGCCTATATTTGCTTATATCAGACTAATTTTTGAAGATGAGAGTAACTCTGGCCTCCTTGAACCCCTCCAGTACGGTATTAGTGGTGATGGACAAATTTATTATGTGAGCAATAGGGACTGACAGTTCAGAGGCACCATCTTTTAGGAACTTAAACGGGATGTTATCAGGGCCGGTGCTCTTAGTTGCGTTTAACCTGCTTAGTTCTTTTTGCACGAAGTCATGAGATACACTTACTAGTTGACAACTGTTTGGGGTTACTCCTTTATTGGTCCAGTATGTTTGAAACTTATCAGAGTCTGTGTTAAAGGTATTTGATGCAGCTGGTAGTTTACTTACTAGTGTTGAGGTGACAAATTTGTAGTAGGAATTAAAACAATTTGCCACTTTAGTGGAATACTTCGTTATCTATAGTTAGTACTATGTTAGATCTATATACGGGTTTATGGCTATACCCCAGCCGGTTTAGTTGTTGCCAGAGCTTCCTAGATTATTCTCGTACTCTTCGATATTTGAGCAATACCGGTTTGCTTTTGCACCTTTTATAAGTCTGTTCCTCACCCGTTGGAATTCATTTACTGCTGCAGTATCCTGTCTGTGTTTTAAATCTTTTAGCAACTGGTCTCTGAATTTCATATTATCTAATATCTCAGTAGTCATCCAGGTTTCGGTTCTTCGTTTAATTCTAACCTCTTTAACTGGTGCAATATTATCAAGGATGGTAGTACCTGACCAGCCGGGCTGTGGTTCGTACGTTGCATTGCGTGCGGCCTGCAGTAACAGCCTGGTTGATCAGGCCCTGATCCACCATGAGGCCTGGTCACAGACCGGGCCGCGGGGGCGTTGACCCCTGGAACTCTCTCCAGGTAAACTCCATACTGAGAGGAATCAAAATAAATGATATTGGCTGACATCTTGAGTACCTTCATCAGCTGACGTGAGCACAAGAAGAGTGACAGGCAGTAGTGTGTGTCAGTCAGCAGGTTAGAGGTAAAAGTGGAAATAAATGGTATAAAATACCGACAAAGTGGAAATGTAAACGCATATGCAGTTTAATGTTATTCTTTATTGACAACGTTTCGCCCACACAGTGGGCTTTTTCAAGTCACAAACAGATCTACCTGGGGTGGAAGGTACGTGAGTATTTAACGTCAGGTTCAGAATGCTGAGGTCAGGTGGAGAATGTTGCATCTGATGATCTACCGAGTGGGGTTATAGAGTCTAAAATCTTGGGTAGCTTGGAAGGGGTATTGGATAAGTTATGAGCAGACCTTCTGTAGTGTTCTATGTTTTTATGTGGGATATCGATGAAGAAGTTTCTTGGCAAGTGGTTCAGCTATGTTATAGAAGCCTTTGTTCTGGTTGAAATTGTTGGTTATAGAGATTAGCGATGATTCCAGGATTCTTCGGTATTGAATGTTGTCTTCTGTGGCGATAAGTCTTGAATTTTTGAAGTTAATTAAATGGTTGTGTGAATTGCAATGTTGTACACAGGCATTCCTTGTGTCGTCAGTCCTGCTTGCGTGTTGGTGTTCTGAAATACGTGTTTAGAGGTCTCTTGATGTTTCGCCCACGTATAATTTGCTGCAGTCATTACAAGGGATTATGTATACCCCTGCAGAGGATGGAAGCTTGTCCTGTCTACTACTGGTGATGTCCTTGATGGTCGTGGTTGTGGAGGTAGATACTTGGAATGAGGTATTGGAAAAGATGTTGGAAACGTGTTTGGCAATGGAGTTGGTGGGGAGGACTATGTATCTCTTCTCGGCAGTGTCTTCTCTGGGTGTGTTGAAGATGTTTAATGCCCGCCGTCTGCAGTCTCTGATGAAGTGACGAGGATAGTGGAGTTTAGAAAATACTTGTTGAATTATAGTGCATTCTTCCTCAAGGAACTCATTGCTGCAGATTCTGAGTGCGCGCAGGAAGAAGCCTATAATTACACCACGTTTAGTTTTGGTGTCATGGTGAGAGTAGAAGTGGAGAAGATCGTTTTGGTTGGTGGGTTTTCGATAGACTTTAAAACGAAGTTCTTGGTCAGCTTTGCAGGGAAGAATATCAAGGAAAGGAAGAGTGTTGTCGACTTCGTCTTCAAGTGTGAACTGGATAGAGGGCTCGACCTGGTTGAGCTTATCTTGGAGAGCTTGAACGTTGAAGCACCTGGGAGTTATGAGGAGAATGTCGTCAACATAACGTAGCCAGGTGACAGTCGAAGGAATAATGGTGGAGAAACGCTCGGCTTCCAGATGTTCCATGTATAAGTTCGCCAGGACGGCACTGAGTGGCGAGCCCATGGGTAGTCCAAAAGTCTGCTGAAAGAGGTGATTTTCGAAAGAGAAACACGTAAAGCCGACACATAGTTCAATGAGGTCGATGAAATCGCTGGCTGGAATAGGAAGATCAAGTGAATCGTCAATTTTCCTGCGCAGGAGATCGATGGCTTGTGTAGTAGGTACTTTGGTGAATAGGGAAGTTACGTCAAGGCTGGAAAGTTTCTTGTTCCTGATGCTAATGTTGCGAATGCGATTGAGAAGATCACCCGAGTGTTTGAGATGTGCTGGACTGATAGTGCCCAAGAGTTTAGAGAGGTGTTTTTGCGAGAATTCCTGAGAGTTGGTGGGGAGCACACACCATACCCAGCAACCCCAGACCTGCCAGAATGTACGGCCTGCCAAAAACTCACAAGCCTGGTATCCCATTGAGGCCCATATCTTCGGGAATAGGCAGTGCTCCCCACCAACTCTCAGGAATTCTCGCAAAACACCTCTCTAAACTCTTGGGCACTATCAGTCCAGCACATCTCAAACACTCGGGTGATCTTCTCAATCCAGCCTTGACGTAACTTCCCTATTCACCAAAGTACCTACTACACTAGCCATCGATCTCCTGCGCAGGAAAATTGACGATTCACTCAATCTTTCTATTCCAGCCAGCGATTTCATCGACCTCGTTGAACTATGTGTCGGCTTTACGTGTTTCTCTTTCGAAAATCACCTCTTTCAGCAGACTTTTGGACTACCCATGGGCTCGCCACTCAGTGCCGTGCTGGCGAACTTATACATGGAACATCTGGAAGCCGAGCGTTTCTCCACCATTATTCCTTCGACTGTCACCTGGCTACGTTATGTTGACGACATTCTCCTCATAACTCCCAGGCGCTTCAACGTTCAAGCTTTCCAAGACAAGCTCAACCAGGTCGAGCCCTCTATCCAGTTCACACTTGAAGTCGACAACCCTCTTCCTTTCCTTGATGTTCTTCTCTGCAAAGCTGACCAAGAACTTCGTTTTAAAGTCTTTCGAAAATCCACCAACCAAAACGATCTTCTCCACTTCTACTCTCACCACGACACCAAAACTAAACGTGGTGTAATTATAGGCTTCTTCCTGCGCGCACTCAGAATCTGCAGCAATGAGTTCCTTGAGGAAGAATGCACTATAATTCAACAAGTATTTTCTAAACTCCACTATCCTCGTCACTTCATCAGAGACTGCAGACGGCGGGCATTAAACATCTTCAACACACCCAGAGAAGACACTGCCGAGAAGAGATACATAGTCCTCCCCACCAACTCCATTGCCAAACATGTTTCCAACATCTTTTCCAATACCTCATTCCAAGTATCTACCTCCACAACCACGACCATCAAGGACATCACCAGTAATAGACAGGACAAGCTTCCATCCTCTGCAGGGGTATACATAATCCCTTGTAATGACTGCAGCAAATTATACGTGGGCGAAACATCAAGAGACCTCCAAACACGTATTTCAGAACACCAATACGCAAGCAGGACTGACGACACAAGGAATGCCTGTGTATAACATCGCAATTCACACAACCATTTAATTAACTACAGAAACTCAAGACTTATCGTCACAGAAGACAACATTCAATACCGAAGAATCTTGGAATCATCGCTTATCTCTATAACCAACAATTTCAACCAGAACAATGGCTTCTATAACATAGCTGAACCACTTGCCAAGAAACTTCTTTATCGATATCCCACATAAAAACATAGAACACTGATAAATTAGACACATGTGCAACTCTTGGGTATCTTTCCTCAATAAAGATACCCAAGAGTTGCACATGTGTCTAATTTATCAACATGTCGGTTCTCTGAACCATTCATCTACAAACATAGAACACTGCAGAAGGTCTGCTCACAACTTATCCAATACCCCTGCCAAGCTACCCAAGATTTTAGACTCTATAACCCCACTCGGTAGATCATCAGATGCAGCATTCTCCACTTGACCTCAACATTCTGAACCTGACGTTAAATACTCACGTACCTTCCACCCCAGGTAAATCTGTTTGTGACTTGAAAAAGCCCACTGTGTGGGCGAAACTTTGTCAGTAAAGGATCACATTAAACTGCATATGTGTTTATATTTCCAGAGGTAAAAGGTAAATGGTCAGAAACATAGCAAGCACTATCCAGTGTGGTTGTCAGAAATCTCATTAATATCCTCAGTAAACAACTTCATATGGTCCAAATGTGACTCTGCCCTGAACACTGTTTATTTCTTTAAACTTGTACTTATTATCACTTACATGTTCAATGACTCGACGAGGACCAACAAACTTTTGTTCAAACTTTGGCTCTGCAGAAGTCCAATTAAAATTAAATAACATGACTCTCAAGTCGACTTTAATTTTGGTTGTGTTTGCTCAGGCATTTATGACTTTAGTAAAATCTGCTGTTGAATTTTGTAGTGTTTGTTTGACTCTCGTAAAGATGTCTTGTACAATATGAGTGTAAGTCGTTATGTAGACACCGTCATGGTCTTTATGTAGTCATTATTTAGTCATCGATATGGTAAGTGGGTAATATGGTAATTGTTTATTATCTTGAGAGGAACGTTGGAAATTAGTTAAAAAGTCAAGTCTTACCCTTTCTCATGATTTAGTGGTATTGGAATAAACCAGTGGAATAAACACTGCATGTCAGGGTGAGCAACACCTGGTACACTGAGAACACTGCATGTCAGGATGAACAACACCTGGTACACTGAGAACACTGCATGTCAGGATGAACAACACCTGGTACACTGAGAACACTGCATGTCAGGGTGAGCAACACCTGGTACACTGAGAACACTGCATGTCAGGATGAACAACATGTGGTACACTGAGAACACTGCATGTCAGGCTGAGCAACACCTGGTACACTGAGAACACTGCATGTCAGGATGAACAACATGTGGTACACTGAGAACACTGCATGTCAGGATGAGCAACACCTGGTACACTGAGAGCACTGCATGTCAGGATGAACAACACCTGGTACACTGAGAACACTGCATGTCAGGCTGAGCAACACCTGGTACACTGAGAACACTGCATGTCAGGATGAACAACATGTGGTACACTGAGAACACTGCATGTCAGGATGAGCAACACCTGGTACACTGAGAGCACTGCATGTCAGGATGAACAACACCTGGTACACTGAGAACACTGCATGTCAGGATGATCAACACCTGGTACACTGAGAACACTGCATGTCAGGATGAACAACACCTGGTACACTGAGAACACTGCATGTCAGGATGAACAACACCTGGTACACTGAGAACACTGCATGTCAGGGTGATCAACACCTGGTACACTGAGAACACTGCATGTCAGGATGAACAACACCTGGTACACTGATAACACTGCATGTCAGGATGAACAACACCTGGTACACTGAGAACACTGCATGTCAGGGTGATCAACACCTGGTACACTGAGAACACTGCATGTCAGGATGAACAACACCTGGTACACTGAGAACACTGCATGTCAGGATGAACAACACCTGGTACACTGAGAACACTGCATGTCAGGGTGATCAACACCTGGTACACTGAGAACACTGCATGTCAGGATGAACAACACCTGGTACACTGACAACACTGCATGTCAGGATGAGCAACACCTGGTACACTGAGAACACTGTATGTCAGGGTGAACAACACCTGGTACACTGAGAACACTGCATGTCAGGCTGAGCAACACCTGGTACACTGAGAACACTGCATGTCAGGATGAACAACATCTAGTACACTGAGAACACTGCATGTCAGGCTGAGCAACACCTGGTACACTGAGAACACTGCATGTCAGGATGAGCAACACCTGGTACACTGAGAACACTGCATGTCACGATGAGCAACACCTGGTACACTGAGAACACTGCATGTCAGGATGAGCAACACCTGGTACACTGAGAACACTGCATGTCAAGATGAACAACACCTGTTACACTGAGAACACTGCATGTCAGGATGAGCAACACCTGGTACACTGAGAACACTGCATGTCAGGATGAACAACACCTGGTACATTGAGAACACTGCATGTCAGGATGAACAACACCTGGTACACTGAGAACACTGCATGTCAGGATGAACAACACCTGGTACACTGAGAACACTGCATGTCAGGATGAACAACACCTGGTACACTGAGAACACTGCATGTCAGGATGAACAACACCTGGTACACTGAGAACACTGCATGTCAGGATGAACAACACCTGGTACACTGAGAACACTGCATGTCAGGATGAACAACACCTGGTACACTGAGAACACTGCATGTCAGGATGAGCAACACCTGGTACACTGAGAACACTGCATGTCAATATGAACAACACCTGGTACACTGAGAACACTGCATGTCAGGATGAGCAACACCTGGTACACTGAGAACACTGCATGCCAGGATGAACAACACCTGGTACACTGAGAACACTGCATGTCAGGATGAACAACACCTGGTACACTGAGAGCACTGCATGTCAGGATGAACAACACCTGGTACACTGAGAACACTGCATGTCAGGATGAACAACACCTGGTACACTGAGAACACTGCATGTCAGGATGAACAACACCTGGTACACTGAGAACACTGCATGTCAGGATGAACAACACCTGGTACACTGAGAGCACTTCATGTCAGGATGAACAACACCTGGTACACTGAGAACACTGCATGTCAGGATGAACAACACCTGGTACACTGAGAACACTGCATGTCAGGGTGAACAACACCTGGTACACTGAGAGCACTGCATGTCAGGGTGAACAACACCTGGTACACTGAGAACACTGCATGTCAGGGTGAACAACACCTGGTACACTGAGAACACTGCATGTCAGGGTGAACAACACCTGGTACACTGAGAACACTGCATGTCAGGGTGAACAACACCTGGTACACTGAGAACACTGCATGTCAGGGTGAACAACACCTGGTACACTGAGAACACTGCATGTCAGGATGAACAACACCTGGTACACTGAGAACACTGCATGTCAGGATGAACAACACCTGGTACACTGAGAACACTGCATGTCAGGGTGAGCAACACCTGGTACACTGAGAACACTGCATGTCAGGATGAACAACACCTGGTACACTGAGAACACTGCATGTCAGGATGAACAACACCTGGTACATTGAGAACACTGCATGTCAGGATGAACAACACCTGGTACACTGAGAACACTGCATGTCAGGATGAACAACACCTGGTACACTGAGAACACTGCATGTCAGGATGAACAACACCTGGTACACTGAGAACACTGCATGTCAGGATGAACAACACCTGGTACACTGAGAACACTGCATGTCAGGATGAACAACACCTGGTACACTGAGAACACTGCATGTCAGGATGAACAACACCTGGTACACTGAGAACACTGCATGTCAGGATGAGCAACACCTGGTACACTGAGAACACTGCATGTCAATATGAACAACACCTGGTACACTGAGAACACTGCATGTCAGGATGAGCAACACCTGGTACACTGAGAACACTGCATGCCAGGATGAACAACACCTGGTACACTGAGAACACTGCATGTCAGGATGAACAACACCTGGTACACTGAGAGCACTGCATGTCAGGATGAACAACACCTGGTACACTGAGAACACTGCATGTCAGGATGAACAACACCTGGTACACTGAGAACACTGCATGTCAGGATGAACAACACCTGGTACACTGAGAACACTGCATGTCAGGATGAACAACACCTGGTACACTGAGAGCACTTCATGTCAGGATGAACAACACCTGGTACACTGAGAACACTGCATGTCAGGATGAACAACACCTGGTACACTGAGAACACTGCATGTCAGGGTGAACAACACCTGGTACACTGAGAGCACTGCATGTCAGGGTGAACAACACCTGGTACACTGAGAACACTGCATGTCAGGGTGAACAACACCTGGTACACTGAGAACACTGCATGTCAGGGTGAACAACACCTGGTACACTGAGAACACTGCATGTCAGGGTGAACAACACCTGGTACACTGAGAACACTGCATGTCAGGGTGAACAACACCTGGTACACTGAGAACACTGCATGTCAGGATGAACAACACCTGGTACACTGAGAACACTGCATGTCAGGATGAACAACACCTGGTACACTGAGAACACTGCATGTCAGGGTGAGCAACACCTGGTACACTGAGAACACTGCATGTCAGGATGAACAACACCTGGTACACTGAGAACACTGCGTGTCAGGGTGAACAACACCTGGTACACTGAGAACACTGCATGTCAGGGTGAACAACACCTGGTACACTGAGAACACTGCATGTCAGGGTGAACAACACCTGGTACACTGAGAACACTGCATGTCAGGGTGAACAACACCTGGTACACTGAGAACACTGCATGTCAGGATGAACAACACCTGGTACACTGAGAACACTGCATGTCGTGATGAACAACACCTGGTACACTGACAACACTGCATGTCAGGATGAACAACACCTGGTACACTGAGAACACTGCATGTCAGGATGAACAACACCTGGTACACTGAGAACACTGCATGTCAGGATGAACAACACCTGGTACACTGAGAACACTGCATGTCAGGGTGAACAACACCTGGTACACTGAGAACACTGCATGTCAGGGTGAACAACACCTGGTACACTGAGAACACTGCATGTCAGGGTGAACAACACCTGGTACACTGAGAACACTGCATGTCAGGGTGAACAACACCTGGTACACTGAGAACACTGCATGTCAGGGTGAACAACACCTGGTACACTGACAACACTGCATGTCAGGGTGAACAACACCTGGTACACTGAGAACACTGCATGTCAGGGTGAACAACACCTGGTACACTGAGAACACTGCATGTCAGGGTGAACAACACCTGGTACACTGAGAACACTGCATGTCAGGGTGAACAACACCTGGTACACTGAGAACACTGCATGTCAGGGTGAACAACACCTGGTACACTGAGAACACTGCATGTCAGGGTGAACAACACCTGGTACACTGAGAACACTGCATGTCAGGGTGAACAACACCTGGTACACTGAGAACACTGCATGTCAACATTCACTTATGACTTTCCTCTAACTGTTTTATGTTCTTCTCAGCGAAGCTCAAGTATCCGGCACAACAAATGTTAATTCATAATAAAATAAGTGAGAGAAGTCGCTGGTTTCGCAGAGTTCCATCTTCCTCCGTCAGGAATATATTATTATTATTATTATTATCAAAAAGAAGCGCTAAGCCACAAGGGCTATACAGCGTCAGGAATATAATTACATCAGACCGAGTTGGATCTCTTCTTTGAGGATTTTTATCATGCTCTTTACTTTACTAACAACAGCAGGTAGGAGAGAGGAGCATTTACAAAGTCACACTAACAGAAAAGAGAGATGGAGTCAGTACATATATGTAGGCCAGCTGGCAGGTAGTGGGGGGCAGTAGTGGCAGTAGTAGGCAGCAGTAGCAGTAAGGTCAGGTGGCAGTAGTGGCGGCAGTGGGCAGCAGGCAGTAGTGGCAGTGTAAGATGGCAGTAGGCAGTAGCAAGGCAGGTGGCAGTAGTGGCAGCAGTAAGGCAGGTGGTAGCAGTGGCACGCGGAGGCAGTAGGTGGCAGCAGGGCAGGCAGTCAGGCAGTGGCAGTAGGCAGTAAGGCAGGTGGCAGTAGTGGCAGTAGCAAGGAGGAGGTGCAGTGGCAGTAGGCAGCAGGCTACAGTGGCAGCAGTGGCAAGGCAGGTGGCGGTGGCAGGTAGGCAGTAGGAGGCAGGCGGTAGTGAGTAGCAGTACAGTGCATGGCGTAGGTAGCAGGTAGGCAGCAAGTGGGGCAGGCAGTAGTAGTGGCAGTAGGCAGGCAAGGCAGGTAGCAGTGGCAGTAGTAGCAGGTAGTAGTGGTAGTAGTAAGGCAGGTGGTAGTAGTGGTAGTAGTAAGGCAGGTGGTAGTTGTGGTAGTAGTAAGGCAGGTGGTAGTAATGGTAGTAGTAAGGCAGGTGGTAGTAGTGGTAGTAGTAAGGCAGGTGGTAGTAGTGGTAGTAGTAAGGCAGGTGGTAGTAGTAGTAGTAGTGGTAGTAGTAAGGCAGGTGGTAGTAGTAGTAGTAGTAGTAAGGCAGGTGGTAGTAGTAGTAGTGGTAGTAGTAAGGCAGGTGGTAGTAGTGGTAGTAGTAAGGCAGGTGGTAGTAGTGGTAGTAGTAAGGCAGGTGGTAGTAGTGGTAGTAGTAAGGCAGGTGGTAGTAGTAGTAGTGGTAGTAGTAAGGCAGGTGGTAGTAGTAGTAGTGGTAGTAGTAAGGCAGGTGGTAGTAGTAGTAGTGGTAGTAGTAAGGCAGGTGGTAGTAGTGGTAGTAGTAAGGCAGGTGGTAGTAGTGGTAGTAGTAAGGCAGGTGGTAGTAGTGGTAGTAGTAAGGCAGGTGGTAGTAGTGGTAGTAGTAAGGCAGGTGGTAGTAGTAGTAGTGGTAGTAGTAAGGCAGGTGGTAGTAGTAGTAGTAGTAGTGGTAGTAGTAAGGCAGGTGGTAGTAGTGGTAGTAGTAAGGCATGTGGTAGTAGTAGTAGTGGTAGTAGTAAGGCAGGTGGTAGTAGTAGTAGTAGTGGTAGTAGTAAGGCAGGTGGTAGTAGTAGTAGTTGATCGCGAGGATTACCTTCGTTAAGTTGAAGCTTTGCTCCCTGAGGAACGTACCTGCAGTCCTCTTGATCACATCAGCAGAACTTTCAACAAGAAACTCAAGGCTTTGCTCGACCGTTGTCCTCCTGTCTTTGACTTTGTCCAACGTTTCGTTTAATTTTTTCCCTCTCTGCCTTATTTTCATGGTCTTTCTAAAACTCACAAACTTGATATTCCTCTACGTCCCATCATATCCTCTAGAGGTTCTGTCTCTTATTCTCTTGCTTCTTGGCTGGTCAAAACCCTCATCTTATTTGGTAATTTTTTCCTGCTCACTTTCGTCACTCTCAAGATTTCATCAAACGTGTTCGTTCTCTCCCAACGTGTAAGAAGCTTAGTCTTGACGATGAGTCCATCTTTACCAATGTTCTTCTTGATAATGTTCTTCATTTTCTCAGAGAAGGCCAATGAAGGGTTACGTAATATCAATATACCTAATGTCTTTCATGATCTGATTCGCCTTTGTGTGGTCTCAAATTCCTTTTCCTTCCAAGGTTAATTTTATTATCAAACCTTTGGTGCCGCTGTGGTCTCTCCTCTATCTCCTGTTCTTGCTAACCTTTATCTGGAATACTTCGAGACTATTCTTCCTACAACTGGTGTTCGCCCTTCCTTCTGGCTCAACTATGTAGATGACAACTTTGCTCTTTAGCCTCATGACTAGTCTCTTCCAACCATTTATAGATGCCCTTAACAATCTTGTTCCTTCCATTAGGTTTAAAGCTGAATGGGAATCTAATTCTTTGCTTCCTTTCCTTGATGTACATGTCCACCGCTCAGATACACGCTTTACTTTTTCCGTTGATCGCAACCCTATGTATATTGACATGTCCACTCATCACTTTCTTATGCCGTTTCTCTCAAACAAATTGTTCTTATTTCTCTCTTTCTCCATGCTATCTGCATTTGTGACCCTCAGTTCTTTGAATCAGAATTTCCACTCTTCGTAATTCATTCTCTCGTCTTGGCTACCCTTCTTATTTCATAAACTCTGCCTTCTCAGGTGCTAAACGAGCTTTCTTCTCTCTCAGACACTCTACTCCTGGGAAATCTGTTCTCTACCTTCCCTATGTTTGTCTTTCTAATCTCAACAACTCTCCGATCCTTAGACATCAAACTTACTTTTCGCCAAACTAACACCCTTAGCAGTAATCTAATTCATACCTCTCCTCTCGCTCTCTATACCTCTGGTATCTACTCTGTTTCATTCTCCTCTTATCCTCTTCAGTACTTTGGAGAAATTGGGCGTTCTCTCTCTGACAGACTCAATGATCATATAAATAGTGTTAGGTTTGCGAACACCAGTAATGTTCTTTTTGTCATGTTAGAGATCACAGTCATCCTATTGACTGGTCATCTGCTAAAACTATCTGTCCTATTTCTAACTTCCATATTCGCCGTCTTGTTGAATCATCCCTTATACACCACTTTCCTTGTATGCATCTTAGTCGTGGGTAAACTCCAGGTAAGGCACAAGAACTGTAACTCATGTGAGTGTTCTAGCTGCAAAAGAGAAATTGATTAGAATTTTGTCACAGCTGCCACCAACTGTTGTGGTTGGGGTTTGAAATGTGAGTGCATTTGGAGAAACACACAGACGTCAACTAATTGCAATCGTAACAGTTCTGTGTTTGCAAGATGACAGAACAGACCCATCAGGCATGCAGGGATTTGAACACCACACACCAGTGTCAGTGACCTATCAGTGACTCGTCTTAAAAACCACCACTTTCCTAAGTCATGACATAATAACGGTATCTTGCATACGTAACACACACACACACACACACACACACACACACACACACACACACACACACACACACACACACACACACACACACACACACACACACTCACACACACACACACACACACACACACACACACACACACCAGAGTATGGCACTCAAAAGCAGGAGGAATCACTAACAGAGAAGAAAAGTGCTAAGGAAGAAGAAAAATATATAATAGTTATTTCGGAAATACTCAGAAATAATAATAAGTGTAATATTCCTGCTGGACTATCACATGATATGAGAGGAAAGACCAGTAGTAGGGTTTATATTAATATTCAGAGACCTTTGTAGCTTAAAGGAACTAAGAAACGAACTGCCGGTACTGTTATATATCGGTAGAGACAACAGTAATAATAGCAGTGACCTACTGTTTAATAATAAAAAAAAAACAGCCTGATAGAGGAGTATGATCAGAATAACAGAACAATTATTCATGTATTTAAAACAGTGACAAAGGGAAAGAAGCAAAATTAAACTCCTGGTTCTAGTATTTTCTAAGAGCAAAGAGATCATCTGGGAAAACTGGGATGCCAGTGTGTGTTAGGACCACAAACACGAGAAAAACTCTGGAAACAGCACTGATGAACTTTCTGAGTCAATATGCTAAAAAAAAGAGTGAAGATGAGCTAGTGAGATTTGTTCTAATTTGCTAACAGAATGAACACAGCATAGTAGGCAGCAGTGATCACGTGATCGTAAGCCTTGAGTGCCGGGTGGAAAATGGAATTAAGACAAAGTGAAAGGGAACTGAAATGCATAACTGTACAAATATGTTGGGGGTAATAGAGCCTGTCCTGGTTCGATTCCCAGCGAGGGTAGAAACATTGGGCGTATATCCTTACAACTGTTGTCTATGTTCACCCATCAGCAAAATGGGTACCTGGGTGTTAGTAGACTGGTGTGGGTCGCATCCTGGGACAAAAACTGACCTAATTTGCGAGAAATGCTCAGCATAACAAGCGGCTTTCTATATAGTAGTATGTCACTGATGTTATCTAGGCCGGTATACCCTGTACATGTAGTAGATAAAGATAATATAAAGTGCCAGAAGCATAGGAAAAATTAAATTCATACATAGTATGGATTTATATATAATTATTATAGAGAAGCCAAAGCAAGAAGCAAGACGGCTTGGAAAAAAAACAGAGGAAATCAAGACGTAGCGGACGGAATAAGAAGCCGGAGGTTGAAAGGAATATTCAAGAATAAACACAGATGCTGACAGTAAGAAGACGATATACAGTCTAATATCACACTTGAACCAAAGTTACTCTACAGCTGAGAAAGTTGAACCAAAGTTACTCTACAGCTGAGAAAGTTGAACCAAAGTTACTCTACAGCTGAGAAAGGAGAAGAAATGCTGACAGAGAATGAGAGAAATATGTGAAGTGTTTAGTGACAAACTTAGAGGTTTTCCTCGGAAGAAAGTTGAAAAATAATGGAAAATATTTTTGTCAGAAGAAATTATCGGATGCTGGAGAGTCTCATCACAAGATAAGAACTGATGTGACTACTCTTAGCTAGATGTAACACAGTACGACCAGACGGACTCCGGATATTTGGCCGACAGTCACTTCGCCGACGGACATTTCACCTAAGAATATTTGACTGAACGGACATTTCACATACGAACTTTTCACCGAAGGGACATATGGCCGAACTGGCATTCATCACTGCATGTTTCCCAGACATTAAAAATAAGATATAAAGAAAAAGAAAATTAAAAAGCCATAAAAACGAGGCTAACCTAACCTAATTATCCATTCGGTCTATTGTCTGTTCGTCCAGATGGTTGTCGGCGCAATGTCCGTTCGGCCAATTGTTCTTCGGTCAAATTTCTGCCGGCCAAGTGTGCGTCAATCATCTCTCAGGCCAATAACCAGATAATATATATATGTTCAAGAATGCTGAGAGAATGAGCAAAACGTCTTCGTAACACCAAAGGTAATAAATCGACCTTTCTAATCAGGATAACTGGTAAAAAACTCAGATGTTTTTCTCATTAGTAAAAAGATAAACAGACGAAACCTTAAAATGTTAAAGATACTGACCTTGAAATATAGACCAGAACCTTAACATAAATACTGTTAACACTTCTCGCTAAGATGGTAAGACACAAAATGGAAGACTTGGTGAGAAAAAGATTCGTAAAATGTAATCAGCAGTCACAAAATAAGACAGTTACGTGGATTACTTTTTTTTTGACGTTATAAAGTAATTAAGAAAGTACAATATCATAGATTTGTCCAGAAATTAGAAGAACGGACAGAATTAAGAGAGAGACAGTTCTGTAGTGAACTAAGTGGAAACTAAATGACTGATGTCAAAGTGCAGTGAGGGATACGAGATGTCAGAATATAAGAGAATAATTAGCAGTGCTGACATCAAGGACCAGCGTTAGAATTCCCCCTCCCCAACTGTACTATATAATGAGCTATGAGAGGGGATTGAGTCCTGTGTGCTGAACTAATTATGTAAAACACAGGAGAAGAATGAGAACAAGATAGGACAGAAAAGAATGAGAACAAGATAGGACAGAGAAGAATGAGAACAAGATAGGACAGAGAAGAATGAGAACAAGATAGGACAGAGAAGAATGAGAACAAGATAGGACAGAGAAGAATGAGAACAAGATAGGACAGAGAAGAATGAGAACAAGATAGGACAGAGAAGAATGAGAACAAGATAGGACAGAGAAGAATGAGAACAAGATAGGACAGAGAAGAATGAGAACAAGATAGGACAGAGAAGAATGAGAACAAGATAGGACAGTGAAACCCTCCAGGAACTTCCAATGGCTGCAGACGTAATTTAACAAGTGGACAGAAGCTACAGAAACTTGAGCGAGAAAGACCTCGGGTAAATATAATAAAAACATTCTGCTAGACTTACATACAACATTTAACAGCCTCGGTTATGTAAGATTTAGAAAACCTCAAAACGGCATTTAGAAACATAAATAAAAAAGAATTTAGAACAATTTATACGGGCTTAGAAAGGCAAAATATTGAGTGAAAGACCACAGCATTAATAATAATAATAATAATAATAATAATAATAATAATAATAATAATAATAATAATAATAATAATAATAATAATAATAATAATAATAATAACAATAATAACAATAATAATAATAATAATAATAATAATAATAATAATAATAATAATAATAATAATAATAATAATAATAACAATAATAATAATAATAATAATAATAATAATAATAATAATAATAATAATAATAATAATAATAATAATAATTATTATTATAATATCTATTTACAACCAGTACATATACAAGGTATACAGACCGTAGCTGACATCAGTGACATATTACTACATAGAAAGCCCCTTGTTATGCTAAGCATTTGGTGCAAATTAGGTCAGTTTTTTCCCAGGATGCGACCCACACCAGTCTATTAACATCCAGGTACCCATTTTACTGATGGGTGAACATAGACAACCGATGTAAGGAAACACGTCCGATGTTTCCATCCCTTCGCCGGGAATCGAATCCGGATCCTCACCGAGTAGAGCGAGAGCTTGAGCCACCAGGCCGCGGGTCCGGGCCAGCGAGAGCTTGAGCCACCAGGCCGCGGGTCCGGGCCAGCGACAGCTTGAGCCACCAGGCCGCGGGTCCGGGCCAGCGAGAGCTTGAGCCACCAGGCCGCGGGTCCGGGCCAGCGAGAGCTTGAACCACCAGGCCGCGGGTCCGGGCCAGCGAGAGCTTGAGCCACCAGGCCGCGGGTCCGGGCCAGAGAGAGCTTGAACCACCAGGCCGCGGGTCCGGGCCAGCGAGAGCTTGAGCCACCAGGCCGCGGGTCCGGGCCAGCGAGAGCTTGAACCACCAGGCCGCGGGTCCGGGCCAACGAGAGCTTGAACCACCAGGCCGCGGGTCCGGGCCAGCGAGAGCTTGAACCACCAGGCCGCGGGTCCGGGCCAGCGAGAGCTTGAACCACCAGGCCGCGGGTCCGGGCCAGCGAGAGCTTGAACTACCAGGCCGCGGGTCCGGGCCAGCGAGAGCTTGAACCACCAGGCCGCGGGTCCGGGCCAGCGAGAGCTTGAGCCACAGAGCTTGAACCACCAGGCCGCGGGTCCGGGCCAGCGAGAGCTTGAGCCACCAGGCTGCGGGTCCGGGCAAGCGAGAGCTTGAGCCACCAGGCCGCGGGTCCGGGCCAGCGAGAGCTTGAACCACCAGGCCGCGGGTCCGGGCCAGCGAGAGCTTGAACCACCAGGCCGCGGGTCCGGGCCAGCGAGAGCTTGAACCACCAGGCCGCGGGTCCGGGCCAGCGAGAGCTTGAACCACCAGGCCGCGGGTCCGGGCCAGCGAGAGCTTGAGCCACCAGGCCGCGGGTCCGGGCCAGCGAGAGCTTGAGCCACCAGGCCGCGGGTCCGGGCCAGCGAGAGCTTGAGCCACCAGGCCGCGGGTCCGGGCCAGCGAGAGCTTGAGCCACCAGGCCGCGGGTCCGGGCCAGCGAGAGCTTGAGCCACCAGGCCGCGGGTCCGGGCCAGCGAGAGCTTGAGCCACCAGGCCGCGGGTCCGGGCCAGCGAGAGCTTGAGCCACCAGGCCGCGGGTCCGGGCCAGCGAGAGCTTGAGCCACCAGGCCGCGGGTCCGGGCCAGCGAGAGCTTGAGCCACCAGGCCGCGGGTCCGGGCCAGCGAGAGCTTGAGCCACCAGGCCGCGGGTCCGGGCCAGCGAGAGCTTGAACCACCAGGCCGCGGGTCCGGGCCAGCGAGAGCTTGAGCCACCAGGCCGCGGGTCCGGGCCAGCGAGAGCTTGAGCCACCAGGCCGCGGGTCCGGGCCAGCGAGAGCTTGAGCCACCAGGCCGCGGGTCCGGGCCAGCGAGAGCTTGAGCCACCAGGCCGCGGGTCCGGGCCAGCGAGAGCTTGAGCCACCAGGCCGCGGGTCCGGGCCAGCGAGAGCTTGAGCCACCAGGCCGCGGGTCCGGGCCAGCGAGAGCTTGAGCCACCAGGCCGCGGGTCCGGGCCAGCGAGAGCTTGAGCCACCAGGCCGCGGGTCCGGGCCAGCGAGAGCTTGAGCCACCAGGCCGCGGGTCCGGGCCAGCGAGAGCTTGAGCCACCAGGCCGCGGGTCCGGGCCAGCGAGAGCTTGAGCCACCAGGCCGCGGGTCCGGGCCAGCGAGAGCTTGAGCCACCAGGCCGCGGGTCCGGGCCAGCGAGAGCTTGAGCCACCAGGCCGCGGGTCCGGGCCAGCGAGAGCTTGAGCCACCAGGCCGCGGGTCCGGGCCAGCGAGAGCTTGAGCCACCAGGCCGCGGGTCCGGGCCAGCGAGAGCTTGAGCCACCAGGCCGCGGGTCCGGGCCAGCGAGAGCTTGAGCCACCAGGCCGCGGGTCCGGGCCAGCGAGAGCTTGAACCACCAGGCCGCGGGTCCGGGCCAGCGAGAGCTTGAGCCACCAGGCCGCGGGTCCGGGCCAGCGAGAGCTTGAGCCACCAGGCCGCGGGTCCGGGCCAGCGAGAGCTTGAGCCACCAGGCCGCGGGTCCGGGCCAGCGAGAGCTTGAGCCACCAGGCCGCGGGTCCGGGCCAGCGAGAGCTTGAGCCACCAGGCCGCGGGTCCGGGCCAGCGAGAGCTTGAGCCACCAGGCCGCGGGTCCGGGCCAGCGAGAGCTTGAGCCACCAGGCCGCGGGTCCGGGCCAGCGAGAGCTTGAGCCACCAGGCCGCGGGTCCGGGCCAGCGAGAGCTTGAGCCACCAGGCCGCGGGTCCGGGCCAGCGAGAGCTTGAGCCACCAGGCCGCGGGTCCGGGCCAGCGAGAGCTTGAGCCACCAGGCCGCGGGTCCGGGCCAGCGAGAGCTTGAACCACCAGGCCGCGGGTCCGGGCCAGCGAGAGCTTGAGCCACCAGGCCGCGGGTCCGGGCCAGCGAGAGCTTGAGCCACCAGGCCGCGGGTCCGGGCCAGCGAGAGCTTGAACCACCAGGCCGCGGGTCCGGGCCAGCGAGAGCTTGAGCCACCAGGCCGCGGGTCCGGGCCAGCGAGAGCTTGAGCCACCAGGCCGCGGGTCCGGGCCAGCGAGAGCTTGAACCACCAGGCCGCGGGTCCGGGCCAGCGAGAGCTTGAGCCACCAGGCCGCGGGTCCGGGCCAGCGAGAGCTTGAGCCACCAGGCCGCGGGTCCGGGCCAGCGAGAGCTTGAACCACCAGGCCGCGGGTCCGGGCCAGCGAGAGCTTGAGCCACCAGGCCGCGGGTCCGGGCCAGCGAGAGCTTGAACCACCAGGCCGCGGGTCCGGGCCAGCGAGAGCTTGAACCACCAGGCCGCGGGTCCGGGCCAGCGAGAGCTTGAACCACCAGGCCGCGGGTCCGGGCCAGCGAGAGCTTGAACCACCAGGCCGCGGGTCCGGGCCAGCGAGAGCTTGAACCACCAGGCCGCGGGTCCGGGCCAGCGAGAGCTTGAGCCACCAGGCCGCGGGTCCGGGCCAGCGAGAGCTTGAGCCACCAGGCCGCGGGTCCGGGCCAGCGAGAGCTTGAACCACCAGGCCGCGGGTCCGGGCCAGCGAGAGCTTGAGCCACCAGGCCGCGGGTCCGGGCCAGCGAGAGCTTGAGCCACCAGGCCGCGGGTCCGGGCCAGCGAGAGCTTGAACCACCAGGCCGCGGGTCCGGGCCAGCGAGAGCTTGAGCCACCAGGCTGCGGGTCCGGGCAAGCGAGAGCTTGAGCCACCAGGCCGCGGGTCCGGGCCAGCGAGAGCTTGAACCACCAGGCCAGCGGGTGAGCCACCAGGCTGCGGGTCCGGGCAAGCGAGAGCTTGAGCCACCAGGCCGCGGGTCCGGGCCAGCGAGAGCTTGAACCACCAGGCCGCGGGTCCGGGCCAGCGAGAGCTTGAACCACCAGGCCGCGGGTCCGGGCCAGCGAGAGCTTGAACCACCAGGCCGCGGGTCCGGGCCAGCGAGAGCTTGAACCACCAGGCCGCGGGTCCGGGCCAGCGAGAGCTTGAACCACCAGGCCGCGGGTCCGGGCCAGCGAGAGCTTGAGCCACCAGGCCGCGGGTCCGGGCCAGCGAGAGCTTGAACCACCAGGCCGCGGGTCCGGGCCAGCGAGAGCTTGAGCCACCAGGCCGCGGGTCCGGGCCAGCGAGAGCTTGAGCCACCAGGCCGCGGGTCCGGGCCAGCGAGAGCTTGAGCCACCAGGCCGCGGGTCCGGGCCAGCGAGAGCTTGAACCACCAGGCCGCGGGTCCGGGCCAGCGAGAGCTTGAGCCACCAGGCCGCGGGTCCGGGCCAGCGAGAGCTTGAGCCACCAGGCCGCGGGTCCGGGCCAGCGAGAGCTTGAGCCACCAGGCCGCGGGTCCGGGCCAGCGAGAGCTTGAACCACCAGGCCGCGGGTCCGGGCCAGCGAGAGCTTGAACCACCAGGCCGCGGGTCCGGGCCAGCGAGAGCTTGAGCCACCAGGCCGCGGGTCCGGGCCAGCGAGAGCTTGAGCCACCAGGCCGCGGGTCCGGGCCAGCGAGAGCTTGAACCACCAGGCCGCGGGTCCGGGCCAGCGAGAGCTTGAACCACCAGGCCGCGGGTCCGGGCCAGCGAGAGCTTGAGCCACCAGGCCGCGGGTCCGGGCCAGCGAGAGCTTGAACCACCAGGCCGCGGGTCCGGGCCAGCGAGAGCTTGAACCACCAGGCCGCGGGTCCGGGCCAGCGAGAGCTTGAACCACCAGGCCGCGGGTCCGGGCCAGCGAGAGCTTGAGCCACCAGGCCGCGGGTCCGGGCCAGCGAGAGCTTGAGCCACCAGGCCGCGGGTCCGGGCCAGCGAGAGCTTGACCCACCAGGCCGCGGGTCCGGGCCAGCGAGAGCTTGAGCCACCAGGCCGCGGGTCCGGGCCAGCGAGAGCTTGAACCACCAGGCCGCGGGTCCGGGCCAGCGAGAGCTTGAACCACCAGGCCGCGGGTCCGGGCCAGCGAGAGCTTGAACCACCAGGCCGCGGGTCCGGGCCAGCGAGAGCTTGAACCACCAGGCCGCGGGTCCGGGCCAGCGAGAGCTTGAGCCACCAGGCCGCGGGTCCGGGCCAGCGAGAGCTTGAACCACCAGGCCGCGGGTCCGGGCCAGCGAGAGCTTGAACCACCAGGCCGCGGGTCCGGGCCAGCGAGAGCTTGAACCACCAGGCCGCGGGTCCGGGCCAGCGAGAGCTTGAACCACCAGGCCGCGGGTCCGGGCCAGCGAGAGCTTGAACCACCAGGCCGCGGGTCCGGGCCAGCGAGAGCTTGAACCACCAGGCAGCGGGTCCGGGCCAGCGAGAGCTTGAGCCACCAGGCCGCGGGTCCGGGCCAGCGAGAGCTTGAGCCACCAGGCCGCGGGTCCGGGCCAGCGAGAGCTTGAACCACCAGGCCGCGGGTCCGGGCCAGCGAGAGCTTGAACCACCAGGCCGCGGGTCCGGGCCAGCGAGAGCTTGAGCCACCAGGCCGCGGGTCCGGGCCAGCGAGAGCTTGAGCCACCAGGCCGCGGGTCCGGGCCAGCGAGAGCTTGAACCACCAGGCGCGGGTCCGGGCCAGCGAGAGCTTGAGCCACCAGGCCGCGGGTCCGGGCCAGCGAGAGCTTGAGCCACCAGGCCGCGGGTCCGGGCCAGCGAGAGCTTGAACCACCAGGCCGCGGGTCCGGGCCAGCGAGAGCTTGACACACCAGGCGGCCGGTCCGGGCCAGCGAGAGCTTGAACCACCAGGCCGCGGGTCCGGGCCAGCGAGCGCTTGAACCTCCAGGCCGCGGGTCCGGGCCAGCGAGAGCTTGAACCACCAGGCCGCGGGTCCGGGCCAGCGAGAGCTTGAACCACCAGGCAGCGGGTCCGGGCCAGCGAGAGCTTGAACCACCAGGCAGCGGGTCCGGGCCAGCGAGAGCTTGAGCAACCAGGCACCGAGAGCTTGCAGGCAGCGGGTCCGGGCCAGCGAGAGCTTGAACCACCAGGCAGGCCGCGGGTCCGGGCCAGCGAGAGCTTGAACCACCAGGCAGCGGGTCCGGGCCAGCGAGAGCTTGAACTACCAGGCCGCGGGTCCGGGCCAGCGAGAGCTTGAACCACCAGGCCGCGGGTCCGGGCCAGCGAGAGCTTGAACCACCAGGCCGCGGGTCCGGGCCAGCGAGAGCTTGAACCACCAGGCAGCGGGTCCGGGCCAGCGAGAGCTTGAGCCACCAGGCCGCGGGTCCGGGCCAGCGAGAGCTTGAGCCACCAGGCCGCGGGTCCGGGCCAGCGAGAGCTTGAACCACCAGGCCGCGGGTCCGGGCCAGCGAGAGCTTGAACCACCAGGCAGCGGGTCCGGGCCAGCGAGAGCTTGAACCACCAGGCCGCGGGTCCGGGCCAGCGAGAGCTTGAACCACCAGGCCGCGGGTCCGGGCCAGCGAGAGCTTGAACCACCAGGCCGCGGGTCCGGGCCAGCGAGAGCTTGAACCACCAGGCAGCGGGTCCGGGCCAGCGAGAGCTTGAACCACCAGGCAGCGGGTCCGGGCCAGCGAGAGCTTGAGCCACCCACCAGGCAGCGGGTCCGGGCCAGCGAGAGCTTGAACCACCAGGCAGCGGGTCCGGGCCAGCGAGAGCTTGAACCACCAGGCCGCGGGTCCGGGCCAGCGAGAGCTTGAACCACCAGGCAGCGGGTCCGGGCCAGCGAGAGCTTGAACCACCAGGCAGCGGGTCCGGGCCAGCGAGAGCTTGAGCCACCAGGCAGCGGGTCCGGGCCAGCGAGAGCTTGATCCACCAGGCCGCGGGTCCGGGCCAGCGAGAGCTTGAACCACCAGGCCGCGGGTCCGGGCCAGCGAGAGCTTGAACCACCAGGCAGCGGGTCCGGGCCAGCGAGAGCTTGAACCACCAGGCAGCGGGTCCGGGCCAGCGAGAGCTTGAACCACCAGGCCGCGGGTCCGGGCCAGCGAGAGCTTGAACCACCAGGCAGCGGGTCCGGGCCAGCGAGAGCTTGAACCACCAGGCAGCGGGTCCGGGCCAGCGAGAGCTTGAACCACAGCAGCTTGAACCACCCGCGGTTCCGGGCCAGCGAGAGCTTGAACCACCAGGCCGCGGGTCCGGGCCAGCGAGAGCTTGAACCACCAGGCCGCGGGTCCGGGCCAGCGAGAGCTTGAACCACCAGGCCGCGGGTCCGGGCCAGCGAGAGCTTGAACCACCAGGCAGCGGGTCCGGGCCAGCGAGAGCTTGAACCACCAGGCCGCGGGTCCGGGCCAGCGAGAGCTTGAACCACCAGGCCGCGGGTCCGGGCCAGCGAGAGCTTGAGCCACCAGGCCGCGGGTCCGGGCCAGCGAGAGCTTGAACCACCAGGCCGCGGGTCCGGGCCAGCGAGAGCTTGAACCACCAGGCAGCGGGTCCGGGCCAGCGAGAGCTTGAGCCACCAGGCCGCGGGTCCGGGCCAGCGAGAGCTTGAACCACCAGGCCGCGGGTCCGGGCCAGCGAGAGCTTGAACCACCAGGCCGCGGGTCCGGGCCAGCGAGAGCTTGAACCACCAGGCAGCGGGTCCGGGCCAGCGAGAGCTTGAACCACCAGGCAGCGGGTCCGGGCCAGCGAGAGCTTGAACCACCAGGCCGCGGGTCCGGGCCAGCGAGAGCTTGAACCACCAGGCAGCGGGTCCGGGCCAGCGAGAGCTTGAACCACCAGGCAGCGGGTCCGGGCCAGCGAGAGCTTGAACGCCCAGGCCGCGGGTCCGGGCCAGCGAGAGCTTGCACCCCCAGGCCGCGGGTCCGGGCCAGCGAGAGCTTGAACCACCCGGCCGCGGGTCCGGGCCAGCGAGAGCTTGAACCACCAGGCCGCGGGTCCGGGCCAGCGAGAGCTTGAACCACCAGGCAGCGGGTCCGGGCCAGCGAGAGCTTGAACCACCAGGCCGCGGGTCCGGGCCAGCGAGAGCTTGAACCACCAGGCCGCGGGTCCGGGCCAGCGAGAGCTTGAGCCACCAGGCCGCGGGTCCGGGCCAGCGAGAGCTTGAACCACCAGGCCGCGGGTCCGGGCCAGCGAGAGCTTGAACCACCAGGCAGCGGGTCCGGGCCAGCGAGAGCTTGAGCCACCAGGCCGCGGGTCCGGGCCAGCGAGAGCTTGAACCACCAGGCCGCGGGTCCGGGCCAGCGAGAGCTTGAACCACCAGGCCGCGGGTCCGGGCCAGCGAGAGCTTGAACCACCAGGCAGCGGGTCCGGGCCAGCGAGAGCTTGAACCACCAGGCCGCGGGTCCGGGCCAGCGAGAGCTTGAACCACCAGGCAGCGGGTCCGGGCCAGCGAGAGCTTGAACCACCAGGCAGCGGGTCCGGGCCAGCGAGAGCTTGAACCACCAGGCAGCGGGTCCGGGCCAGCGAGAGCTTGAACCACCAGGCAGCGGGTCCGGGCCAGCGAGAGCTTGAACCACCAGGCAGCGGGTCCGGGCCAGCGAGAGCTTGAACCACCAGGCCGCGGGTCCGGGCCAGCGAGAGCTTGAACCACCAGGCCGCGGGTCCGGGCCAGCGAGAGCTTGAACCACCAGGCCGCGGGTCCGGGCCAGCGAGAGCTTGAACCACCAGGCCGCGGGTCCGGGCCAGCGAGAGCTTGAACCACCAGGCAGCGGGTCCGGGCCAGCGAGAGCTTGAACCACCAGGCCGCGGGTCCGGGCCAGCGAGAGCTTGAACCACCAGGCCGCGGGTCCGGGCCAGCGAGAGCTTGAGCCACCAGGCCGCGGGTCCGGGCCAGCGAGAGCTTGAACCACCAGGCCGCGGGTCCGGGCCAGCGAGAGCTTGAACCACCAGGCAGCGGGTCCGGGCCAGCGAGAGCTTGAGCCACCAGGCCGCGGGTCCGGGCCAGCGAGAGCTTGAACCACCAGGCCGCGGGTCCGGGCCAGCGAGAGCTTGAACCACCAGGCCGCGGGTCCGGGCCAGCGAGAGCTTGAACCACCAGGCCGCGGGTCCGGGCCAGCGAGAGCTTGAACCACCAGGCCGCGGGTCCGGGCCAGCGAGAGCTTGAGCCACCAGGCAGCGGGTCCGGGCCAGCGAGAGCTTGAACCACCAGGCAGCGGGTCCGGGCCAGCGAGAGCTTGAACCACCAGGCAGCGGGTCCGGGCCAGCGAGAGCTTGAACCACCAGGCCGCGGGTCCGGGCCAGCGAGAGCTTGAACCACCAGGCCGCGGGTCCGGGCCAGCGAGAGCTTGAGCCACCAGGCAGCGGGTCCGGGCCAGCGAGAGCTTGAACCACCAGGCCGCGGGTCCGGGCCAGCGAGAGCTTGAACCACCAGGCAGCGGGTCCGGGCCAGCGAGAGCTTGAACCACCAGGCCGCGGGTCCGGGCCAGCGAGAGCTTGAACCACCAGGCCGCGGGTCCGGGCCAGCGAGAGCTTGAACCACCAGGCAGCGGGTCCGGGCCAGCGAGAGCTTGAACCACCAGGCCGCGGGTCCGGGCCAGCGAGAGCTTGAACCACCAGGCCGCGGGTCCGGGCCAGCGAGAGCTTGAACCACCAGGCAGCGGGTCCGGGCCAGCGAGAGCTTGAACCACCAGGCCGCGGGTCCGGGCCAGCGAGAGCTTGAACCACCAGGCCGCGGGTCCGGGCCAGCGAGAGCTTGAACCACCAGGCCGCGGGTCCGGGCCAGCGAGAGCTTGAACCACCAGGCCGCGGGTCCGGGCCAGCGAGAGCTTGAACCACCAGGCCGCGGGTCCGGGCCAGCGAGAGCTTGAACCACCAGGCAGCGGGTCCGGGCCAGCACAAACTCGTGTATGTTCAAAGAATTAAAAACAACTAGGTCTAAAATTTAGGGAAATATTTTTTGAAGAGAGAGGAGGGTGACCCCGGTAACCCTGGGGGAGAGAAGGAGCATGACCCCGGTAACCCTGGGGGAGAGAAGGAGGGTGACCCCGGTAACCCTGGGGGAGAGAAGGAGCGTGACCCCGGTAACCCTGGGGGAGAGAAGGAGGGTGACCCCGGTAACCCTGGGGGAGAGAAGGAGCGTGACCCCGGTAACCCTGGGGGAGAGAAGGAGGGTGACCCCGGTAACCCTGGGGGAGAGAAGGAGCGTGACCCCGGTAACCCTGGGGGAGAGAAGGAGGGTGACCCCGGTAACCCTGGGGGAGAGAAGGAGGGTGACCCCGGTAACCCTGGGGGAGAGAAGGAGCGTGACCCCGGTAACCCTGGGGGAGAGAAGGAGCGTGACCCCGGTAACCCTGGGGGAGAGAAGGAGCGTGACCCCGGTAACCCTGGGGGAGAGAAGGAGCGTGACCCCGGTAACCCTGGGGGAGAGAAGGAGCATGACCCCGGTAACCCTGGGGGAGAGAAGGAGCATGACCCCGGTAACCCTGGGGGAGAGAAGGAGCATGACCCCGGTAACCCTGGGGGAGAGAAGGAGCATGACCCCGGTAATCCTGGGGGAGAGAAGGAGCGTGACCCCGGTAACCATGGGGGAGAGAAGGAGCATGACCCCGGTAATCCTGGGGGAGAGAAGGAGCGTGACCCCGGTAACCCTGGGGGAGAGAAGGAGCATGACCCCGGTAACCCTGGGGGAGAGAAGGAGCATGACCCCGGTAACCCTGGGGGAGAGAAGGAGCATGACCCCGGTAACCCTGGGGGAGAGAAGGAGCATGACCCCGGTAATCCTGGGGGAGAGAAGGAGCGTGACCCCGGTAACCCTGGGGGAGAGAAGGAGCATGACCCCGGTAATCCTGGGGGAGAGAAGGAGCGTGACCCCGGTAACCCTGGGGGAGAGAAGGAGCGTGACCCCGGTAATCCTGGGGGAGAGAAGGAGCGTGACCCCGGTAACCCTGGAGGAGAGAAGGAGCATGACCCCGGTAATCCTGGGGGAGAGAAGGAGCGTGACCCCGGTAACCCTGGGGGAGAGAAGGAGCGTGACCCCGGTAATCCTGGGGGAGAGAAGGAGCGTGACCCCGGTAACCCTGGGGGAGAGAAGGAGCATGACCCCGGTAATCCTGGGGGAGAGAAGGAGCGTGACCCCGGTAACCCTGGGGGAGAGAAGGAGGGTGACCCCTGTAACCCTGGGGGAGAGAAGGAGGGTGACCCCCGGTAACCCTGGGGTAGAGAAGGAGGGTGACCCCTGTAACCCTGGGGGAGAGAAGGAGGGTGACCCCTGTAACCCTGGGGGAGAGAAGGAGGGTGACCCCCGGTAACCCTGGGGGAGAGAAGGAGGGTGACCCCTGTAACCCTGGGGGAGAGAAGGAGGGTGACCCCGGTAACCCTGGGGTAGAGAAGGAGGGTGACCCTGGGGGAGAGAAAGAGGGTGACCCCGGTAACCCTAGGGGAGAGAAGGAGCGTGACCCCGGTAACCCTGGGGAGAGAAGGAGGGTGACCCCTGTAACCCTGGGGGAGAGAAGGAGGGTGACCCCCGGTAACCCTGGGGTAGAGAAGGAGGGTGACCCCTGTAACCCTGGGGGAGAGAAGGAGGGTGACCCCTGTAACCCTGGGGGAGAGAAGGAGGGTGACCCCCGGTAACCCTGGGGGAGAGAAGGAGGGTGACCCCTGTAACCCTGGGGGAGAGAAGGAGGGTGACCCCGGTAACCCTGGGGTAGAGAAGGAGGGTGACCCTGGGGGAGAGAATGAGGGTGACCCCGGTAACCCTAGGGGAGAGAAGGAGCGTGACCCCGGTAACCCTGGGGAGAGAAGGAGGGTGACCCCGGTAACCCTGGGGGAGAGAAGGAGGGTGACCCCGGTAACCCTGGGGGAGAGAAGGAGGGTGACCCCGGTAACCCTGGGGGAGAGAAGGAGGGTGACCCCGGTAACCCTGGGGGAGAGAAGGAGCGGGACCCCGGTAACCCTGGGGAGAGAAGGAGGGTGACCCCGGTAACCCTGGGGGAGAGAAGGAGGGTGATCCAGGTAACCCTGGGGGAGAGAAGGAGCGTGGCCCCGGTAACTCTGGGGGAGAGAAGGAGGGTGACCCCGGTAACCCTGGGGGAGAGAAGGAGCGTGACCCCGGTAACCCTGGGGGAGAGAAGGAGGGTGACCCCGGTAACCCTGGGGGAGAGAAGGAGGGTGACCCCCGGTAACCCTGGGGGAGAGAAGGAGGGTGACCCCGGTAACCCTGGGGGAGAGAAGGAGGGTGACCCCGGTAACCCTGGGGGAGAGAAGGAGGGTGACCCCGGTAACCCTGGGGGAGAGAAGGAGGGTGACCCCGGTAACCCTGGGGGAGAGAAGGAGGGTGACCCCGGTAACCCTGGGGGAGAGAAGGAGGGTGACCCCGGTAACCCTGGGGGAGAGAAGGGTGACCCCGGTAACCCTGGGGAAGAGAAGGAGCGTGACCCCGGTAACCCTGGGGGAGAGAAGGAGGGTGACCCCGGTAACCCTGGGGGAGAGAAGGAGGGTGACCCCGGTAACCCTGGGGGAGAGAAGGAGGGTGACCCCGGTAACCCTGGGGGAGAGAAGGAGGGTGACCCCGGTAACTCTGGGGGAGAGAAGGAGGGTGACCCCGGTAACCCTGGGGAAGAGAAGGAGCGTGACCCCGGTAACCCAGGGGGAGAGAAGGAGGGTGACCCCGGTAACCCTGGGGGAGAGAAGGAGGGTGACCCCGGTAACCCTGGGGGAGAGAAGGAGGGTGACCCCGGTAACCCTGAGGGAGAGAAGGAGGGTGACCCCAGTAACCCTGGGGGAGAGAAGGAGCGTGACATCGGTAACCCTGGGGGAGAGAAGGAGGGTGACGCCGGTAACCCTGGGGGAGTGAAGGAGGGTGACCCCGGTAACCCTGGGGGAGAGAAGGAGGGTGACCCCGGTAACCCTGGGGGAGAGAAGGAGGGTGACCCCGGTAACCCTGGGGGAGAGAAGGAGGGTGACCCCGGTAACCCTGGGGGAGAGAAGGAGGGTGACCCCGGTAACCATGGGGGAGAGAAGGAGGGTGACCCCGGTAACCCTGGGGGAGAGAAGGAGGGTGACCCCGGTAACCCTGGGGGAGAGAAGGAGGGTGACCCCGGTAACCCTGGGGGAGAGAAGGAGGGTGACCTCGGTAACCCTGGGGGAGAGAAGGAGGGTGACCCCGGTAACCCTGGGGGAGAGAATGAGGGTGACAAGTAATCCTGGGGGAGAGAAGGAGCGTGACCCCGGTAACCCTGGGGGAGAGAAGAAGGGTGACCCCGGTAACCCTGGGGGAGAGAAGGAGGGTGACCCCGGTAACCCTGGGGGAGAGAAGGAGGGTGACCCCGGTAACCCTGGGGGAGAGAAAGAGGGTGACCCCGGCAACCCTTGGGAAGAGAAGGAGCGTGACCCCCGGTAACCCGGGGGGAGAGAAGGAGGGTGACAAGTAACCGTGGAGGAGAGGAGGGTGACAAGCAACCCTGGAGGAGAGAAGGATTGAGACAAGTAACGCTGGAGGAGAGAAGGAGGGTGACAAGTAACCCTGGAGGAGAGAAGGAGGGTGACCCCGGTAACCCTGGGGGAGAGAAGGAGGGTGACCCCGGTAACCCTGGGGGAGAGAAGGAGGGTGACCCCGGTAACCTTGAGGGAGAGAAGGAGGGTGACCCCGGTAACCCTGGGGGAGAGAAGGAGCGTGACCCCGGTAACCCTGGGGGAGAGAAGGAGGGTGACGCCGGTAACCCTGGGGGAGTGAAGGAGGGTGACCCCGGTAACCCTGGGGGAGAGAAGGAGGGTGACCCCGGTAACCCTGGGGGAGAGAAGGAGGGTGACCCTGGTAACCCTGGGGGAGAGAAGGAGGGTGACCCCGGTAATCCTGGGGGAGAGAAGGAGGGTGATCCCGGTAACCATGGGGGAGAGAAGGAGGGTGACCCCGGTAACCCTGGGGGAGAGAAGGATGGTGACCCCGGTAACCCTGGGGGAGAGAAGGAGGGTGACCCCGGTAACCCTGGGGGAGAGAAGGAGGGTGACCCCGGTAACCCTGGGGGAGAGAAGGAGGGTGACCCCGGTAACCCTGGGGGAGAGAAGGAGGGTGACCCCGGTAACTCTGGGGGAGAGAATGAGGGTGACAAGTAATCCTGGGGGAGAGAAGGAGCGTGACCCCGGTAACCCTGGGGGAGAGAAGAAGGGTGACCCCGGTAACCCTGGGGGAGAGAAGGAGGGTGACCCCGGTAACCCTGGGGGAGAGATGGAGGGTGACCCCGGTAACCCTGGGGGAGAGAAAGAGGGTGACCCCGGTAACCCTTGGGAAGAGAAGGAGCGTGACCCCCGGTAACCCGGGGGAAGAGAAGGAGGGTGACAAGTAACCGTGGAGGAGAGAAGGAGGGTGACAAGCAACCCTGGAGGAGAGAAGGATTGAGACAAGTAACGCTGGAGGAGAGAAGGAGGGTGACAAGTAACCCTGGAGGAGAGAAGGAGGATGACAGGACTCCAGAAAATTTTGCAAGAATTGCTGGCTACACCTCATGGATGAGAAGAGACAGGCAAGGGCAAGGAGGTGGTGTTGCTGTGTGCTTCTCTATAAGTGTTCATACCCAGCACATAGATGTTGCCACCCCTACACATCTTGAAATGATGTTCTTCAAGCTCTGTATAAACACTAGTACCTCTGTACTAACATGTGCAATGTACAGACCTCAGTGGCAACACGCAGACCCCATCAACTTCCTAATGGAAAATATTGACTCCCTTCTGCTACCACACAACTGTCAACATATTATAATTGTTGGTGACCTCAACCAACACCTTATACAGAGGGACTTTGATGACCTTCTTGCAGTGTTTGACATGAGAAACTTTGTTGATTTCCCTACTCATATCTCTGGCTCCTCCCTTGACCGAGTAGTAAGTGATCTGGCAGAAGGCAGTCACTTGTCAACCCCTCGGCTACGTTGGATCGTCTGACCACAAGGCTGTTTTTGCAACACTTAAGATCCCAACAGAACGAGGTGAGGAGTCCACACGCACAACCTGGCTATGGGAAAGAGGTAATTGGCCAGCCCTTTGCTCTGAGCTCACCACCACCGACTGGAATGCTCTTCTCCAGGGGGATGTTGACAACCAAGTGAAAGCCTTCACTGGACACATCCTTAATCTGCAACAAGAACACATTCCTCACCGGCAATATGTGACAAAGCCTACAGATCAGCCTTGGTTTGGCTTTCGTTGTAGAGAGGCTGCTACTGCTAAGTACAAAGCATGGCGAAGGTACAAGAGACATCCTACCACCTATAACAGGAACTTGCACATGCAAGCCTGTAGGCATATGGGTGATGTTCAAAAGTGGGCCATTGCTAAATGGGAGGTGGACACTAAAAGAAAGTTAGCATCAGGTAGGGTAGGCTCCAAAACCTGGTGGTCCCTGGTCAAGGACAGACAAGGTTATCTGCCTGATGAACTTATTCCACCTCTAAATCGACAGGATGGGACCACCTCTACTAGTAGTCAAGAGAAGACGGACCTCTTTGCTGAACACTTTGCTACCAAAATGCAAGTTCCTGATCCAGCAAGGGACCCTCCTTGGCTAGCTGCACGAACTGTGTCAAAACTGTCAGTGGTGACAATAAGGCAGGAGGAGGTGCATTTCAAACTTAAATCACTTGACCAAGAAAAGGCTGTGGGCCCAGAAAAGTTGAGCCCAAGATTGTTGAGAAGATGTGCAGACCAGCTAGCAGCACCTCTAACTCGCATCTTTCAGCACTGCTTAGTACAGTGTAAATGGCCCTCTCTATGGAAAGAGGCAAATGTAGTCCCTGTTCACAAAAAGAAGAGCAGAGCAGAAATCAGCAACTACAGACCAGTGTCACTCCTGTCAATCACTGGTAAGATCCTTGAGACAATAATCTCAAGATAAATGACAGATTTTTTTTGACTACCACTCACTACTTTGTGATCGTCAATATGGCTTCAGGAAAGGTTACTCTGCTGTTGATCTGTTGTTAAACCTCTCCACTAAGTGGCACCAGTCACTGGATGAATCCAAAGTCAGCTGTGTGGTAGCACTGGACATTGCTGGCGCTTTCGACCGGGTGTGGCACCAGGGCCTCTTAGCAAAACTTCAAGCACTGGGAATTGCAGGCTCTACGCTATGTCTCCTCAGTGATTACCTTCATGGTAGATCTCTAAGTGTAGTCCTCAATGGAGCGGAATCAGCAAGGCATCCTATTGGGGCAAGCGTTCCACAAGGAAGCGTGCTGGGTCCACTGTTATGGAATGTCTACTTCAACGACCTTCTTCATCTCATCCCAGAATCACATGCATATGCAGACGACTGTACACTGACATTCACTTATCCAAGAGAAGAAATGCCAGCTGCTCTAAGCTACATCAATCACCAGCTGAGAGCTATATCAGCTTGGGGAAATAGATGGCAAGTAACATTTGCACCTGAGAAAACGCAAATGATGATCGTCTCTAGGCACCATGATGGTAATGCTGGTGCAGTAGTAAGGATGAATGGGAGGATGTTGGCACCTGGAGAAGAAGTTGATATCCTTGGGGTGAAATTTGACTCCAAACTAACCATGAAGAACCATGTTGTAAATCTTGCAAACAAGGCAGCCAGGAAGCTTACAGCATTTCGCCGTATCTCGCATCTGCTTGACAGTAGGGGTTGCAAGATCCTGTACGAGGCACAAGTACGCTCACACCTTGAGTATGCTCCACTTTCTTGGTTTGCCTGCCCCCCCTCTCATCTGCGACTGCTTGACAGAGTAGAGAACAGAGCAAGACGTCTCATCTCTCGCCTGGACCCATCCTGGATAGATCTGTCATTTCAGCAGAGCCTTCAACATAGGAGGGATGTGGGTGGCCTTACTGTTATGTACAAGGCCAATATTGTCAAAATACCACACTTGGATCCACTTCGAGGACAGCGTGAAACAAGCTTTTATGCCACAAGACGGGCAGAAAGCAGCAACTTCACTCTGGCTGTACCCTTCTCCAGAACATCACTCCATCTGAGATCATACATACCCAGGATGACTCGAGTATGGAACACATTCGTACAGCATAATGATGTCAACGAGATAAAGTCAGTTGATCAAATGAAAATGCTGGCCCACAGATGGCTCCAACTTCATCCTGTTCCGTACTTGTATGTCTCATAACAATAAAAATGCTTTCAAATGAGCTGATGTAGGTAACAGCTCTTAGCTTGCCAATAAAGTTAGGAATCCTTAACCTGTAATATAGCTGTCAATAAAGCTAGGGATCCTTAACCTTGTCAAACCCTGTGTAAAAAAAAAAAAAAAAAAAAAAAAAGTAACCCTGGAGGAGAGAAGGAGGGTGACAAGTAACCCTGGAGGAGAGAAGGAGGGTAACAAGTAACCCTGGAGGAGAGAAGGAGGGTGACAAGTAACCCTGGACCCTTGGAAACATAAATTCTTACGTGGAACTGATAGGGCAGGTTGGGAGACAGTTTAAACTAAGAGGGAGACAAAGAAGCTAAAGGCAGAAAGGTGAAACTGGGATGGAAGAACAATTCCTGAGTTTCAGCGTGGCTGAGAAGGGAAATGATTTTAATGAGGAAGTGGTGAAGGAAAAATCATTATACAGACGTATGAGAGAGAGAAAGAGAGAGAGAGAGAGAGAGAGAGAGAGAGAGAGAGAGAGAGAGAGAGAGAGAGAGAGAGAGAGAGAGAGAGAGAGAGAGAGAGAGAGAGAGAGAGAGAGAGAGAGAGAGAGAGAGAGAGAGAGAGAGAGAGAGAGAGAGAGAGAGAGATTATTATTATTATTATTATTATAATCAAGGGGGAAGCGCTAAACCCGGAGGATTATACAGCGCCTGGGGGGGGGATGTGGAAGGCATTCAGGCTTAATTCGGGGAACTGGAGCACAGATCCAATTCCCTAAATCAAGAGCCTCTCACCAACATCAAGGAACCTTCCTTGAGGGGAGAGAGAGAGAGAGAGAATGGTGGTGGTAGTAGGACGGGTTACAGCGTCCTCCACAAACTTTATTAATTATTACTTAACTGGGAAAGTTGGTGAGGAGAAACTGTTCGGTGACATTGTACTTCCTACGACACACCACTAGAAGTAAGCGACTCTTTCATGGAAAGGAATATTAGCGAAATCAGTGATATTTAAGTATGTTATGGTGAACCAGTGTAGTGTGTGTGAGGGAGTGTGGCAGGTCTGTGCTACCGCATCACTATTGCCTTCACACTGAATGTCTAATGTCTGGCTGCTATATAACAATGTAACTGCGTATTTACAACATTGTAATTTGTGCTAACAACTTTCAATTGAGGGAAACCAATGGATAACATTCAAACAGGTTTTTTAACAAGTGGCAGTGTGAGGACAACATTCTCCCGGCTGGCCAGTCACCCACTACACCAGATGACAATGGTCACTCCATCCTTACATTTACCAGTCTCTCTCTTGCATATCTTTATTACCATCTTGCAAACTCTTTTCATTGCGATGACTTCGCATCGAAAAACAGCTAGAATATCTTCACTACCTGGTTACTGTCCCAGAAGCTTCGTATGTGTTTGTGGATATATTGCAAGAGACCTGCCACTTATATGTCTGGAACTCTCGTGTTTCAGTTGCTGTCATACAGACTACATGCCAGAAGAAGTCTTTTGTTGTAGCCGGGTGGAGCATCGCAGGAGCTGGAAAGATAGCCAGGAACCTGTGGCATATATGCCAGAAACCAGGAACCTGTGGCATATATGCCAGAAACCAGGAACCTGTGGCATATATGCCAGAAACCAGGAACCTGTGGCATATATGCCAGAAACGAGCTTGGAGCCACAACAGCCTTTCTAGGCTGTGTTGTAATGATGCTGCTCAGATATTCCATCAAAGTGAATCACTTCATGAACTCTTTAAATCATTAGATTTGCTTTAAAATCGTATAAGACCAGAGCAGTTCAACAACATGGGACATGAACATCAAAATGGTATACAATACCGACAGGTTGTTAGGTAAGACACATATGCAACAGTTAGACAACTTTATTCCGAAACGTTTCGCCTACACAGTAGGTTTCTTCAGTCGAATACAGAAAGTAGGCAGGAACAGTAGAGATGTGAAGACGATGTAATCAGTCCATCACCCTTGTAGTCGTAGAATTTGAGGTTGTCAGCACCTCTCCTTTCGACAGTATTTAAGTCTCCGCACTGTCGCTTGATCTTCAGATAGTTCCTGACTATGGAACTGAACTTCTCCAGGCCGAGGGACTGACAACCTCAAATTCTACGACTACAAGGGTGATGGACTGATTACATCGTCTTCACATCTCTACTGTTCCTGCCTACTTTCTGTATTCGACTGAAGAAGCCTACTGTGTAGGCGAAACGTTTCGGAATAAAGTTGTCTAACTGTTGCATATGTGTCTTACCTAACAACATAGGACATATAATTCTCAGGTGATGCTGACACTATTAACATGGCCTGGAATACTCACACTGGTATTAACTCATCAGATACCTGATGGAAATCTGTCAGCACTTGGGATCCACAGGTAGATACAGCTCAATGCAATGTAAGTGCATTACAACTTTTTTGAACACCGTAAGGAAGAAACATCAGATATGTCAGCTCTGCTCCTACATCTGACAGTACACCGGTCATCACTGCTTCAGCACCTGCTGGTACACCTGGCAATAGTGATTTATCTGCCACTACAAAGTCAGGTTCTCCTCCACCAGAGACTGGTGACCGATGCTGCACCAGGACAAGTGCTAGATAAAAGCACGAACACCAGTGATATGTTTGGTAGAGCTAGATGAGGGCGTGGTAGAGGCCATGGAAGGAGACGTGGAAGAGGACGTCATCTACTTATGTCTTATTTTCCACCAACACAGTTCCAGGAAAACGCCACCTGAAGCACAAGCATCGGACACCAGCAACAGTACCTACAGAGAAATCAGGAGCAAAGCACGAGAGATGTAGGAACAAAAATCCACCCTCCCGGGTACCTAGGTAGTGCTCCCGTTGTCAGCCGAGAGGAAACACCACTAACAACTGCCTGCGAGATACCAGGTACAATTACTGACACAAAAGAAGACATCAAGAGACCACTGTTGTAAAAAGAACTTGACAGACAGGATTACCAGTTCTTTAGAAAAACTTTCTCTTATTAATCCTGCAGAATCTCAGAACTGGTGAACACACACATCATCTATCCAGCTACTCCTATCTTCGCCATTTTCAAAAACACAGCCATGTACTAGCAGCAGCCCTAGTCCCCTACGTGTCTCATGGGCAAGCATATTACACACACATCACCTCGAGCTGTAGACAATCATGAAGAGCCAGTCTATCAGTATCTTATCGGTCAACCTTACAGGCTTCATTACATAGAGTGGGGAGCTCACGCACAGTTTCCTGTACACTCAACGTCCCAAAATGATAGCTGTTGTTGAAACATTTCTAGAAGACAGGACTCCCGAAAATTTTGTTAGAATTGTTGACTGCACCTCATGGAAGAGAAGCCAGGCAAGGACAAGGAGGCGTTGACATAACTTTTCTTAAAGTGTACAGAGCCAGCTCATCGATGTTGTCATTCTTAGCATGAGACCAAGACAAGAGTATGATGAGAGCAACAGAGTAATGGTGAAGAACAAAAAGGCAAAATACCGTGACTGGAATAATGCACAAATTACTCCCACATAGGAGAGAGGAGCTTACAACATTTCGGTTCGACATGGATCATTTACAAAGTCACACTGAACAATGGTGGATACACTAGATGAAGTGGAAGAAAGACCCACATGAGCAAGGCAAAGCTAATGGTCATGGGGAACTTTTACCACAACTAAACTGACTGGTAAAATGCAGAGCCACATAGGGAACCAGATCATGGAGATATAATATACTTCAGGTGATATTGGACTACTTCATGCATCAACATGCTAGACACACATCCAGAGAGAAAGAGGAGGGGATGAACCAGCATGGCTGGCTCTTATATTCACCCTGAGTAGTTCCAACACATTACATATGAAAGGTCCCTTGGCATAAGTGATCACATGATCCTGATTTTCACAACCTTGTAGAGATAGGAGTGGAGAGTGAAACATCACAAGAACGATGGAAGAAGCAAAACTCTAAAAGAGGGAACTACACTGGCATGAGGCAATTCCTGTATGAGGGGCAGTGGGGAAGAGAACTAGAGGGAAAACACAGTAAATGAAATGATGGATGATATGGCTAGGAAGTGCAGGGAAGCAGAGGAGAAATTTGTACCCACATGCAACAGAAATAATGGGATGACCAGAGTAATTCCATGGTTCTCCCAAAGGTGTAAAGAGGTCACAGTCAAGTAAAAAAGGAAAAAGTCACAAGAAAACAGAGTTGAGCCAAAGAGACAAAGAAATATGCAAGGATAAGAGGAAGGCCCAATGAGTGGCAATTTAAAAATTACGTAGCATCGAAGGCCAACTTTGACCCAAAGTTGTATTATGGCCACATCAGGAGGAAAACAACAGTCAAGGACCAGGTAATCAGGATGAAGAAGAAAGCCGGGTAGCTCACAAGGAATGACTAGAAAGTATGTGAAGAGCTCGGCACGAGATATAGGGAGGTATTATCAGAGGAGACAGAAAGGCATCTACCAAACCGAGGCGGTAGAGGAGAGCAGCCAGTGTTGGACATAATACACATCCAGGGAGAAGGTGAAGAAACAGCTATGTGAGTTAGAAACTTCAATGGCGGAGGAACCAGATAATATCTCTCCATGAGTCCTGCGAGAGAGGAACTCCCAGACGTGTGGAAGACAGCAAAAATAATTTAAATTTTTAAGATAAGAGACAGACAGCCAGCCAGCAGTAAGCTATAGACCAGTGTCATTAACATGTATAAAATGTACTGTCATTTGAAGAGGGGTAGAGGATCTAGAAACGAGTAGGTTCATATATTAAAATCATCACTGATTTAGGGATGGAAAATCTTGTCACAAAACTATACGAGTTAATTCCTCGACAAAGTAACAGAATTAGGAGAGAGAGAGAGATGGATAGGTAGAATGCGTTGTCTTGGACTCTAAGAAGGCTTTTGATTCAGTGCTGCACGAGATACTGTACAAAAGCTAGAGACGCAGACAGGGATAACAGGAATATCACAGCAGTTGCTTAGGGAATATCAGACAGGAATGGATGCATGTATCAAGTGGGGTTCCACAAGGGTCTGTCCTAGGTATTGTGTTGCATCCTGTTAATGACACGACAGAAGGGAAAAAGTCAGATGTGTCCCTGTTTAAAGATGACAAGAAACTAATGAGAAAACGAGTGGACAAAGATCGGGAAAGGCTGCAAATGGATCTGAACAGGCTGCAGGTCTGGCCTGACAAGTGGCCCCTGAAGTTTAACGTCACCAAGTGCAAAGTTATGAAGCTTGGGGAGGACAAAGAAGACCACAGTGTACAGGCTTGAGGGGCAAATGTTGCAAATTTCACTCAAGGAGAAGGATCCTGGGGGTGAGTATCATACCAAGCATATTCTTTAAGAAGCACATCAACTAAATGACTGCAGCAGCATATGAGCGTCTGACGTACCTGAGCATAACTTTCTGATATCTAAGCAGAGTCATTGACATCATTGTACACCATGTACTTTAGTTTCATATCGGAGTATGCAGCACCAGCATGGAACCTCAAGAAATTAGAGAAAGTGGAGAGGTTTGCAGCAAGACTAGTCCCAGAGCTAAGGGGTATATTCTATGAGGAGAGGATAAGGGAATTCTTCATAATGACACTGGAAGACTGAAGGGATAGAGATGTTATTATACGACGTACAAAATACCTAGAAGAATTGACAAGTGAACGGAGGTAGATGTTTCAGAAATGGAATACAGGAACAAGTGTGCACAACTGGAAGTTGAATGCTCAGGTGATTCATAGTAATGTTAGCAAGCATTTCTTCGTCCTTAGTATTGCCAGTAAGTGGAAAAATCTGGAGCGAAGTGGTAGAGTAGAGCAAGTAGAGACCAGCAAAGAGGTAGAGTCAGGAACTGTGACTAGACCCCTGCAACCTACCCCCCCCACACACACATACAGGTAGAGTCAGGAGCTGTGACTAGACCCCTGCAACCTACCCCCCCCCCACACACACATACTCACAAGTGGCTCAGACATGACAATGGATCTTGAAAAGTAAACAACTTTAAAGGGAGACTGAAAAATACAATTTATGTCTGAGTGGCGACGGAGCAGATAAAGTGAAGGAACAGCTGAGGACGAGAGTAAAAAAACAGGCTGAGACATGAAAGAGAATTATCATATTATAACAGTATACAATTCCGACATGTTCATGAATAAGACACGTGCAACAAAAATGTTTTTCCTGCATCTCCAGGTCCCTAAGTGGAATACATAGATGAATTTTAAACCTGGAGACAGTGGACGAAATAGAGAGGTAGTCTGAAGTAACTAGTCGCTCAGGCTGGATGCATGATAATCAGTCTCTCTACCGAAAGCAAGGAGTGAGAGCGGAGACTTGTGTACAGGAAAGTTAAGTGTAGCTGCTTGAAGACGAGACCACAGGTGAATTAGTCACATTACTGGAAGAAGTTTCCCTCAAGGGAGGTTCCTTGATGCTGGTGAGGGGCCCTTGATCTGTCTCCAATTCCCTGAATTAAGCCTGAATGCCTTCTATCCCCCCTCCCTCCACAGGCGCTGTATAATCCCTATGGGTTTAGCATTCCCCATGATAATAATAAGAGGCAGATCATGCTAAATAACTGTTAGGGATACTTCTCTATGGTCACAGAACGGGTCGTGGGAGCGTTGCCCTACCAAACCTTCTCCAGGTATGTCAGGATTGAATTTTCTGTATTTGACTGATGAAACCTGCAGCGCAGGCGATACGTTTCGTTAATATTGTGATTGTGTTGCACAGCAGATTCATGGTATAGAATACCACGAAAGTAAAGAACAGGGCAGGAGGTGCAAAATACCCCCAGTGAAAAGTAGGGGCGCCAATGGTACACTAAGAGAACACCATAAGTGTCCGAGGCCCAAGACTGTTGAAGAGCCTCCCACCGTGCATAAGAGGAATTACCAATAGGCCCCTGGCTGCCTTTAAAAGGGAGCTGGACAGATACTTAAATTAAGTCGGAGTCGGATCAGCCGGGCTGTTGCTCGTACGTTGGACTACATGGGGCCAGCAGTAACAGCCTAGTTGATCAGATCCTGATCCACCATGAGACCTGGTCGTGGATCTGGCCGCTGGGGTGCTGACCCCAGAAATACCCTGCAGGTAGACTCCAGGTATGACACCTGTCTGACACAGCAACACCATAATGTCAGTGCAGAAAACGTCTTTAACAATATTGTCGCTAACTGTTTAACATGACTTAATTGAAGTACTGATCTCAGCTCAGCAGCGTCCTCGTCTCTAGGCTCTACACTTGACTTTCTTACATACAAGTGACCGGCCTCGTGCATATACTCCAGTCTCCAGACTGGTTATCTTGACTCCTGACTTACGGACTGATTACCTCAAACTTCTCTACATCGTCTACTGTCTTAAACATTTCATTAAGGCTGAGAGACTCATTACCTAAGCCCATCTCTCCATCTTGTCTATTGTATCATAGACAGAAATTTCTCTCTGAATTCGACTGATAAAGCCTACTAGGCAGATAAAACATATCGTCAATAACGTTACCCAGTGATGTGGAAGAGTCTTACTTGACAGGAACGGAGACTGTGAAAGAAATCTCGAGGGTTACATAATGCTCAGCCCTAATGTGTGGAAGATCAGCCACCAGGGGTGCACAGTGCTCAGCCCTAATGTGTGGAAGATCAGCCACCAGGGGTGCACAGTGCTCAGCCCTAATGTGTGGAAGATCAGCCACCAGGGGTGCACAGTGCTCAGCCCTAATGTGTGGAAGATCAGCCACCAGGGGTGCACAGTGCTCAGCCCTAATGTGTGGAAGATCAGCCACCAGGGGTGCACAGTGCTCAGCCCTAATGTGTGGAAGATCAGCCACCAGGGGTGCACAGTGCTCAGCCCTAATGTGTGGAACATCAGCCACCAGGGGTGCACAGTGCTCAGCCCTAATGTGTGGAACATCAGCCACCAGGGGTGCACAGTGCTCAGCCCTAATGTGTGGAAGATCAGCCACCAGGGGTGCACAGTGCTCAGCCCTAATGTGTGGAAGATCAGCCACCAGGGGTGCACAGTGCTCAGCCCTAATGTGTGGAAGATCAGCCACCAGGGGTGCACAGTGCTCAGCCCTAATGTGTGGAAGATCAGCCACCAGGGGTGCACAGTGCTCAGCCCTAATGTGTGGAAGATCAGCCACCAGGGGTGCACAGTGCTCAGCCCTAATGTGTGGAACATCAGCCACCAGGGGTGCACAGTGCTCAGCCCTAATGTGTGGAAGATCAACCACCAGGGGTGCACAGTGCTCAGCTCCAATGTGTGGAAGATCAGCAACCAGGGGTGCACATTGCTCAGCCCTAATGTATGGAAGATCAACCACCAGGGGTGCACAGTGCTCAGCACTAATGTGTGCAAGATCAACTATCTGGGGCGCACAGTGCTCAGTCCTAATGTGTGGAAGATCAAACACCAGGGGTGCACAGTGCTCAGCCCTAATGTGTGGAAGACCAATCACCAGGGATGCACAGTGCTCAGCCCTAATATGTGGAAGATCAACCACCAGGGGTGCACAGTGCTCAGCCCTAATGTGTGGAAGAAAAACCACCAGGGGTGCGCAGTGCTCAGCACTAATGTGTGGAAGATCAACCACCAGGGGTGCACAGTGCTCAGCCCTAATGTGTGGAAGATCAACCACCAGGGGTGCACAGTGCTCAGCTCTAATGTGAGGAAGATCAGCAACCAGGGGTGCACAGCGCTCAGCCATAATGGGCGAAAGATCAGCCACCAGGGGTGCACAGTGCTCAGCCTTAATGTGTGGAAGATCAACCACCAGGAGTGCACAGTGCTCAGCCCTAAAGTGTGGAACATCAGCCACCAGGGGTGCACAGAGCTCAGCCCTAATGTATGTAAGATTAACCACCATGGGTGCACAGTGCTCAGCCCTAATGTGTGGAAGATCAACCACAACGGGTGCACATTGCTCAGCCCTAATGTGTGGACGATCAGCCACAAGGGGTGCACAGTGCTCAGCACTAATATGTGGAAGATCAGCCACCAGGGGTACACAGTACTCAGCCCTAATGTGTGGAAGTTGAGCCACCAGGGGTGCACAGTGCTCAGCCCTAATGTGTGGAAGATCAACCACCAGGGGTGCACAGTGCTCAGCTCTAATGTGTGGAAGATCAGCAACCAGGGGTGCACAGCGCTCAGCCATAATGGGCGAAAGATCAGCCACCAGGGGTGCACAGTGCTCAGCCTTAATGTGTGGAAGATCAACCACCAGGGGTGCACAGTGCTCAGCCCTAAAGTGTGGAACATCAGCCACCAGGGGTGCACAGTGCTCAGCCCTAATGTGTGGAAGGTCAACCACAACGGGTGCACATTGCTCAGCCCTAATGTGTGGACGATCAGCCACAAGGGGTGCACAGTGCTCAACACTAATATGTGGAAGATCAGCCACCAGGGGTACACAGTACTCAGCCCTAATGTGTGGAAGATGAGCCACCAGGGGTGCACAGTGCTCAGCCCTAAAGATGTGGAAGATCAGCCACCAGGGGTGCACAGTACTCAGCCCTAATGTGTGGAAGATCAGCCACCAGGGGTGCACAGTGCTCAGCTCTAATGTGTGGAAGATCAACAACCAGGGGAGCACAGTGCTCAGCCCTAATGTGTGCAAGATCATCCACAAGGGGTGCACAGTGTTCACACCTAATGAGTTTAAGATCAACCATCAGGGGTGCACAGTGCTCAGCCCTTATGTGTGGAAGATCAAACACCAGTGGTGCACAGTGCTCAGCTCTAATGTGTGGAAGATCAATCCCCAGGGGTGCACAGCGCTCAGCCTTAAAATGTGGAAGACCAACCACCAGGGATGCACAGTGCTCAGCCCTAATGTGTGTAAGATCAGCAACCAGGGGTGCACAGTGCTCAGCCCTAATGTGTGGAATATAAGCCACCAGGGGTGCACATTACTCAGCTCTAATGTGTGGAAGATCAGCCACCAGGGGTGCACAGTGCTCAGCCCTAATGTGTGGAAGATCAGCCACCAGGGGTGCACAGCGCTCAGCCCTTATGTGTGGAATATCAAACACCAGTGGTGCACAGTGCTCAGCCCTAAAGTGTGGAAGATCAACCCCCAGAGGTGCACAGTGCTCAGCCTTAAAGTGTGGAAGATCAACCCCCAGTGGTGCACAGTGCTCAGCCCTAAAGTGTGGAAGATCAACCACCAGGGATGCACAGTGCTCAGCCTTAATTTGTGGAAGACCAACCACCAGGGGTGCACAGTACTCAGCCCTAATGTGTGGAAGACCAACCACCAGGGGTGTGCAGTGCTCAGCCCTAATGTGTGTAAGATCAGCCACCAGGGGTGCACATTACTCAGCTCTAATGTGTGGAATATCAGCCACCAGGGGTGCACAGTGGTCAGCCCTAATGTGTGGAAGATCAGCCACCAGGGGTGCACAGTGCTCAGCCCTAATGAGAGGAAGATCATCCACCAGGATTGCACAGTACTCAGCATTAATGTGTGGAAGTTCAGCCACCAGGGGTGCACAGTGCTCAGCTTTAATGTGTGGAAGATCAGCCACCAGGGGAGAACAGTGCTCAGCCCTAATGAGAGGAAGATCATCCACCAGGATTGCACAGTACTCAGCATTAATGTGTGGAAGTTCAGCCACCAGGGGTGCACAGTGCTCCGCCTTAATGTGTGGAAGATCAGCCAGCAGGGGTGCACAGTACTCTGCCCTAATGTGTGGAGGATCAGCCACAACGGGTGCACAGTGCTAAGCACTAATATGTGGAAGATCAGCCACCAGGGGTGCACAGTGCTCAGCCTTAATGTGTGGAAGATCAACCACCAGGAGTGCACAATGCTCAGCCCTAATTTTGGAAGATTAACCACCAGTTGTGCACAATGCTCAGCCCTAATGTGTGGAAGATCAGCCAACAGGGGTGCACAGTGCTCAGCCCTAATGTGTGGAAGATCGGCCACTATGGGTGCACAGTACTCTGCCCTGTGTGGAAGATCAGCCATTATGGTTGCACAGTACTCAGCCCTGTGTGGATGATCAACCACAACGGCCGCACAGTGCTCAGCCCTAATGTGTGGAAGATCAACCACCACTGGTGCACAGTGCTCAGCCCTAATGTGTGGAAGATCAACCACCACTGGTGCACAGTGCTCAGCCCTAATGTGTGAAAGGTCAGCCAACAGGGGTGCTCAGTACTCAGCCCTCATGTGTGGAAGATCAACCACCATGGGTGCACAATGCTCAGTCCTAATGTGTGGAAGATCAGCCACCAGGGGTGCACTATGCTCAGTCCTAATGTGTGGAAGATCAGCCACCAGGGGTGCACTATGCTCAGCCCTAATTTGCGGAAGATCAACAACCAGTGGTGCACAGTGCTCAGTTCTAATGTATGGAAGATCAGCCACCAGAGGTGCACAGCGCTCAACCCTGTGTGGAAGAACAGCCACCAGGGGTGCACAGTACTTAGCCCTGTTTGGAAGATCAATCACCAGGGGTGCACAGTGCTCAGCACTAATGTGGGGAAGATCAACTATCAGGTGTGTACAGTACTCTGCCCTGTGTGGAAGATCAGCCACCAGGGGTGCATAGTGCTCAGTCCTAATGCGTGAAAGGTCAACCAACAGGGGTGCACAGTACTCAGCCCTTATGTTTGGAAGATCAGCCACCATGCGTGCACTTTGCTTTGTCCTAGTGTGTGGAAGATCAGCCACCAGGGATGCGCAGTGCTCAGCCCTAATGCGTGGAATATGAACCATCAAGTGAGCACAGTACTCAGCCCTGTGTGGAAGATCAACAACCAGGGGTGCACAGTGCTCAGCCCTAATGTGTGGAAGACCAGCCACCAGGTATGCAAAATGCTCAGCCATAATGTGGGAAAGGTCAGCCAACAGAGGTGCTCAGTGCTCAGCCCTAATGTGTGGAAGATCAGCTACCAAGGGTGCACAGTGCTCAGCCCTAATGTGTGGAAGATCAGCTACAAGGCGTGCACAGTGCTCAGCCCTAATGTGTGGAAGATCAGCCATCAGGGGTGCACAGTACTCAGTCCTGTGAGGAAGATCAACCACCAGGGGTGCACAGTGCTCAGCCCTAATGTGTGGAAGATGAGCCACCAGCGGTGCACAGTGCTCAGCCCTGTGTGGAAGATCGGCCACTATGGGTGCACAGTACTCAGCCCTGTGTGGAAGATCAGCCACCATCGTTGCACAGTACTCAGCCCTGTGTGGATGATCAACCACAAGGGCTGCACAGTGCTCGGCCCTGATGTGTGGTAGATCAACGACCATTGGTGCACAGTGCTCAGCCCTAATGTGTGAAAGGTCAGCCACCAGGGGTGCTCAGTACTCGGCCCTCATGTGTGGAAGATCAACCATCCGGGGTGCACAGTGCTCATCCCTAATGTGTGGAAGATCAGCCACCATTTGTGCACAATGCTCAGTCCTAATGTGTGGAAGATCAGCCACCAGGGGTGCACTATGCTCAGTCCAAATGTGTGGAAGATCTGCCACCATGGGTGCACAATGCTCAGCCCTAATGAGTGGAAGATCAGCCACCAGGGGTGCACTATGCTCAGCCATAATTTGTGGAAGATTAACCACCAGTTGTGCACAATGCTCAGCCCTAATGTGTGGAAGGTCAGCCAACAGAGGTGCACGGTACTCAGCCCTAATGTGTGGAAGATCAACCACCAGGGTTGCACAGTGCTCAGCCCTAATGTGTGAAAGATCAGCCTGCTGGGGTGCAGAGTACTCAGCCCTAATGTTTGGAAGATAAACCACCAGGGGTGCACAGTGCTCAGCCTTGTGTGAAAGATCAATCACCAGGGGTGCACAGTGCTCAGCCCTAATGTGTGGAAGATCAACCACCATGGGTGCACAGTGCTCAGCCCTAATGTGTGGAAGATCAGCCAGCAGGGGTGCGGAGTACTCTGCCCTGTGTGAAAGATCAACCACCAGGGGTGCACAGTGCTCAGCCCTAATGTGTGGAAGATCAACCACCATGGGTGCACAGTGCTCAGCCCTAATGTGTGGAAGATCAGCCAGCAGGGGTGCAGAGTACTCTGCCCTGTGTAAAAGATCAACCACCAGGGGTGCACAGTGCTCAGCCCTAATGTGTGGAAGATCAACCACCATGGGTGCACAGTGCTCAGCCCTAATGTGTGGAAGATCAGCCAGCAGGGGTGCAGAGTACTCTGCCCTGTGTGGAAGATCAACCACCATGGGTGCACAGTGCTCAGCCCTAATATGTGAAAGATCAGCCAGCAGGGGTGCAGAGTACTCTGCCCTGTGTGGAAGATCAACCACCAGGGGTGCACAGTGCTCAGCCTTGTGTGGAAGATCAGCCACCATGTGTCCACAGAGCTCAGCCCTAATGTGTGGAAGATCAGTCACCAGGGGTGCACAGTGCTCAGCCTTAATGTGTGGAAGATCAACAACCAGAGCTGCACAGTGCTCAGCCTTAATGTGTAGAAGATTAGCCACCAGAGGTGCGCAGTGCTCAGCCCTGTGAGGAAGATCAGCCACCAGTGGTGCACAGTGCTCAGCACTAATGTGTGGAAGATCAGCCACAATGGGCGCACAGTGCTCAGCCATGTGTGGAAGATCAGCCACCTGGGGTGAACAGTGCTCAGCCCTAATATTTGGAAGGTCAGCCACCAGGGGTGCAGAGTGCTCAGCTCTGTGTGGAAGATCAGCCACCAGTTGTGCACAGTAATCAGCCCTGTGTGGATGACCAACCACCAAGGATGCACAGTGCTCAGCCCTAATGTGTGGAAGATCAGCCACCATTGGTGCACAGTTCTCAGCCCTAATGTGGGGAAGATCAGCCAACAGGGGTGCACAGTGCTCAGCTTTAATGTGTGGAAGATCAGATACCTAGGGTGCACAGTGCTCAGTCCTAATGTGTGTTAGATCAGCCATCAGGGGTGCACAGTGCTCTGCCATAATGTGTGAAGATAACCCACCAGGGGTGCACAGTGCTCAGCCCCAATGTGTGAAAGGTCAACCAACAGGGGTGCACAGTACTCAGCCTTAATGTTTGGAAAATCAGCCACCATGGGTGAACAGTGCTCAGCCCTAGTGTGTGGAAGATCAGCCACCAAGGGTGCTCAGTGCTCAGCCGTAATGTGTGGAAGATCAGCTACTAGGGGTGCACAGTACTCAGCCCTAATGTGTGGAAGATAAGCCATCAGGGGTGCACAGTACTCAAACCTGTGTGGAAGATCAGCCACCATGGGTGCACAGTACTCAGCCCTGTGTGGAAGATCAGCCACCATGGGTGCACAGTACTCAGCCCTGTGTGGAAGATCAGCCACCAGGGCTGCACAGGGCTCGGCCCTAATGATTGGAAGATCAACCACAATTGGTGCACAGTGCTCAGTTCTAATGAGTGAAAGGTCAGGCACCAGGGGTGCACAGTACTCAGCCCTCATGTGTGGAAGATCAGCCACCAGGGGTGCACAGTGCTCAGCCCTAATGTGTGGAAGATCAGCCATCAGGAGTGCACAATGCTCAGCCCTAATTTGTGGAAGATAACCACCAGTTGTGCACAATGCTCAGCCCGAATGTGTGGAAGATCAGTCAACAGGGGTGCACGGTTGTCAGCCATAATGTGTGGAAGATCAAGCACCTAGTTTGCACAGTGCTCAGCCCAAAAGTGTGGAAGATCAACCGACAGGGTTGCACAGTGCTCAGCCTTAATGTGTGAAAGATCAGCCAGCAGGGGTTCTCAGAATTCACCCCTAATTTGTGGAAGATCAGCCACCAGGGGTGCACAGTGCTCAGCCCTGCGTGGAAGATCAGCCACAAGGGGTGCACCGTACATAGCCCTGTTTGGAAGATCAATCACCAGGGGTGCACAGAGCTCAGCCCAAATGTGGTTAAGATCAGCCAACATGTGTGCACAGTGCTCAGCCCTAATGTGTGGAAGATCAGCCACCACGGGTGCACAGTGCTCAGCTTTAATGTGTGGAAGATCAGCCATCAGTGGTGCACAGTACTCAGCCCTATGTGGAAGATCAACAACCAGGGGTGCACAGTGCTCAGCCTTGTGTGAAAGATCAGCCACCAGGGGTGCACAGTGCTCAGCCCTAATATGTGGAAGATCAGTCACCAGGGGTGCACAGTGCTCAGCCCTAATATGTGGAAGATCAGCTACCAGAGGTGCACAGTACTCAACCCTGAGTGGAAGATCAACAACCAGTGGTGCACAGTGCTCAGTTCTAATGTGTGGAATATCAGCCACCAGGGATGCACAATGCTCAGCTCTAATATGGGGATCATCAGCTAACAGTGGTGCACAGTGCTCAGCCCTAATGTGTGGAATATGAACCATCAAGTGAGCATAGTACTCAGCGCTGTGTGGAAGATCAACCACCAGAGGTGCACAGTGCTCAGCCCTAACGTGTGGAAGATCAGCCACCAGAGGTGCACAGTGCTCGGCCCTAATTTGTGGAAGATCAGCCATCAGGGGTGCACAGTACTCAGCCCTGTGTGGAAGATCAACAACCAGGGGTGCACAGTGCTCAGCCCTAATGCGTGGAAGATCAGCTACCATGGCTGCACAGTGCTCAGCCCTAATGTGTGGAAGTTCAGCTACCAGGGGTGCACAGTGCTCAGCCCTAATGTGTGGAAGTTCAGCTACCAGGGGTGCACAGTGCTCAGCCCTAATGTGTGGAAGTTCAGCTACCAGTAGTGCACAGTGCTCAGCCCTAATGTGTGGAAGATGTGCCACCACTGGTGCACAGTGTTCAGCCCTGTGTGGAAGATCGGCCACCATGGGTGCACAGTACTCTGCCCTGTGTGGAAGATCAGCCTCCATGGTTGCACAGTACTCAGCCCTGTGTGGATGAGCAACCACAAGAGTGTTATTGCTGTTCTTACTGTTGAACAGCGGTTTAGTGCCGATGAAGGTAGCGTAGGTAGCAATGATACGGCCGTGGACTAGATTGGCTTTAATCGGGTAGGAGTGAGTACACAACGGGCAGTGTGAGGAAGTGACCGCAAGCCAGTCCGTGGAGGGGGGAGAACTTGTGTACGGCAGGTCGGTCCAGGCGGGAGTGAGAGAGGGTGGACTGTGTGTCCCACCGACCTAGGTAGGCCTACAGAGGGCAGCACTGAATGCCGCGAAATATGAACTAGTCAGAGCAGACGGCTAGGCTGTGTGCTCTGCCAGTACAGGCTGTCTACATTTGCTCGGCCACGCACCTCGCGTCGTCCCGACGCGACAATACTGGTGGGCCCATAGGTATAAAGGAATTACACTAGCTACCCCAGAGAGGGACTGGCTTTCGCTCACTAGTAAATAAAAAATGGACAAAAAAATGCAACAGGCAAAAAAAAAACTCTCCCATCCAGGGGAAGAGAAAACTGGTTTGCCCGCGCTGTTTCATCGAGTAGAGAGCCGGGAGACGTCAGCACTGGAACTAAAATCTTCTATATACAGGTTGTCCGCAGGGCTGAACATCAGTTGACCACTCGTCTACTAACGTTGTTGCACGCTCACATCTGCAAACAATGACTGACAGTAGCATTTCCTAAGGTGTGACATGTAACTCAGAGGGCAGCACTGCCCTGACCGTAATACAGGCTTTTTTTCTTTAGTAGAAAAAACACTGGTGCACATACATACAATAATACTATATCCATGGAATTCATTACACTCTGGGTACCCTTCTAAAAGTATTTACATAATTACATGATGTTGTCCACCCTGACTCTATTATCGACTAGCTATACAATGTGTGTGCATTTATACCCATTTCTGCAAGCAAACAATTAGCATAACTAGCGTAGGAGTCGGACAAGTCAGTAGGTACGTCAATGTCACAGAAATGTACTGTTGTCCTGGGTCGCAGGCCATAAGTATGGAGCCTTACTGGGCCGTCTTCCGTACCAGCAGTAGTGGGAGAAGGGGTAGACGGTTTGTCCCTAACATTAGTCTGATCGTGGCGTTGCAACGCACGCGCCTCCAGCTCTACTTCGGCCTGCATATGGTCCACATACTTCATGTGATCAAGGTGGGCTTCCTTGATAATTCCCGTAGCAATCTCCCTCACCTCGAACTTATTGCCACGGAGCTGTCGTAGGACACGGTAAGGACCCACAAACTTTGGGACAAGTTTGTGCATACCTGGGGTCTGCACTGGGTTGAGCAACATAACTTTGCAACCTGGTTCCACTTTGCTTTCCTTGGCGCGGGCATTGCGCTCTGACGTGAACCTATCAGTAGCTTTCATAAGGTTCTCTCGTACCCGCTGGAAGACAAGCTGCGTTGTCCTCATCTTTACTACACTGGGGTTATCAGTATCGTAAGTAGGTCTAGGTGGAGTAAACAGAATTTCATATGGTAAGCGCTTGTCATAGCCATACAAAGCAAAATGAGGTGTCTCACCGATCGAGCTGTTGAGGGAGGAATTTAATGTACACTGAACGTCTGGGATAGCCTCATCCCATGTAGTACAACTTGGGTTAACGGTTACTCTGAGCACCTCCAGGACTTTGCGATTTGTACGTTCAGCAAGACCATTACTCGCAGGGTGGCGTGGAGCTACTGGCGCTTGGTGAATGTTGAATCTGGAGCAAAGATCCTGCATTATGCCATTTATAAACTCAGACCCATTGTCTGACAGAAGGACACGTGGGCAAGTATGACGAAGAACAACATGCTCACGGAAAGCACTAGCGACCGTTTCAGCGGTTTTATCAGGAATGGGTACTAATTCACTGTACCGCGTCAAGTTATCTACCATTACAAGCAGGTGCTTATTTCCCTTCTCCGAGGTCGAGAAGTTCGTCAACAGGTCGACAGAAGTTCTCTCCCAGGGCTCCTTTGTAATGGGATACTTTAGAATGGGGTTAGGACCTGTAATGGTACCCTTGTGCTGTAGGCAGACAACACACTGGTGTACATGCTTGGCAATGTCCGATGCCATCTTAGGCCAGAAATATTTCATTCGTGCCTGTTTGATACTGCGGTCCTTCCCGGGGTGCGCTACACCTGGGACATTGTGGATCAGCCTAAGAGTAGCTGGTATCATGGACTCTGGTATCACCAGTTGGTATACGGTTCTGCCGGGGTCCACCAGCTGTGCAACACGGCACAGTACTCCTTGGTTGACCACTAAATCCTTCAGTGGAACGGGAGACTTGACCTGTAAGTCAACGTCCTCCTTGGTAAGGAAACGAAGGACTGGAGACCACACAGGGTCCTGTCGTTGGGCTCTCTCGAGATCCTCAACAGAGAACGAATTGCCGACACTCACGAATGCTATATGTCTCGACAGGGCGTCAGCTACAACATTTTGCTTACCTGGGACATAGCAAATTTCAGGGTTGTAGTCATTGAACGTGAGCGACCACCGAGCATGCTTTCCCGAGAGGTTCTTATTTGCAAAAAGGGCCAATAAGGGTAAATGATCTGTATAAATCTTGATAGGATAATGATAGATGATATCCCGAAAATGACTCAGGGCCCATACAATGGCTAAAGCTTCTAGCTCTGTCACTGAATAATTGACTTCCGCTTTAGTAAGAACACGGCTAGCATAGGCAATAGGCTGTTGCTTCCCATTAGATTCTTGTGACAAGACTGCACCGATGCCAACTTTGCTGGCATCAGTCGTCAAGGTAAATGCCTTGGTGAAATCAGGGAATCTAAGGGTTGGGGCTGATGTTAACTTGTTCTTAAGAATGACAAAAGCTCGTTCCTGATCGCACGTCCACTCAAAAGGAGCATCCTTCTTGAGTAAGCGTGTCAGGGGTGCCGCAATGGTGGAGAAACCTGCGATAAAGGTGCGGTAGAAACCCGCCAGGCCTATGAAGGACCGGACTGCATCCGCCGTCATGGGTCTGGGGAATTTCTGCACGGCCGAGATTTTAGACTCGTCCGTCTTTATGCCATTCTGAGTTACTACGTGACCCAGAAATTTTATTTCCTTCCGGAGGAAATGACATTTGGAGAGCTTTACCTTAAGATTTGCCTGAGCTAGCCTGTCCAATACCCTGTCAAGTTTCTCAAGATGTGACGGGACATCTTGCGACATGACTATGAGATCATCCAGGTAGACCATGAGCGTGCCACCTAGGAGGGTACGGAAAATTGTCGTCATCAAACGACTAAACGTGATTGGGCTTCCGCGCAAGCCGAAGGGCATCCTCCTGAACTGGTAATGACCAGTTGGAGTAGAGAAAGCTGTCAACTCTCTACTCTCATCATCGAGGGGGATCTGCCAGAACCCTTGAAGAAGATCAAGAGTTGAAAAGACCTTATTATCGCCGATGTTCTGCAACAGGTCGTTCAGAACTGGCAATGGAAAACGGTCTGGGATGGTACATGCATTCAGTTTCCTGTAATCGATAACAGGGCGCCAGGTTCCGTCTTTCTTGGGAACCAGAATAAGGGGAGCATTCCACGGGGAAGTGGACTCCTCAATAACTCCATCACGGAGCATCCGTGTAATGAGTTCTTCGGCGAAGACTCTTTGCGCATGTGGCAGGCGATACGCAGGTACATAAATGGGTTTAGTACCTTTGTCAAGTGGAATACGGTGAGAGATCAGTGAGGTCAAACCCATTGACTCACCATCTAGTGCAACTGCAGAACGTGCACGATTGAGAACCTGGAGAAGTTTTGGAACCTCTTCAGGATAGTCTGTCAAAGCTAGATCATCTTCCTGCACTGGCCGGGTGTTGGAAGAGTCAGCAGCAGACTCGCCTGGGAGAACTGCACTCACAAGGAAGTCAGCTGGGGCTTCACCCTCCACTCTCACCGGGAGAGGGAATCTGACAAGGTCAACAAGTGAGGTATTCTTCCGCAGGGGAAATTCTCGACTATGCATGTTGACAACAAGGACTTGCAACTTACCACGTTGCACTGTGTGCAAGGATGGTTCAAGGGAGAGGCCCTTGACTCGGCATGTGTCGTTGTCAACCAGCACATGGTCTCCTTCAAAAGCTCTGCTCACGTACACCGTAACAGGAGTGAGCGAGTTAGCTGACAAAGTGACGTCATACTTTGTACAAGCAGTAACTCTGCTCGCTGATGCCATGACACGAGTCAGACAGTCGCCTGCCGACAGGGATACTGCGGCTTGACAACTGCTGGTCTCTACAACAGCGTCAGAGTTAGAGTGAAGGTTAGACTGGGCGTCCCCAGACTGGGTTTCACTGGTAACTATGCGCTGATGGCCAGGAGGTGATGGGCAACGAGCTCTACTACGAGGTCGATCAGGACGAGAGACCGACCCCGGGGAGAATGTGCTATGGAAACCACCAGTTTCCAACGATTCTAGGCACTGTGCGTACTCTGAGACGGAGTAGCACGTAGTGGATCCTAAGCGCACGCCCCAGAAGGGCACATCCACTCCGTTGAATTCCGCTTTCCACTCAGCTGGATCTAAACGGATCCTAAGATCTGCCATGGTTTTGAACCCTATGAGCAGGTCACCATGGAAAACAATACCATCCACGACTAAGAATTTTGCGGACAGCTTGTGACCCTGGACCACAAATTCTAGCGTTGTGCGACCGCGAACCGTCAGCGGTTTACCTGAGACTCCTCTCAAGGTCTGAATGGCAGATGGCTCTGTCAACATGGCCGCGTGAAGGCCAATGTCTCGGAAAAAGGTGGAGCGGACAATGTTAACCACCGAACCTGTGTCTAGGAAAAGCTGAACAGGCTTATTGTGGACAGTGGACTCGATGAGCGGTCCACATGGGTTGTCATACCGAACATGAAGGCATGACAGGCCGACGCGATCCCCGGAGTCACAGCTGCTCGAGGCTCGACACTTGTTGACGAGGCTCGACCTGGAAGGTACGGTAAGAGTCTCAGCAACAACGTCAAGACACTCGGTTTCCTCACTGTCGGCAAGCGTATCGCTGCCCAGGGCGGCGAATGCATTGCGGACAGGGACGGAATACAGCGACTCCGACAGGGTTACTACGTCTTTCGCTGGTTTTGCGGACGCGCCTCTTCCCCCGAACTAGTGGAAGGGCTTCTACGAGCATGTGCATTGCGCGACGACTGCTTGCTCCACTCAGCTGTCAGCATACTTCGCAGCTTGTTACACTCATGGGAGGTATGACTGGAAGTATTGTGGTAAACACAGATTCCCTCGCGAGACTGGGCATGGGGACGGTGACGGTTACCTTGATACTGAGCGTGGGGACTGTGACGGTTACTTTGCGGGGACTTAAGTTTGTAACACTCAGATCGGTAGTGCCCTCGTTTGCCACAGTTAAAACAAGTCACTACACGCTTAGCGGGTGAGGTTGGGGGTGGTGTCTGCTGGCGACGTTTCGCCCTGGTCCAGGAAGTCGATGACTGCCTTTTTGTATAAGACCGACTGTTGTTACTGTGGTCGCTATTTTTACTTAGGCGCGTATTAGTGGGACTGGGGTTAGAACCTTTGTGGGTTGGCTGTCTGACAGCAGCAGCAAAAGTGACTTCCGGCTGCGACCGCGGGGTCACTGCGGACGGCGCTGCAAGGATGGGTAGGGGATCATCCGCAAAGCGGCAAACCTTGCCTTGCTCGGAAGGCGGCTTGAGCGAGTCGATGGCGTCATATGCACCCAGGACGTCGTGCTGAGGGCCGAGTCCTAGCGCATCAATGGCAGCCCAGAGGTTAGGGGCGGAATCCCTCCGCATGATGCCGACAGCCAGCATGGGGATGATGTCTTTAATAGCCATACGGCCATCACCATCCGCCCACTTAGTGGAGTTGACGGCATCAGTAAAGTCCGTGGCGGCTTGCTCGAAACGGCAAACGCAAGCCAGGGGGCTTTCGTGCCGGTATTGACATTCGGCCAAGACGCTGGTAACGATGTCAATGTAATGGCGTTGGCGACTACGCCGAAAATAACGCCTAAATTCCTCCTTAAGTTCACCCCAAGACTGAATCTTACAAACGCGCTTGAGCTGCACAAAGGCACCTATATCACCCTGGGTGAGATCCACTGCTGCAACAGCAGCACGAATGTACTGTGTATCTGTTGGGCTATCAAATAGAGCCTGAACAGTCGCCTCGACTGACTGCAGCCATGGCTCTAAACTATTTGCACGACCGTCAAAAATAAGGGTCAGTTGTGGACGACGAGCCGGCCCACTGGTGGTCGAGGCGTGAGCCACAAGTTGACCAACTGTCGCTGGGGCTTCGATGCCCTGCCGCGTGCTCACGCTGGCTGAGGCACCATTGCTGGCACCAGCAGAATCTGGGGTATCGGCATGGCCACTGCGTGTCCTAGTCATGACGTCGATTGTTGAAATGCAAGTAGGTCACGAAGATGGTAAACAGGTCAGAGCAAGAAATGGTATGCACTGGCTACAATTCAAAACAGAGTCAAAGAGAACTCAGCACCACAGTACTAGGTAAACTGCTTAGTGATAGAAATAATTTGAGCAAAACAACAATAAAAAGGGAAATAGTGATACACTCTGAACACAAAATAAGAGATGTATGCAAGTGAATGTACTACAGGGAAGTGCACAAAATGAAGCTAAGGATAGTCAATAATTTCACCAGGAATCTGGCAACAAAATTTATGAAAAGGAGTTTGAACTGTAAACACTGGTAGCAAAAATTGCACAAAATTAAAATAAATCAGGTACTACACAACACTAAACTGTGCTGCAAGCACAGTTTAAAAAGATTGCGGGTGCTAGCAGTAGCAAATTGAAACGCAAAAAAAAAGGTAATTCACTTGCACAAGGGAAGTTGGCACAAAAAAGATATCAGAGTATGGAATAGTGCCAAAAATCACACTCAAAAGAAAAATACACTGACCAGAATTGCTATATTGCACACAAAATAAAATTAATAAAAATGCAAATTATTAAATTCAAGAATATGGCAAAAGTTAACTGGTGTTAGCAGGGTGTACACTGGCAAAAAGGAAAAAAAAAAATTTGCACAATCTCAAGGTCAAAATTAATTAACTTCACAAGGAATTTTGGTAATTAATGGTAAATAAGCAGGTTCCCAAAAATACACTCAATGACTTGGGTATATAAAATAGCAAAAAGCAATGCACATAGGTGAATATTCACTGATAAAACATAGAATATATGTAGAGCAAAAATAAATGGGGGAACAGAAAAAAAAATTTAATGGGCTAGGCACAGATTGTATGACTGCAGGTAGAATATACTAATACTTAAGTACTTGAAGATTACACTTATTAAAAAAAAGAACTAACAAACAAAACAGTGCAAGGGTGTCAACAATCTGTGGCTAACTTGCAGGTGCAACTAGAAAAAAAAAATAACAGCACACAGGAATTACATGAAAACTGTATGTGAGAGGTAAATTGTATAAATGGTCAACACTGAACAATTTAAATCAATAACTGAGGTGCAAGAAGCAGAATAATAAAAAAAAACTGGAATTTAAAATGTAGGAGTGCAAAAATAAATTTACAAAATTTAATAAGCTGTAGGTAAATGGCAAAATGTGCACTGATGACACTGAACAATTTACTGAAGTATGGCTTCAGTAACTAACTGTATTGGTGCAGGACAGTTAAATAATGTCACAAAATATTAGGAAATGCTAGGTAAGTCACTGTTTACTTAACTTTGAGTGCAGGTGGACGAAGGTACGGCAGGTGCTGGAACTTTCAGTGATGTTCTAGTGTCACTACACGCCTCGTAGCATTTGTATACTGCTATGGGGCTTCAATGTCGTAGAAAAAAAATATCAGAAAGGACTTGGGAAGAACAGGAAAGACCGGAGTAACTCTGTGGAGGTATAAAATATTAGACGTGGGTACCCGGCGTGAACCACAGCTGGTGTATGGTTGTTTACACTGGCAAGCGTGTCTGGGCGCGCTGACTGACTGCGGCTTCAGCACACGGAGAACAAAACATTTACTGCACTACTCGAACGTGCTAAAAACAAGCTTAAGTGAAACTTTGAACTGGGACGAGTAAGTTTTACTGTAACAAATCACTGGGGAAAACAGAACTGGTGATGAACTGGGAATAAAACAACAAGGGAAAGGGAAAAAAAAAAGATTTTTTAAACTGGGCAACACAAAAAAAAACTGCACTGGCTGGAGATACGTAGGTGCTGAGTAGTAGTAGACACTATGATGAGTCACGAGCTGCCGTAGACGCTGAACTTTGCTGGCTTAGGGGCTAAGCCAACTGGGTTCCCACGTGGTTAAGCCCGGTAGAACTTCTTGGAGGAACTCTACTTCTTGTAGCTGAGAAGGGCGTAGGGACGCTGTAGGAGGCAGGAGAATGGTGCTGGAGAGTGTTGAAGGGCTGTAGAGAGGGTGATGAGGTGAACACGTGACTGCTAAGGCTGGAGATGACGCCGTGATGCCTATGTCCAGATTTTGTGGGAAAAATCTAGGACGAAGATCTATCTCGGGTCCCGTCAAGACGCTGGGAGTAGCAGATAACTCTTTAGGCTAGCAGGTGCGTTGGATGACGACGGATGATGTTGACTGGTGTCGACCGATCCCCTCCACCCTGAAAAGGCTCACAATGCCGCTGACTCCGCTGCCACCACTGTTATTGCTGTTCTTACTGTTGAACAGCGGTTTAGTGCCGATGAAGGTAGCGTAGGTAGCAATGATACGGCCGTGGACTAGATTGGCTTTAATCGGGTAGGAGTGAGTACACAACGGGCAGTGTGAGGAAGTGACCGCAAGCCAGTCCGTGGAGGGGGGAGAACTTGTGTACGGCAGGTCGGTCCAGGCGGGAGTGAGAGAGGGTGGACTGTGTGTCCCACCGACCTAGGTAGGCCTACAGAGGGCAGCACTGAATGCCGCGAAATATGAACTAGTCAGAGCAGACGGCTAGGCTGTGTGCTCTGCCAGTACAGGCTGTCTACAAGAGCTGCACAGTCCTCAGCCCTAATGTGTGGAAGATCAACCACCATTGGTGCACAGTGCTCAGCCTTAATGTGTGAAAGGTCAGCCACCAGAGGTGCTCAATACTCAGCCCTCATGTGTGGAAGATCAACCACCCGGGGTGCACAGTGCTCATCCCTAATGTGTGGAAGATCAGCCACCATGGGTGCACAATGCTCAGTCCTAATGTGTGGAAGATCAGCCACCATGGGAGCACAGTGCTCAGCCATGTGTGGAAGATCAGCCACCAGTTGTGCACAGTACTCAGCCCTGTGTGGATGATCAACCACCAAGGATGCACAGTGCTCAGCCCTAATGTATGGAAGATCAGCCACCATTGGTGCACAGTTCTCAGCCCTAATGTGGGGAAGATCAGCCAACAGGGGTGCACAGTGCTCAGCTTTAATGTGTGGAAGATCAGATACCTGGGGTGCACAGTGCTCAGTCCTAATGTGTGGTAGATCAACCATCAGGGGTGCACAGTGCTCTGCCATAATGTGTGAAGATAACACAGCAGGGGTGCACAGTGCTCAGCCCTAAAGTGTGAAAGGTCAACCAACAGGACTGCACAGTACTCAGCCTTAATGTTTGGAAAATCAGCCACTATGGGTGCACAGTGCTCAGCCCTAATGTGTAGAAGATCAGCGACCAAGGGTGCTCAGTGGTCAGCCCTAATGTGTAGAAGATCAGCCACCATGGGTGCACCATGCTCAGTCCTAATGTGTGGAAGATCAGCCACCAGGGGTGCACAGTACTCAGCCCTGTGTGGAAGATCAAACACTAGGGCTGCACTGTGCTCAGCCCTAATGTGGGGAAGATCAGCCATCAGGGGTGCACAGTACTCGGCCCGGTGTGGAAGATCAACAACCAGGGGTGCACAGTGCTCGGCCATAATGTGTGGAAGACCAGCCACCAGGGGTGCACAGTGCTCAGCGCTAATGTGTAGAAGATCAACCACCATGTTTGCAGAGTGCTCAGCCCTAATGTGTGGAAGATCACCCACTAGGGTTGCACAGAGCTCAGCCCTAATGTGTGAAAGATCGGCCAGCAGGGGTGCACAGTATTCACCCCTAATGTGTGGAAGAGCAGCCACAAGGGGTGCACAGTGCTCAGCCCTAATGTGTGGAAGGTCAACCACCAGGGGTGCAGTGTTCTCTGCCCTGTGTGGAAGATCAACCACTAGGGGTGCACAGTGCTCAGCTCTAATGTGTGGAAGATCAACCATCAGGAGTGCACAGTGCTCAGCCTTGTGTGAAAGATCAGCCACCAGGGGTGCACAGTGCCCTGCCCTAATATGTGGAAGATCAGCTACCAGAGGTGCACAGTACTCAGTTCTAATGTGTGGAAGATCAGCCACCAAAGGTGCACAGTGCTCAGCCCTGTGTGGAAGATCAGCCACCAGGGGTGCACAGTACTTAGCCCTGTTTGGAAGATCAATCACCAGGGGTGCACAGTGCTCAGCCTTAATGTAGGGAAGATAAGCCAACTTGGGTGCACAGTGCTCAGCCCTAATGTGTGGAAAATCAGCGTCCTCGGGTGCACAGCGCTCAGCTCTAATGTGTGGAAGATCAGCCATCAAGGGTTAACAGTACTCAGCCCTGTGTGGAAGATCAACAAACAAGAGTGCACAGTGCTCAGCCCTAATGTGTGGAAGATCAGCCACCAGGGATGCACAATGCTCAGCCCTAATATGGGGAAGGTCAGCCAACAGGGGTGCACAATGCTCAGCCCTAATGTGTGGAAGATCAGCCACCAGGGGTGCACAGTGCTCAGCCTTAACGTGTGAAAGATCAGCCACCAAGGGTGCACAGTGCTCAGCCTTAATGTGTGGAAGATCAACCACCAGGGGTGCACAGTGCTCAGCTCTAATGTGTGGAAGATCAGCCACCACGGGTGCAGTGTGCTCAGCTTTAATGTGTGGAAGATCAGCCATCAGTGGTGCACAATACTCAGCCCTGTGTAGAAGATCAACCACCAGGGGTGCACCCTACTCAGTCCTAATGTATGGAAGATCAGCCACCATGGGTGCACAGTGCTCAGCCCTGTATGGAAGATCAGCCACCAGGGGTGCACAGTACTTAGCCCTGTTTGGAAGATCAATCACCAGAGGTGCACAGTGCTCAGCCCTAATGTGCGGAAGATAAGCCAACATGGGTGCACAGTGCTCAGCCCTAATGTGTGGAAGATCAGCCACCATGGGTGCACAGTGCTCAGCCCTAATGTGGGGAAGATCAGCTAACAGTGGTGCACAGTGCTCAGCCCTGTGTGGAAGATCAGCCTCCATGGTTGCACATTACTCAGCCCTGTGTGGATGATCAACCACAAGGGCTGCACAGTGCTCAGCCCTAATGTGTGGAAGATCAGCCACCACGGGTGCAGTGTGCTCAGCTTTAATGTGTGGAAGATCAGCCATCAGTGGTGCACAATACTCAGCCCTGTGTAGAAGATCAACCACCAGGGGTGCACAGTACTCAGTCCTAATGTATGGAAGATCAGCCACCATGGGTGCACAGTGCTCAGCTTTGTATGGAAGATCAGCCACCAGGGGTGCACAGTACTTAGCCCTGTTTGGAAGATCAATCACCAGGGGTGCACAGTGCTCAGCCCTAATGTGCGGAAGATAAGCCAACATGGGTGCACAGTGCTCAGCCCTAATGTGTGGAAGATCAGCCACCATGGGTGCACAGTGCTCAGCCCTAATGTGGGGAAGATCAGCTAACAGTGGTGCACAGTGCTCAGCCCTGTGTGGAAGATCAGCCTCCATGGTTGCACAGTACTCAGCCCTGTGTGGATGATCAACCACAAGAGCTGCACAGTGCTCAGCCCTAATGTGTGGAAGATCAACCACCATTGGTGCACAGTGCTCAGCCCTAATGTGTGAAGGGTCAGCCACCAGGGGTGCTCAGTACTCAGCCCTCATGTGTGGAAGATCAACCAACCGGGGTGCACAGTGCTCAGCCTTGTGTGGAAGATCAGCCTCCATGGTTGCACATTACTCAGCCCTGTGTGGATGATCAACCACAAGGGCTGCACAGTGCTCAGCCCTAATGTGTGGAAGATCAACCACCATTGGTGCACAGTGCTCAGCCCTAATGTGTGAAGGGTCAGCCACCAGGGGTGCTCAGTACTCAGCCCTCATGTGTGGAAGATCAACCAACCGGGGTTCACAGTGCTCAGCCCTAATGTGTGGAAGATCAGTCACCATGGGTGTACAGAGCTCAGCCCTAAAGTGTGGAAGATCAGCCATCAGGGGTGCACAGTACTCAGCCCTGTGAGGAAGATCAACCACCAGGGGTGCACGGTGTTCAGCCCTAATGTGTGGAAGATCAGCCATCAGGGGTGCACAGTGCTCAGCCCTGTGTGGAAGATCAACCACCAGGGGTGCACGGTGTTCAGCCCTAATGTGTGGAAGATCAGCCATCAGGGGTGCACAGTGCTCAGCCCTAATGTGTGGAAGATCAGCCATCAGGGGTGCACAGTACTCAGCCCTGTGAGGAAGATCAACCACCAGGGGTGCACGGTGTTCAGCCCTAATGTGTGGAAGATCAGCCATCAGGGGTGCACAGTACTCAGCCCTGTGAGGAAGATCAACCACCAGGGGTGCACGGTGTTCACCCCTAATGTGTGGAAGATCAGCCATCAGGGGTGCACAGGGCTCAGCCCTAATGTGTGGAAGATCAGCCATCAGGGGTGCACAGTACTCAGCCCTGTGAGGAAGATCAACCACCAGGGGTGCACGGTGTTCAGCCCTAATGTGTGGAAGATCAGCCATCAGGGGTGCACAGTACTCAGCCCTGTGAGGAAGATCAACCACCAGGGGTGCACGGTGCTCAGCCCTAATGTGTGGAAGATCAGCCACCATGGGTGCACAATGCACAGTCCTAATGTGTGGAAGATCAGCCACCAGGGGTGCACTATGCTCAGCCCTAATTTGTGGAAGATTAACCACCAGTTATGCACAATGCTCAGCACTAATGTGTGGAAGATCAACCACCAGGGTGAACAGTGCTCAGCCCAAATGTGTGGAAGATCAGTCACCAGGGGTGCACAGTGCTACGCCCTAATGTGTGGAAGATTAGCCACCAGGTGTGCTCAGTACTCAGCCTTGTGTGGAAGATCAACAACCAGGGCTGCACAGTGCTCAGCCTTAATGTGTGGAAGATCAACCACCAGGGGTGCACAGTGCTCAGCCCAAATGTGTGGAAGATCAGTCACCAGGGGTGCACAGTGCTCCGCCCTAATGTGTGGATGTTCAGCCACCAGGTGTGCTCAGTACTCAGGCTTGTGTGGAAGATCAACAACCAGGGTTGCACAATGCTCAGTCCTAATGTGTGGAAGATCAGCCACCAGGGGTGCACTATGCTCAGCCCTAATTTGTGGAAGATTAACCACCAGTTGTGCAATATGCTCAGCCCTAATGTGTGGAAGATCAACCACCAGGGGTGCACAGTGCTCAGCCTTAATGTGTGGAAGATCAACCACCAGGGGTGCACAGTGCTCAGCCCAAATGTGTGGGAGATCAGCCACTAGGTGTGCTCAGTACTCAGCCTTGTGTGGAAGATCAACAACCAGTGCTGCACAATGCTCAGCCCTAATTTGTGGAAGATCAACCACCAGTTGTGCACAATGCTCAGCCCTAATGTGTGGAAGATCAGCCAACAGGGGTGCACGGTTCTCAGCCCTAATGTGTAGAAGATCAACCACCAGGGGTGAACAGTGCTCAGCACTAATATGTGGGAGATCAACCACCAGGTTCGAACAAGGCTCAGCCCTAATGTGTGGAAGATCAACAACCAGGGGTGCACAGTACTCAGCGCTGTGTGGAAGATCAGCCACCAATCGTGCACAGTGCTCAGCCCTAATGTGTGGAAGATCAGCCACCAGGGGTGCACAGTGCTCAGCCATGTGTGGAAGATCAGCCAGCTGGGGTGCACAGTGCTCAGCCATGTGTGGAAGATCAGCCACCATGTGTCCAGAGTGCTCAGCTCTAATGTGTGGAAGATCAGTCACCAGTGGTGCACAGTGCTCAGCCCTAATCTGTGGAAGATCAGCCAAAAGGGGTGCACAGTGCTCAGCGCTAACGTGTGGAAGATCAGCCACCAAAGGTGCACAGTGCTCAGCCCTAATCTGTGGAAGATCAGCCACCAGGGGTGCACAGTGCTCAGCCCTAATGTGTGGAAGATCAGCCACAAGGGGTGCGCAGTGCTCAGCCCTAATGTTTGGAAGGTCAGCCACCAGGGGTGCACAGTGCTCAGCCCTGTGTGGAAGATCAGCAACCAGTTGTGCACAGTACTCAGCCCTGTGTGGATGATCAACCACCAGGGATGCACAGTGATCAGCCCTAATGTGTGGAAGATCAGCCACCATTGGTGCTCAGTTCTCAGCCCTAATGTGGGGAAGGTCAGCTAAGAGGGGTGCACAGCGCTCAGCTTTAATGTGTGGAAGATCAGATACCTAGGGTGCACAGTGCTCAGTCCTAATGTTTGGAAGATCAGCCATCAGGGGTGCACAGTACTATGCCTTGTGTGGAAGATCAACCACTAGGGTTGCACAGTGCTCAGCCCTAATGTGTGGAAGATAAGCCACCAGGGGTACACAGTGCTCAGCCCTAATGTGTGAAAGGTCAACCAACATGGGTGCACAGTACTCAGCCCTAATGTTTGGAAAATCAGCCACCATAGGTGCACAGTGCTCAGCCTTAATGTGTGGAAGATCAGCCACAAAGGGTGCACAGTGCTCAGCCTTAATGTGTGGAAGATCACCTACCAGGGGTGCACAGTGCTCAGCCCTAATGTGTGGAAGATCGGCCAGAAGGGGTGCACAGTATTCACCCCTAATGTGTGGAAGATCAGCCACAAGGGGTGCACAGTGCTTAGCCCTAAAGTGTGGAAGGTCAACCACCAGGGGTGCACAGTGCTTAGCCCTAAAGTGTGGAAGGTCAACCACCAGGGGTGCAGTGTTCTCTGCACTGTGTGGAAGATCAACCACTAGGGGTGCACAGTGCTCAGCTCTAATGTGTGGAAGATCAACCACCAGGGTTGCACAGTGCTCAGCCTTGTGTGAAAGATCAGCCACCATGGGTGCACAGTGCCCTGCCCTAATGTGTGGAAGATCAGCCACCATGTGTCCACAGTGCTCAACCCTAATGTGTGGAAGATCAGTCATCAGGGGTGCACAGTGCTCAGCCGTAATATGTGGAAGATCAGCTTCCAGGGGTGCACAGTTCTCAGCCCTGAGTAGTAGATCAACAACCAGTGGTGCACAGTGCTCAGTTCTAATGTGTGGAAGATCAGCCACCAGGGGTGCACAGTGCTCAGCCCTGTGTGGAAGATCAGCCACCAGGGGTGCACAGTACTTAGCCCTGTTTGGAAGATCAATCACCAGGGGTGCACAGTGCTGACCCCTATTGTGTGGAAGATCAGCCACCACGGGTGCACAGTGCTCAGCTCTATTGTGTGGAAGATCAGCCATCAGGGGTGAACAGTACTCAGCCCTGTGTGGAAGATCAACAACCAGGGGTGCACAGTGCTCAGCCCTAATGTGTGGAAGATCAGCCACCAGGGGTGCATAGTGCTCAGTCCTAATGTGTGAAAGGTCAACCAACAGGGGTGCACAGTACTCAGCCCTAACGTGTGGAAGATCAGCCACCAGGGGTGCATAGTGCTCAGCCCTAATGTGTGGAAGATCAACCACCAGGGGTGCACAGTGTTCAGCCCTAATGTGTGGAAGATCTGCCATCAGGGGTGCACAGTACTCAGCCCTGTGTGGAAGATCAGCCATCAGGGGTGCACAGTGCCCAGCCCTAATGTGGGGAAGATCATCAACCATGGGTGCACAGTGCTCAGCCATAATGTGGGGAAGGTCAGTCACCAGGGGTGCACAGTGCTCACGTAATATGGTCAGCACAGTGGTGCAGCTCAGACCTGAGTGGTAGATCAACAACCACTGTTGCACAGTGCTCAGTTCTAATATGTGGAAGATCAGCCACCAGGGGTGCACAGTGCTCAGCCCTGTGTGGAAGATCAGCCACCAGGGGTGCACAGTACACATGTTTGGAAGATCAATCACCAGGGGTGCACAGTGCTGCCCTAATGTGGAAGCACAGTGCTCACCCCTATTGTGTGGAAGATCAGTGCTCAGCTCTATTGTGTGGAAGATCAGCCATCAGTGAACAGTACTCAGCCCTAATGTGGAAGATCAGCCACCAGGGGTGCATAGTGCTCAGTCCTAATGTGTGACAGGTCAACCAACAGGAGTGCACAGTATTCAGCCCTCAGCCAGCCAGAGTACTCTTGTGTGGAAGATCAGCCCTCAGGGCTGCACAGTGCTCGGCCCTAATGTGTGGAAGATCAACCGCAAGGGTTGCACAGTGCTCAGCCCTAATGTGTGGAAGATCAGCCATCAGGGGTGCACAGTACTCAGCCCTGTGTGGAAGATCAACCACCAGGGGTGCACAATGCTCAGCCCTAATGCTTGGAAGATCAACCACCATTGGAGCACAGTGCTCAGTCCTAATGTGTGAAAGGTCAGCCACCAGGGGTGCTCAGTACTCAGCCCTAATGTTTGGAAGATCAGCCACCATGGGTGCACAGTGCTCAGCCCTAATGTGTGGAAGATCAGGCACCAGGGATGCACAATGCTCAGCCCTAATGTGGGGAAGATCAGCCAACATGGGTGCACAGTGCTCAGCCCTAATGTGTGGAAGATCAGCCACCAAGGGTGCATAGTGCTCAGCCCTAATGTGTGAAAGGTCAACCAACAGTGGTGCACAGTACTCAGTCCTAATGTTTGGAAGATCAGCCACCAGGGGTGCACAGTGCACAGTTTTAATGTGTGGAAGATCAGCCATCAGGGGTGCACAGTACTCAGCCCTCTGTGGAAGATCAACAACCAGGGGTGCACAGTGCTCAGCCATAATGTGTGGAAGATCAGGCACCAGGGATGCACAGTGCTCAGCCCAAATGTGGGAAAGGTCAGCCAACAGAGGTGCTCAGTGCTCAGCCCTAATGTTTGGAAGATCAGCCACCATGGGTGCACAGTGCTCAGCCCTAATGTGGGGAAGGTCAGTCAACAGGGATGCACAGTGCTCATCCCTAATGTGTGGAAGATCGACCACCAGTGGTGCACAGTCCTCAGCCCTAATGTGTGGAAGATAAGCCATCAGGGGTGCACAGTACTCAGCCCTGTGTTGAAGATCAACCACCAGGGGTGCGCAGTGCTCAGTCATAATGTGTAGAAGATCAGCCACCACGGGTGCACAGTGCTCAGCTCTGTGTGGAATATCGGCCACAATTGGTGCACAGTACTCAGCCCTGAGTGGATGATCAACCACAAGGGGTGCACAGTGCTCGACCATAATGTGTGGAAGATCAACCACCATTGTTGCACAGTGATCAGCCCTAATGCGTGAAAGGTCAGCCACCAGAGTTGCACAGTACTCAGCCCTAATGCGTGAAAGATCAGCCACCAGGGGTGCACAGTACTCAGTCCTAATGTGTGGAAGATCAGCCACCAGGGGTGCACAGAGCTCAGCCCTAATGTTTGGAAGATCAGCCACCATTGGTGCACAGTGCTCAGCCCTAATGTGTGTAGGATCAGCCACCAGGGATGCACAATGCTCAGCCCTAATGTGGGGAACGTCAGCCACCATGGCTGCACAGAGCTCAGCCCTAATGTGTGGAAGATCAGCCACTAGTGGTGCACAATGCTCTGCCCTGAGTGGAAGATCAGCCACCATAGGTGCACAGTACTCAGCCCTGTGTGGAAGATCAGCCACCATCGTTGCACAGTACTCAGCCCTGTGTGAAAGATCAGCCACCAGGGGTGCACAGTGCTCAGCCCTAATGTGGGGAAGATCAGCCACCATGGGTGCACAGAGCTCAACCCTAATGTTTGGAAGATCAGCCACCAGGGGTGCACAGTGCTCAGCCCTGTGTGGAAGGTCAACCACTAGGGCTGCACTGTGCTCAGCCCTAATGTGGGGAAGATCAGCCATCAGGGGTGCACAGTACTCAGCCCTGTTTGGAAGATCAACAACCAGGGGTGCACAATGCTCAGCCCTAATGTGTGGAAGACCAGCCACCAGGGGTGCATAGTGCTCAGCCCTAATGTGTGAAAGGTCTACAAACAGGGGTGCACAGTACTCAGCCCTAATGTTTGGAAGATCAGCCACCATGGGTGCACAGTGCTCAGCCCTAATGTGTGGAAGATCAGCCACCAGGTATGCACAATGCTCAGCCCTAATGTGGGGAAGGTCAGCCAACAGGGGTGCTCAGTGTTCAGCCCTAATGTGTGGAAGATCAGATACCATGGCTTCACAGTGCTCAGTTATTATGTGTGGAAGATCAGCTACCAGGGGTGCACAGTGGTCAGCCCTGTGAGGAAGATCAGCCATCAGGTGTGCACAGTACTCAGCCCTGTGTGGAAGATCAACCACCAGGAGAGCACAGTGCTCAGCCCTTTGTGAAAGGTCAGCCACCAGTGGTGCTCAGTACTCAGCCCTAATGTGTGGAAGATCAACCACCAGGGGTGCACAGTGCTCCGCCTTGTGTGAATGATCAGCCACCAGGGGTGCACAGTGCCCTGCCCTAATGTGTGGAAGTTCAGCTACCAGGGGTGCACAGTGTTCAGCCCTAATGTGTGGAGGATCAGCCATCAGGGGTGCACAGTACTCAGCCCTGTGTGGAAGATCAACCACCAGGGGTGCACAGTGCTCAGCACTAATATGTGGAAGATCAACCACCATGTTTGCAGAGTGCTCAGCCCTAATGTGTGGAAGATCAGCCACCAGGAGTGCACAATGCTCAGCCCTAATTTGTGGAAGATTAACCACCAGTTGTGCACAATGCTCAGCCCTAATGTGTGGAAGATCAACCACTAGGGGTGAACAGTGCTCAGCACTAATATGTGGAAGATCAACCACCTTGTTTGCACAGTGCTCAGCCCTAATGTGTGGAAAATCAACCACCAGGGTTGCACAGTGCTCAGCCCTAATGTGTGGAAGATCAACCACCAGGATTGCACAGTGCTCAGCCCTAATGTGTGAAAGATCGGCCAGAAGGGGTGCACAGTATTCACCCCTAATGTGTGGAAGGTCAACCACCAGGGGTGCAGTGTTCTCTGCACTGTGTGGAAGATCAACCACTAGGGGTGCACAGTGCTCAGCCTTGTGTGAAAGATCAGCCACCATGGGTGCACAGTGCCCTGCCCTAATGTGTGGAAGATCAGCCACCATTTGTCCACAGTGCTCAACCCTAATGTGTGGAAGATCAACCACCAGGGTTGCACAGTGCTCAGCCTTGTGTGAAAGATCAGCCACCATGGGTGCACAGTGCCCTGCCCTAATGTGTGGAAGATCAGCCACCATTTGTCCACAGTGCTCAACCCTAATGTGTGGAAGATCAGTCATCAGGGGTGCACAGTGCTCAGCCGTAATATGTGGAAGATCAGCTTCCAGGGGTGCACAGTTCTCAGCCCTGAGTAGTAGATCAACAACCAGTGGTGCACAGTGCTCAGTTCTAATGTGTGGAAGATCAGCCACCAGGGGTGCACAGTGCTCAGCCCTGTGTGGAAGATCAGCCACCAGGGGTGCACAGTACTTAGCCCTGTTTGGAAGATCAATCACCAGGGGTGCACAGTGCTCAGCCCTAATGTGGGGAAGATCAGCCAACATGGGTGCACAGTGCTCAGCCCTATTGTGTGGAAGATCAGCCACCACGGGTGCACAGCGCTCAGCTCTATTGTGTGGAAGATCAGCCATCAGGGGTGAACAATACTCAGCCCTGTGTGGAAGATCAACAACCAGGGGTGCACAGTGCTCAGCCCTAATGTGTGGAAGATCAGCCACCATGGGTGCATAGTGCTCAGTCCTAATGTGTGAAAGGTCAACCAAGAGGAGTGCACAGTACTCAGCCCTAATGTGGGGTAGGTCAGCCAACAGGGGTGCACAGTGCTCAGCCCTAATGTGTGGAAGATCAGCCACCATGGGTGCACAGTGCTCAGCCCTCATGTGTGGAAGATCAGCTACCAGGGGTGCACAGTTCTCAGCTCTAATGAGTGGAATATGAACCATCAAGTGATCATAGTACTCAGCGCTGTGTGGAAGATCAACCACCAGGGGTGCACAGTGCTCAGCCCTAATGTGTGCAAGATCAGCCATCAGGGGTGCACAGTACTCAGCCCTGTGTGGAAGATCAACAACCAGGGGTGCACAGTGCTCAGCCCTAATGTGTGCAAGATCAGCCATCAGGGGTGCACAGTACTCAGCCCTGTGTGGAAGATCAACAACCAGGGGTGCACAGTGCTCAGGCCTAATGTGTGGAAGACCAGCCACCAGGGGTGGACAGTGCTCACCCCTAATGTGAGAAAGTTCAACCAACAGGGGTGCACAGTACTCAGCCCTAATGTTTGGAAGATCAGCCACCATGGGTGCACAGTGCTCAGCCCTAATGTGTGGAAGATCAGCCACCAGGTATGCACAATGCTCAGCCCTAATGTGTGGAAGATCAGCTACCATGGCTGCACAGTGCTCAGTTATTATGTGTGGAAGATCAGCTACCAGGGGTGCACAGTGGTCAGCCCTGTGAGGAAGATCAACCACCAGGGGTGCACAGTGGTCAGCCCTAATGTGTGGAAGATCAGCCACCTGTTGTGCACAGTGCTCAGCCCTGTGTGGAAGATCGGTCACCATGGGTGCACAGTACTCTGCCCTGTGAAGAAAATCAGGCACCATGGTTACACAGTACTCAGCCCTGTGTGGATGATCAACCACAAGGGCTGCGCAGTGCTCAGCCCTAATGTGTGGAAGATCAACCACCATTGGTGCACAGTGCTCAGCCCTAATGTGTGAAAGGTCAGCCACTACGGGTGCACAGTGCTCATCCCTAATGTGTGCAAGATCAGCCACTATGGGTGCACAATGCTCACCCCTGTGTGGAATATCAGCCACCAGGGGTGCACTATGCTTAGCCATAATTTGTGGAAGATTAACCACCAGTTGTGCACAATGCTCAGCTTTAATGTGTGGAAGATCAACCACCAGGGGTGAACAGTGCTCAGCACTAATATGTGGAAGATCAACCACCAGGTTCGCACAGGGCTCAGCCCTAATGTGTGGAAGATCAACCACCAGGGTTGAACAGTGCTCAGCCCTAATGTGTGAAAGATCAGCCAGCAGGGGTGCAGATTACTCTGCCCTGTGTGGAAGATCAACCACCAGGGGTGCCCAGTGCTCAGCCATGTGTGGAAGATTAGCCACCAGGGGTGCACAGTGCTCAGCCCTAATGTGTGGAAGATCAGCCACAAGGGGTGCGCAGTGCTCAGCCCTAATGTTTGGAAGGTCAGCCACCAGGGGTGCACAGTGCTCTGCCCTGTGTGGAAGATCAGCCACCAGTTGTGCACAGTACTCAGCCCTGTGTGGATGATCAACCACCAGGGATGCACAGTGCTCAGCCCTAATGTGTGGAAGATCAGCCACCATTGGTGCACAGTTCTCAGCCCTAATGTGGGGAAGATCAGCCAACAGGGGTGCACAGTGCTCAGCCTTAATGTGTGGAAGATCTGACACCTAGGGTGCACAGTGCTCAGTCCTAATGTGTGGAAGATCAGCCATCAGGGGTGCACAGTACTCAGCCCTGTGTGGCAGATCAACCACCAGGGGTGCACAGTGCTCAGCGCTAATGTGTGAAAGGTCAGCCACCAGGGGTGCACAGTACTCAGCTCTCATGTGTGGAAGATCAGCAACCAGGGGTGCACAGTGCTCAGCCCTAATGTGTGGAAGATCAGCCACCATGGGTGCAAAATACTCACCCCTAATGTGTGGAAGATCAGCCACCAAGAGTGCACAATGCTCAGCCCTAATTTGTGGAAGATTAACCTCCAGTTGTGCACAATGCTCAGCCCTAATGTGTGGAAGATCAACCACTAGGGGTGAACAGTGCTCAGCAATAATATGTGGAAGATCAACCACCATGTTTGCACAGTGCTCAGCCCTAATGTGTGGAAGATCAATCACCAGGGTTGCACAGTGCTCAGCCCTAATGTGCGGAAGATCAACCACCAGGGTTGCACAGTGCTCAGCCCTAACGTGTGGAAGATCAACCACCAGGGTTGCACAGTGCTCAGCAATAATGTGTGAAAGATCGGCCAGCAGGGGTGCAAAGTATTCACCCCTAATGTGTGGAAGATCAGCCACAAGGGGTGCACAGTGCTTACCCCTAATGTGTGGAAGGTCAACCACCAGGGGTGCAGTGTTCTCTGCCCTGTGTGGAAGATCAACCACTAGGGGTGCACAGTGCTCAGCCCTAATGTGTGGAAGATCAACCACCAGGGTTGCACAGTGCTCACCATTGTGTGAAAGATCAGCCACCATGGGTGCACAGTGCCCTGCCCTAACGTGTGGAAGATCAGCCACCATGTGTCCACAGTGCTCAGCCCTAAAGTGTGGAAGATCAGTCACCAGGGGTGCACATTGCTCAGCCGTAAAATGTGGAAGATCAGCTACAAGGGGTGCACAGTTCTCAGCCCTGAGTAGTAGATCAACAACCAGTGGTGCACAGTGCTCAGTTCTAATGTGTGGAAGATCAGCCACCAGGGGTGCACAGTGCTCAGCCCTGTGTGGAAGATCAGCCACCAGGGGTGCACAGTACTTAGCCCTGTTTGGAAGATCAATCACCAGGGGTGCACAGTGCTGACCCCTATTGTGTGGAAGATCAGCCACCACGGGTGCACAGCGCACAGCTCTATTGTGTGGAAGATCAGCCATCAGGAGTGAACAATACTCAGCCCTGTGTGGAAGATCAACAACCAGGGGTGCACAGTGCTCAGCCCTAATGTGTGGAAGATCAGCCACCAGGGGTGCATAGTGCTCAGTCCTAATGTGTGAACGGTCAACCAAAAGGAGTGCACAGTATTCAGCCCTAATGTTTGAAACATCAGCCACCATTGGTGCACAGTGCTCAGCCCTAATGTGTGGAAGATCAGCTACCAGTGGTGCACAGTGCTCAGCCCTAATGTGGGGTAGGTCAGCCAACATGGGTGCACAGCGCTCAGCTTTAATGTGTGGAAGATCAGCCACCATGGGTGCACAGTGCTCAGCCCTAATGTGTGGAAGATCAGCTACCAGTGGTGCACAGTGCTCAGCCCTAATGTGTGGAAGATCAGCCACCATTGGTGCACAGTTCTCAGCCCTAATGTGGGGAAGATCAGCCAACAGGGGTGCACAGTGCTCAGCCTTAATGTGTGGAAGATCTGATACCTAGGGTGCACAGTGCTCAATCCTAATGTGTGGAAGATCAGCCATCAGGGGTGCACAGTACTCAGCCCTGTGTGGAAGATCAACCACCAGGGGTGCACAGTGCTCAGCCCTAATGTGTGGAAGATCAACCACCAGGGTTGCACAGTGCTCAGCCTTGTGTGAAAAATCAGCCACCATGGGTGCACAGTGCCCTGCCCTAATGTGTGGAAGATCAGCCACCATGTGTCCACAGTGCTCAGCCCTAATGTGTGGAAGATCAGTCACCAGGGGTGCACAGTGCTCAGCCGTAATATGTTTAAGATCAGCTACAAGTGGTGCACAGTTCTCAGACCTGAGTGGTAGATCAACAACCACTGTTGCACAGTGCTCAGTTCTAATATGTGGAAGATCAGCCACCAGGGGTGCACAGTGCTCAGCCCTGTGTGGAAGATCAGCCACCAGGGGTGCACAGTACTTTGCCATGTTTGGAAGATCAATCACCAGGGGTGCACAGTGCTCAGCCCTAATGTGGGGAAGATCAGCCAACATGGGTGCACAGTGCTCACCCCTATTGTGTGGAAGATCAGCCACCACGGGTGCACAGTGCTCAGCTCTATTGTGTGGAAGATCAGCCATCAGGGGTGAACAGTACTCAGCCCTAATGTGTGGAAGATCAGCCACCAGGGGTGCATAGTGCTCAGTCCTAATGTGTGAAAGGTCAACCAACAGGAGTGCACAGTATTCAGCCCTAATGTGTGAAAGATCAGCCAGCAGGGGTGCAGAGTACTCTGCCCTGTGTGGAAGATCAACCACCAGGGGTGCACAGTGCTCAGCCCTAATGTGTGGAAGATCAACCACGAGGGTTGAACAGTGCTCAGCCCTAATGTGTGAAAGATCAGCCAGCAGGGGTGCAGAGTACTCTGCCCTGTGTGGAAGATCAACCACCAGGGGTGCACAGTGCTCAGCCATGTGTGGAAGATCAGCCACCAGGGGTGCACAGTGCTCAGCCCTAATGTGTGGAAGATCAGCCACAAGGGGTGCGCAGTGCTCAGCCCTAATGTTTGGAAGGTCAGCCACCAGGGGTGCACAGTGCTCAGCCCTGTGTGGAAGATCAGCCACCAGTTGTGCACAGTACTCAGCCCTGTGTGGATGATCAACCACCAGGGATGCACAGTGCTCAGCCCTAATGTGTGGAAGATCAGCCACCATTGGTGCACAGTTCTCAGCCCTAATGTGGGGAAGATCAGCCAACAGGGGTGCACAGTGCTCAGCCTTAATGTGAGGAAGATCTGATACCTAGGGTGCACAGTGCTCAGTCCTATTGTGTGGAAGATCAGCCATCAGGGGTGCACAGTACTCAGCCCTGTGTGGAAGATCAACCACCAGGGGTGCACAGTGCTCAGCCCTAATGTGTGGAAGATAAGCCACCAGGGGTGCACAGTGCTCAGCCCAAATGTGTGAAAGGTCAACCAACAGGGGTGCACAGTGCTCAGCCCTAATGTTTGGAAAATCAGCCACCATGGGTGCACAGTGCTCAGCCCTATTGTGTGGAAGATCAGCCACCAGGGGTGCACAGTGCTCAGCTCTAATGTGTGGAAGATCAGCTACCAGGGGTGCACAGTACTCAGCCCTAATGTGTGGAAGATAAGCCATCAGGGGTGCACAGTACTCAGCTCTGTGTGGAAGATCAACCACCAGGGGTGCACAGTGCTCAGTCCTAATGTGTAGAAGATCAGCCACCACGGGTGCACAGTGCTCAGCTCTGTGTGGAATATCGGCCACAATTGGTGCACAGTACTCAGCCCTGAGTGGATGATCAACCACAAGGGGTGCACAGTGCTCGACCATAATGTGTGGAAGATCAACCACCATTGTTGCACAGTGCTCAGCCCTAATGCGTGAAAGGTCAGCCACCAGAGGTGCACAGTACTCAGCCCTAATTTGTGGAAGATCAGCCACCAGGGGTGCACAATGCTCAGCCCTAATTTGTGGAAGATCAGCCACCAGTTGTGCACAATGCTCAGCCCTAATGTGTGGAAGATCAGCCAACAGGGGTGCCCAGTACTCAGCCCTAATGTGTGGAAGATCAGCCACCAGGGGTGCACAATGCTCAGCCCTAATTTGTGGAAGATCAGCCACCAGGGGTGCGGAGTACTCTGCCCTGTGTGGAAGATCAACCACCAGGGGTGCACAGTGATCAGCCCTAATGTGTGGAAGATCAACCACCAGGGGTGCACAGTGATCAGCCCTAATGTGTGGAAGATCAACCACCAGGGGTGCACTGTGCTCAGCCTTGTGTGAAAGATCAGCCACCAGGGGTCCAGAGTGCTCAGCCCTAATGTGTGGAAGATCAGCCACCACGGGAGCACAGTGCTCAGCCCTAATGTGTGGAAGATCAGCCACCAGGGGTGCACAGTACTCAGCCCTGTGTGGAAGATCAACCTCCAGGGCTGCACTGTGCTCAGCCCTAATGTGGGGAAGATCAGCCACAGGGGTGCACAGTACTCAGCCCTGTTTGGAAGATCAACAACCAGGGGTGCACAATGCTCAGCCCTAATGTGTGGAAGACCAGCCACCAGGGGTGCATAGTGCTCAGCCCTAATGTGTGAAAGGTCTACAAAGAGGGGTGCACAGTACTCAGCCCTAATGTTTGGAAGATCAGCCACCATGGGTACACAGTGCTCAGCTCTAATGTGTGGAAGATCAGCCACCAGGTATGCACAATGCTCAGCCCTAATGTGGGGAAGGTCAGCCAACAGGGGTGCTCAGCGCTCAGCCCTAATGTTTGGAAGATCAGCTACCATGGCTGCACAGTGCTCAGCCCTAATGTGTGGAAGATCAGCTACCAGGGGTGCAAAGTGCTCAGCCCTAATGTGTGGAAGATCAGCCATCAGGTGTGCACAGTACTCAGCCCTGTGTGGAAGATCAACCACCAGGAGAGCACAGTGCTCAGCCCTTTGTGAAAGGTCAGCCACCAGTGGTGCTCAGTACTCAGCCGTCATGTGTGGAAGATCAACCACCCGGGGTGCACAGTGCTCATCCCTAATGTGTGGAAGATCAGCCACCATGGGTGCACAATGCTCAGCCCTAATGTGTGGAAGATCAGTCACCAGGGGTGCACAATGCTCAGCAGTAATTTGTGGAAGATTAACCACCAGTTGTGCACAATGCTCAGCCCTACTGTGAGGAAGATTAGCCAACAGGGGTGCATGGTACTCAGCCCTAATGTGTGTAAGATCAACCACCTGAGGTGAACAGTGCTCAGCACTAATATGTGGAAGACCAACCACCAGGGTTGCACAGTGCTCAGAACTAATGTGTGGAAGATCAACCACCAGGGTTGCACAGTGCTCAGCCCTAATGTGTGGAAGATCAGCCAGCAGGGGTGCAGAGTACTCTGCCTTGTGTGAAAGATCAGCCACCAGGGGTGCACAGTGCTCAGCCCTAATGTGTAGAAGATGAGTTACCATGTGTCCACAGTGCTCAACCCTAATGTTTGGAAGATCAGTCACCAGGGGTGCACAGTGCTCAGCCCTTATGCGTGGAAGATCAACCACCAGGGTTGCACAGTGCTCAGCCCTAATGTGTGAAAGATCAGCCAGCAGGGGTGCACAGTGCTCAGCCTTGTGTGAAATATCAGCCACCAGGGGTGCACAGTGCTCAGCCGTAATGTGTAGAAGATGAGTTACCGTGTGTCCACAGTGCTCAGCCCTAATATTTGGAAGATCAGTCACCAGGGGTGCACTGTGCTCAGCCCTTATGCGTGGAAGATCAGCCACCAGGGGTGCACAGTACTCAGCCTTGTGTGGAAGATCAACAACCAGGGCTGCACAGTGCTCAGCCCTAATGTGTGGAAGATCAGCCACCAGAGGTGCGCAGTGCTCAGCCCTGTGTGGAAGATCAGCCACCAGGTATGCACAGTGCTCAGCCCTAATGTGTGGAAGATCAGCCACCAGGTATGCACAGTGCTCAGCCCTAATGTGTGGAAGATCAGCCACCAGGGGTGCACAGTGCTCAGCCCTAATGTGTGGAAGATCAGCCACCAGGGGTGCACAGTGCTCAGGCCTGTGTAGAAGATCAGCCACCAGGGTGCACAGTGCTCAGCCCTAATTTGGGGAAGATAAGAACAGTCGAATTAATTGGAATTCCTTGAATGGGAATCTAGAGTCCAACGACTTCATAAAGTGGTTCAGGATTGTTTTTTAAAGTTTTTTGTATCAGAACCAACACGGAGAAATAACCTGCTTGACTTGGTTCTGGCAAACAAGGAAACCCTTGTTAAGAATTTAGAAATTGCAGATTAACTTGATGCAAGCGAACACAAATCAGTTACCTTTGTCATAGACTGGAAGTGTGATAGTAGCAATAATTTAATAAGGTTTCAAAATTTAGCTTAGCAGATTACCATGGGCTTAGAGAACACTTATCTGTGGACTGGAGTTAACAAAAAGAATAATTATTATAAAGGTTTCTAAATACTATACATACTGTCCCAACAACGTTTATTCCTTATATAGAATTAAGATCGAATAGAAATGACCGAAATGGATGAATAATAGCCTCAAATATCTTAGGGCAGAAGAAAAGGATTTATAGGTGTATCAGAGGAGGTGAGGGTCATCATATGAATCACATTAACATAGAGGTTAAAAAGGGGATAAGAAAAACAAAACGGGACTATGAAATTAAGGTTTCTAGGGATACAAAAATTAATCTGGTATATAGAACAAAGGTTAGAGGTACATTACGTCCACTTAAAACTACCTCCGGACAGCTTACTGATAAATAGAATGAAATGTGTTCGATTTTTAATAATTTCCATTCTGACTCACGAAATCGTAATGACACGATTGCAAACAAACCATACCACTAGGGGTTAGAACCCGCTATCAGAGTCTCAAAACTCCAGACCGTCGCGTTAGCCACTGGGCCAGCGAGCTTCAATAAGACTCGTCCAACTGGGTATATTTATACACAATAAGAAAGCTAGCATAGGCACCACTGTGACAACAAATGCAAGTTTTTACAGAGGAATCTTATTGAAGCTCGCTGGCCCAGTGGCTCACGCGACGGTCTGGAGTTTTGAGACACACTGATCGCGGGTTCAAACCCCACCCGTGGTATGGTTTGTTTAAAATCGTGTCATTACGATAACCTGAGTCAGTTATTTCCACTGTTTTCATGCATCACTCCACAGGTTCTTTGAGCTGGACCAGAGAAGCTGTGTGTACCACTAACAACAATTTTTAACACATCTATTGAAACTGCAAAGTCAAGGAGAAGATTATCAGGAGGAGAGTGGTGCAGCAACTAGAAAGGAACAGGCAGATAAAATTCAATTAGCAAGGATTCAGGGAAGGGAAATCCTGTGTGACAGACCTACTCGAGTTTTATGACAAGGTAACGGAGGTAAGATACGAAAAAGTGGTGGGTAGAGTGCATTTTCTTGGACTGCAAGAAGTCCTTCGACACTGTTCCTCGAAAGAGGTTAGTGCAAAAGCTATAGGATCAGGCATTTATAACAGGAAAGGCACTGCAATGGATCACAGAATATCTGAATGGGAAGCAAAAACAAGTCATGGCACGTGACGAGGTGTCAGATTGGGCGCTTTTGACAAGCGGGTTTCCAATGGTGTCAGTCCTATGACCGGTGCTGTTTTTAGCATATGTGAATGATATGACGGAAAGGACAGACTCAGAAGTGTCCCTGTTTGCAGATGATGCAAAGTTAATGAGGAAAATTAAATCAGATTAGGATCAGGCAGGACTACAAATTGACTTGCACACGCTGCAAGCCTGGTCCAGCAGCTGCCTCATCGAATTTAATCCCGCTAAATGCAGTCATGAAGATTGGGGAAGGCCAAAGAAGACCGCAGACAGCGTATAGGCTAGGTGGCCAAAAGCTGCAAACCTAACTCAAGAAAAAGGATCTTGAGGTGAGTATAATGCCGAGCACATATCCTGAGGGGCACATCAACCATGTAACTCTTGCAGTATACGGGCTCCTGGCAAACCTAAGAATAGTGTTCCGATTCCTCAGTAAGTAGCCGTTCAAGACTGTACACCAAGTACGTCAGGCTGATATTGGAGTATGCAGCACCACTTTGGAACCCACACCTGGTCAAGTACTACAAAAACTAGATAAAGTGCAAAGGCTTAAAACAAGACAAGTCCCAGATCTAAGGGGAACGTCCTACGAGGAAAGGTTAAGGGAAAGCGGCCTGGCGACACTGGAAGACAGGAGGGTCAGAAGAGACATGATAATGACATACAAAATACTTCAAATTGACAAGATGGACAGAGGCAGGATGTTCCAAAGATGGGTCACAAACAAGTGGTCACAATTGGAAGCTGATAACTCAGATGAGTCAGAGAGATGTTGGGAAGATTTTCTTCAGTCATAGAGTTGTCAGGAAGTGGAATACTCTGGAAAGCGATGTAGTGGAGGCAGGAACCATACATAGTTTTAAGACAGCTTGATAAAGCTCATGGAGCGGTGAGAGAAAGAACGTAGTAGCGATCAGTGAAGATGCAGGGCCAGGAGCTATGACTCGACACCTGCAACCACAATTAGGTGAGTACACACACACTAACACACACACACTTATGCAGGGCATTGTAGAAAGTGTGTAAAACAACGCCCTTTAACAATGTCAGTGATGGGATTTGTTCTGCAACTGGACGCTTATTATTCCTGGTGAGTCACAGCTGCCAGGACAGGACAGGAGAGGGGAGGTGTGTAGTCAGTACTGGAAGAGCGGCGGCTGAAGCAAAACGTCATAAGACGTCATGGCTTGGATATTTTGTGTAAGTTTTTGCCATAGGTTGTTTTAATAATTTTTGTATATACTCTGATAGTTGGTTGAAGGCCCTAGTGTGTGCAGGTGGCTGTGAAGTAGAGTACAGATAATAATATTTGGCCTGCAGGCTAAGAGGCAGGTAGAAGGAGGGTGTCAGAGCCACACTGTTTATATATGTGTTAACTCGTAACACTGTGCTAGTGAGTTGTGTAATATGCAGAGAGAAGGTTGTGTGTTGTATAATTAAGGTTACTTACTATTAATATATTATATATTTTTTGTATATGTTAGTTTTTTGTGCTTCCTGCTAGTTAATATAAATATTGACCATTTACTTATTTGATCATGTGGTTTAAGCTTGGAATACACAGTAGAGTTACAAGTGTAGGGAGAAGCAGGAAGGGCCGGGCGAATGAAGCCAAACTACAAGAAAGGGGACTACACGGGAATGAGGAACTTCCTGAACGGGGATCAGTGGGACAGAAAACTGGCAGGGAAGTCAGTAAACGAGATGATGGAATATGTAACAACAATATGCAAGAAAGCTGAGGAGAGATTTGTACCCAAGGGTAACAGGAATAATGAAAAATCCAGGATGAGCTCGTGGTTCACCCAAAGGTGCAGGGAGGCAAAAACCAAGTGTGCTAGGGAATGGAAGAAGTATAGAAGGCAAAGGACCCAGGAGAATAAGGAGAGCAGTCGTAGAGCCAGAAATGAATATGCACAGATAAGAAGGAAGGACCAACGACAATATGAAAGCGACATAGCAGCGAAAGCCAAATCTGACCCGAAGCTGTTATACAGCCACATCAGGAGGAAAACAACAGTCAGGGACCAGGTAATCAGGCTAAGGAAGGAAGGAGGAGAGGTCACAAGAAACGACCGTGAAGTATGTGAGGAACTCAACATGAGATTCAAAGAAGTGTTCACAGAGGAGACAGAAGAAACTCCAGGAAGGCGGAGAGGTGGGGTACACCGTCAAGTGTTGGACACAATACACACAAACGAGGAAGAAGTGAAAAGGCTGCTGAGTGAGCTAGATACCTTGAAGGCGATGGGGCCGAATAACATCTCTCCATGGGTCCTGAGACAGGGTGCAGAGGCGCTATGTGTACCCTTAACAACAATATTCAACACATCTATCGAAACAGGGAGATTACCTGAGGTATGAGGAACAGCAAATGTAGTCCCAATTTTTAAAAAAGGAGACAGACATGAAGCACTAAACTACAGACCAGTGTCAGTGACATGTATAGTATGCAAAGTCAAGGAGAAGATTATCAGGAGAAGAGTGGTGGAACACCTAGAAAGGAATGATCTCATCAACAACAGCCAACACGGTTTCAGGGACGGGAAATCCTGTGTCACAAACCTACTGGAATTCTATGACATGGTGACAGCAGTAAGACAAGAGAGAGAGAAGGGTGGGTAGATGTTCATGTCACAGTGGGTTAAAAATCTACTCAGGCTTCTAACTGCATTCCTATAACATTGTTTCATTATTTACTTCTCTCCTAATATTATTCCTAATGTTAGACACAGATTCTCTAAAGTTATATTACACTTTCTCCTTCTTGGTTAACGTATCAAGTTTATCATGAAGGAGTAATCCAATGTGTGATGGAATCCATAACAATTTTATATTAATTCCTTTTTCCCGGATTTCTCAGCATGTATGTCTGGCTTCTGTACTGAGCATGTTGTCAGAGTCATTATGTGAGTCAAGAGCCTTCATTGATGACATAGAATCAATAATAATCATTAAGTCAAGATCACTGTCATAAGTTAGCTTTAGCATCATTAGGATGGCAAACAATTCAGTTTGCAGTGTAGACGCCAAGTTGTTAATTGGGTCGTTAGGCATACTTCACAGATATTCTTATTTTATAATGAATAATCAATGAAATACTTAGGTACAAATATTTTACTGTGCCTCAGTAAAATATTCATTACTATATATTAAACTTTGTAGTGGAATATACATGTCATGAGAGTCTGCCACACAGCAGAACATACAACATAGATCCTTGACCACTCTGTGCTGGAATTTGCTACTTACCGTTCTGTTGCCAATTTTGTTGACCCTGCAGTTGAGTTTGGCTGGTTGATTGACCAGCGCGGTGACGTTGCCAGAGCGCTCGATGTCAAAGAAGGGTCCAGGTGGCAGGACGTCAACAAAGGGTGGCAAGGAGTTGTGCTGGTGACCGCCAGACTCCTCATCCAGGATAGTGCACCACGCTGCCAGAGGTACACCAGTTCGTTACTACGGTATGAGAAATAATGTCAAACACAACTGTCATTAGAAAAGGTAAGCAGTAAGACTTGTAGTAAACCCCAAATTTAAACACAGGAAACGACTATCAAATCTCTCTTCACTCCAGCTTTGTCACCATATTTGATATAGCTTCCATTAATAAAAGCTTGCTCAGTTTATGTGTCTATAATTTCTAACTGCTTGAGGTCCCAGGAGCCAGGACCCAGGACCTAGGACCCAGGACCCAGGACCCAGGACCCAGGACCCAGGACCCAGGACCCAGGACCTAGGACCCAGGACCCAGGGTTGAGTCTTGTAAACTGGGACCCAGGGAAGAAACTTATCAGAGACCCCTGGGTGAAGAATATCACCAGGTAGGGATCCTTGGGACCCCTGGGAGTAACATATCACCTGGAAGTAAGATATCACCTGGGACCCCTGGGAGTAAGATATCACTTGGAAATAAGATATCACCTGGATACCTGGGAGTTCGATATCACCTGGGAGAAAAGATATCACCTGGACACCTGGGAGTAAGTTATCACCTGGGACCCCTGGGAGTAAGATATCACCTGGACACCTGGGAGTAAGATATCACCTGGGAGTAAGATATCACATGGACACCTGGGAGTAAGATATCACCTGGACACCTGGGAGTAAGATATCACCTGGAAGTAAGATATCACTTGGATACCTGGGAGTAAGATATCACCTGGGAGTAAGATATCACCTGGACACCTGGGAGTAAGATACCACCTGGTCACCTGGGAGCAAGATGTCACCTGGCCACCTGGGAGTAATATATCACCTAGACACATGGGCGTAAGATATCACCTGGTCACCTGGGAGTAACATATCACCTAGACACCTCGGAGTAACATATCACCTGAACACCTGGGAGCAAGACATCACCTGGGTACCTGGGAGTAACATATCACCTAGACAACTGGGAGCAACATATCACCTAGACACCTGTGAGCAACATATCACCTAGACACCCGGAAGTAAGATATCATCTGGTCACCTGGGAGCAACATATCACCTAGACACCTGGGAGCAACATATCACCTAGACACCTGGGAGTAACATCTCACCTGGACACCCGGAAGTAAGATATCATCTGGTCACCTGGGAGTAAGATATCACCTGGACACCTGAGAGCAACGTATCACCTAGACACCTGGGAGCAACATATCACCTAGACACCTGGGAGCAACATATCACCTAGACACCCGGAAGTAAGATATCATCTGGTCACCTGGGAGCAACATATCACCTAGACACCTGGGAGCAACATATCACCTAGACACCTGGGAGCAACATATCACCTGGTCACCTGGGAGCAAGAAATCACCTGAACACCTGGGAGCAAGACATCACCTGGATACCTGGGAGTAAGATATCACCTGGACACCTGGGAGTAACATATCACCTAGACACCTGGAAGTAAGATATCACCTGGTTACCTGGGAGCAACGTATCACCTAGACACCTGGGAGCAACATATCACCTAGACACCTGGGAGCAACATATCACCTAGACACCTGGGAGCAACATATCACCTAGACACCTGGGAGCAACATATCACCTAGACACCTGGGAGCAACATATCACCTAGACACCTGGGAGCAACATATCACCTAGACACCTGGGAGCAACATATCACCTGGTCACCTGGGAGCAAGAAATCACCTGAACACCTGGGAGCAAGACATCACCTGGATACCTGGGAGTAAGATATCACCTGGACACCTGGGAGTAACATATCACCTAGACACCTGGAAGTAAGATATCACCTGGTTACCTGGGAGCAACGTATCACCTAGACACCTGGGAGCAACATATCACCTAGACACCTGGGAGCAACATATCACCTAGACACCTGGGAGCAACATATCACCTAGACACCTGGGAGCAACATATCACCTAGACACCAGGGAGCAACATCTCACCTGGACACCCGGAAATAAGATATCATCTGGTCACCTGGGAGTAAGATATCACCTGGACACCTGGGAGCAACATATCAAAGAGACACCTGGGAGCAACATATCACCTAGACACCCGGAAGTAAGATATCACCTGGTCACCTGGGAATAACATATCACCTAGACACCTCGGAGTAACATATCACCTGAACACCTGGGAGCAAGACATCACCTGGATACCTGAGAGTAACATATCACCTAGACACCTGGGAGCAACATATCACCTAGACACCTGTGAGCAACATATCACCTAGACACCCGGAAGTAAGATATCACCTGGGACCCCTGGGAGTAAGATATCACTTGGAAATAAGATATCACCTGGATACCTGGGAGTACGATATCACCTGGGAGTAAGATATCACCTGGACACCTGGGAGTAAGATATCACCTGGACACCTGGGAGTAAGATATCACCTGGGAGTAAGATATCACATGGACACCTGGGAGTAAGATATCACCTGGACACCTGGGAGTAAGATATCACTTGGAAGTAAGATATCACCTGGATACCTGGGTAAGATATCACCTGGATACCTGGGAGTAAGATATCACCTGGGAGTAAGATATCACCTGGACACCTGGGAGTAAGATACCACCTGGTCACCTGGGAGCAACATATCACCTAGACACCCGGAAGTAATATATCACCTAGACACATGGGCTTAAGATATCACCTGGTCACCTGGGAGTAACATATCACCTAGACACCTCGGAGTAACATATCACCTGAACACCTGGGAGCAAGACATCACCTGGATACCTGGGAGTAGCATATCACCTAGACACCTGGGAACAACATATCACCTAGACACCTGTGAGCAACATATCACCTAGACACCCGGAAGTAAGATATCATCTGGTCACCTGGGAGCAACATATCACCTAGACACCTGGGAGCAACATCTCACCTGGACACCCGGAAGTAAGATATCATCTGGTCACCTGGGAGTAAGATATCACCTGGACACCTGAGAGCAACGTATCACCTAGACACCTGGGAGCAACATATCACCTAGACACCTGGGAGCAACATATCACCTAGACACCCGGAAGTAAGATATCATCTGGTCACCTGGGAGCAACATATCACCTGGTCACCTGGGAGCAAGATATCACCTGAACACCTGGGAGCAAGACATCACCTGGATACCTGGGAGTAAGATATCGCCTGGACACCTGGGAGTAACATATCACCTAGACACCTGGAAGTAAGATATCACCTGGTTATCTGGGAGCAACGTATCACCTAGACACCTGGGAGCAACATATCACCTAGACATCTGGGAGCAACATATCACCTAGACACCTGGGAGCAACATATCACCTAGACACCAGGGAGCAACATCTCACCTGGACACCCGGAAGTAAGATATCCTCTGGTCACCTGGGAGTAAGATATCACCTGGACACCTGGGAGCAACATATCAAATAGACACCTGGGAGCAACATATCACCTAGACACCCGGAAGTAAGATATCATCTGGTCACCTGGGAGCAACATATCACCTGGTCACCTGGGAGCAAGATATCACCTGAACACCTGGGAGCAAGACATCACCTGGATACCTGGGAGTAAGATATCACCTGGACACCTGGGAGTAACATATCACCTAGACACCTGGAAGTAAGATATCAACTGGTCATTTGGGAGCAACGTATCACCTAGACACCAGGGAGCAACATATCAAATAGACACCTGTGAGCAACATATCACCTAGACACCCGAAAGTAAGATATCATCTGGTCACCTGGGAGCAACATATCACCTGAACACCTGGGAGCAAGACATCACCTGGATACCTGGGAGTAAGATATCACCTAGACACCTGGGAGCAACATATCACCTAGACACCTAGGAGCAACATATCACCTAGACACCTGGGAGCAACATATCACCTAGACACCTTGGAGCAGCATATCACTTAGACACCTTTGAGCAACATGTCACCTAGACACCTGGGAGCAACATATCACCTAGACACCTTGGAGCAACATATCACCTAGACACCTGGGAGCACCATATCACCTAGACACCTGGGAGCAACATACTACCTAGACACCTGGGAGCAACATATCACCTAGTCACCTGGGAGCAACATATCACCTAGACACCCGGAAGTAAGATATCATCTGGTCACCTGGGAGCAACATATCACCTGGTCACCTGGGAGCAAGATATCACCTGAACACCTGGGAGCAAGACATCACCTGGATACATGGGAGTAAGATATCACCTGGACACCTGGGAGTAACATATCACCTAGACACCTGGAAGTAAGATATCAACTGATCACCTGGGAGCAACGTATCACCTAGACACCAGGGAGGAACATATCAAATAGACACCTGGGAGCAACATATCACCTAGACACCCGGAAGTAAGATATCATCTGGTCACCTGGGAGCAACATATCACCTGAACACCTGGGAGCAAGACATCACCTGGATACCTGGGAGTAAGATATCACCTAGACACCTGGGAGCAACATATCACCTAGACACCTAGGAGCAACATATCACCTAGACACCTGGGAGCAACATATCCCCTAGACACCTTGGAGCAACATATCACCTAGACACCTGGGAGCAACATATCACCTAGACCCCTGGGAGCAACATATTACCTAGAGACCTGGGAGCAACATATCACCTAGACACCTGGGAGCAACATATCACCTAGACACCTGGGAGCAACATATCACCTAGACACCTGGGAGCAACATATCACCTAGACACCTGGGAACAACATATCACCTAGACACCTGGGAGCAACATATCACCTAGACACCTGGGAGCAACATATCACCTAGACACCTGGGAGCAACATATCACCTAGACACCTGGGAGCAACATATCACCTAGACACCTGGGAGCAACATATCACCTAGACACCTGGGAGCAACATATCACCTAGACACCCGGAAGTAAGAAATCATCTGGTCACCTGGGAGCAACATATCACCTGGACACCTGGGAGCAAGATATCACCTGGACACCCGGAAGTAAGAAATCATCTGGACACCTGGGAGCAAGATATCACCTGGACACCTGGTAAGAGTAATCATGCAGGAGCACTGGGATAAAGCTGGGACTCGTGGGCAGAAAAGTTCAGAAAAGGTGAGTCGTGATCGAGGCGACGGTGGAAGTTACTATCGTCTTTCTCTAACTTTTGGCAATAACTGGAAGACTCGGGGATATATCTCTCGTGTGATGAGAACAGTTTTATTTTTCACGATTTGTATATACTTTTTTTTTAACATTCCGGCCGCCTCTTGCCGAGATAGGTTGATCAACAAAGGAGACAAAACTTTCACTGTCACTTATTAAATCACTGTCTTGCCACAAGGGCGTCGGTATCACAGTTCAGATGTTTGGAAAAACCGCAACATCGCCACAACTCCTCAGACTGCAGGAACTGTTCTTTCTACCTCCCAGACGGAGATTGGTTTCTCTGAAATCCTTTATAAATGATGCTTAGGTCACACCTCCAACAGCACGTCAAATCATAAAAGCCACTTGCCTCTATTCACTCCTAACATCCTCACACAAACTTGTTGGATAACTAAACCACTACACTTAAAAACCTCATTCATCCTTTTTCTCCAATATTTCTTAAAATTATCCTAACCCCTTCGTCCTTCAACCTCTGAATTATACGTTCTTTCACTAATCCAATGTTTCTTCATTCTCTCTGTTATATGTAAACACCATCTCAACTTCTCTTCAGCCATTTAAATAATACTTTTTGTAATTCCACATCTCCGAATTCCCTGCATGATATTCACATTGTGCATCTCCCTCAAACACCTCTCTTCTGCCTCCAGCACAGTTCTCAATGCAACATTCTAAACCAATGAATCAAACTCGTTTAACATTATTGGTACATTCTACTTTGGTATATTCCTCTCTTTGCCTATATGGATAAATCTCTTACTCCATGGATAAAGGTTTCCACAGATACCTCAATGTACCTTTTTACTCTTAAACAGCAGGTTGGTAGACAGATACCACACATGGAGGTACTACTGTCCTACCAGACGAATGTGTAAAGCAAAACATTTTTTTAAACAATAGTTTTATTGCTGGTGTCTTTTGTATGTGTCAAACACGTAAGATGACAGGTACATCATCCTACCTCTTCTTACATCTACTTCTTAATACTTCGAATTCTTATAAACCTTTATTCATCTCTATGCGGAACAAGGTGAGAATTATTCCTTTCTAACTCAAATATATCGTAAAAAACGACTAAAATGTGGGTATAAGTGCTGTATAAATAATTTAAAATACGAAGGAAAAATCTAGAAGACATTAAACATTGTCACCCATGACTGTTAAACATTATAAACAAGAGTGGAGGTAAATATCTTCGATGTCATGGCATATTAGCCTGGTCACAAGTACCTTACTTATGGTTGCTACCATCTTACTCCTACTCACTACCACCTACATACCAGATCACCGTCATCACATGTATAAATGTCAACCACCGTCACATGAACGCACGCCAACTGCCATCATAGGTGCGCATGTCCACTGAAAGTACGTATGTCTGCTGGCTGCCATCACATGTACACTGGAGTGCATACATCTATCACTACCACAAGTGTTAGTGATAGTTGTGTCTACACTTGTGTATTGCGAGTATATCCTCAAGCTTAACCAATATTTAGAAACAACTAGAAATAGAACCAGAGCAGAATCATATATAAAAAATATATTGACGGAGTGGGTGGCGCTCAAAGTCATGGCAATCAAGCACTATGTACGACAGACAAGCGAACTATTGATCTGCTCTTGCCATGAGTTCGAGTGTTACAAAAAACGCGATTCTAAAAGCTTAGAGATCTCCAGTGAATACTAGAAAGGACTGCCCTTCTAGCATCCAGCCTGTTACTGGGTTTTCGTAACAAGTAGTCAGTATCCTTGTCCAATTATCCATTAAAATTCAGTATGGTTCAATAGTGCTTTAGGATTATAACTGGTAGGCTACTAACTAGAGAAATTAAAATTTAATAAATTTATTAAGTAGTAAGTTGTCTAGAGGTATATTATCAAATTAAATTAATTACAGCAATCAAAATAAAATCAATCTCTCGAGTTCAATATTATTGTGCTGAAAGCACATATCACATTTATAATTCTTAAGTACCGTCAGGTACATTAACATTTAATAAGATATTACAAATATGTACAAGTGTGTGTATGCATGTAAGTGCTCTTAAGTAGTTAGCTATGTCTCAAGACTCGAATAAGACTTAAACAAGTGACTGACAAAGTCCTCAAATAAACTAACTTCTTGACCGACTGGCAACCCGAACAGTCTGCTTGAACAACAAAGAATGCTAATCCCAATAGCAATGCAATATCAAGCGACTGCGACACAGAATCAGGAACAAGGAGATAATATAACGACACTAAGTAGGGACCATCTGCAGATCCTCCACAAAAGTTACAAAACTCCCATAATACTGAATCTATGTTCAGCATAGGAAAAACTGTGACTGTGACAATACACAGGAACCAGTACAAAATTAGGTCAGAAGCTATAGCTCGGGACCTGAGATGTTCAGAGTGTCAATGTGACACACAACCTCAGTACAACGTCGAAAATCACTAAGTCTATACAATGTTCTGTGAACAAAGTTCTACAGAACTAACAAGAATAATGAGACAGACAATCTGTCCAACCAGCAAGTGAGTCTACAGCAGACTGAATACTTCACGAGAGGTGAGGACACCCCCCCCCTCGATCACGTGATAGCTACGTGGACAACTGCAGCTCAGAAGCCGGCAGTATAACGAGCGACAAGCGATAATTACAGTAGTTTGACAATCAAGACTAACTGAGCACATTTTATATACATCCTAACAACATAAGCTAAATAACAATATAACAGTCAAATAATAATATAAAGTCATACATTTACGATTTAGCTATTATCGCAAATATAAGCAATATAAAATTAAATGAAAAGGTAATATACATTATATATACATAATAATCATTGTAACCCATTCAGGGGTTGCAACACCCCCCCGAACACGACAGAGGGTCGCACTAGGAGTTGCATTAATGTCTTTCACATTATTTCTGATTACTCCTATCAATACAATTATCAATATAAATATTAAAGAGTCTCTCTTGTGCCAAGCACCTCTACAATTTCACAGCGTCCGTCACTAGGATATGCCCCTAGTACTAGGGCAGTACACAGTATCGTATCTCTTCATACTCGTGGTTATGTACATCAGTGTAGAGACAGGATAGCGCTGACAAGGAGGGCACGTTGAGGCTAGATCATAGTAGAGGAGACTGCATTCCACTCTTAAGTAGTGGTTGTGGAATGCGAGGCAGTATGAACATCTGAGTATGAAACAGCTTAAGGTGTTTAGTGAGGGGGAGGGGGTCTGCGACAGGACAGTGTTGCGTCACGCAGTACATCACCCGCACCACACTACTCACTCAACACTCAGCTTGTCTCCTCCTCACACATTACTGTGAATATATAAATATAATAATTAGACATGACATGAGTACATATAGTTAATATGGGCTGGAGGGATTAAGTTACTTTACTGAATTTGACATAGCAAGTAACAAAAGGTATTTGGGCATAAAATTACGTTAATTTAATGTAACTGATAATTATTAAGGACGTGACAGAGCATCAGCAATTACATTACAATGACCAATTATGTGTTTTATACTAATAGAATAAGGTTGGATTCTGAGGGCCCACCTCATGATCCTAGCATTCTTACTCTTCATGGTGTTTATATAGGTGAGTGGATTGTGGTCAGAAAAAACGTTAATTTTAAATGGGGAAGTGCCCAAATACACGTCAAAATGTTCCAAGGACACCACAAGAGCTAGAGCCTCTTTCTCAATAGTGGCATAATTTTTCTGGTGTCGTTTAAGCTTAGATGAATAGTAACATATAGGATGGAGAATGTCAGTGGATGTTGACTGTTGGAGCAGCACAGCACCCACTGCATAGCCACTCGCATCTATATGTAAAAAGAAGGGAAGATTAAAATTAGGACTCTTCAACACAGGAGCAGAGGATAGCAAGCGCTTCAACCTTTTGAACGAGTCTGAACAATCTCTAGTCCAGGTGAACTGAATTTTGCTACTAGAGCTCATAGTGAGAGGTGTAGGTGGAGGTGTGTGCACTGGCTTGCCTGTCACTTGACACACGTGGCAACGTCGCACATGATCAGCTACTGTTTCCTTCATCTTTGGCCAAGTAAAATGTTTTGCCAGTTTACCGAGTGTCTTCTTGACACCCAAATGTCCTCCTATGGGACTATTGTGAGTAAAAATCAATGGCTTGTTCACGAAATGTAACTGGTAACACTACTAGATGCTTAACTGTGGTGGAAACACTATCAGCTGACAACTTGCATGTATTTTTCTCCATCAGTACACCGTTACTATAATAGTAACAATTATCGAGATCCTTTGCTTCACTCTCAGTAACTGCTATATCTCTCAGTCTTTCCAGTGACTGATCAACAAACTGATCCTTTATTAAATCATCATGAGTTAGAAATTTAACGTCAGTTGTGTCCTGACTAGGTTGATGACCGGGGGGAGTCAGTGTTAATGATCCTGGGCGCAGAGCATCACTAAACAACATATTCAACCCCAAATCATTGTCATCCACTAACTCAACAGGAGACAAGGATGGTTGTTGTATCTTTGACATAGCTCTAGTAATTGCACTGAGAGGAAATAAAATAGGTTTCTCTCTACAAGCTTCAATGGCATAATTATCATCAGTGTTATTATCAATCACAAGTTGTTCTTTACATATACCAGCATGAAGGATATCGTTCCCTATCAACAAGTCCACTGACCTGATGGGAAATACACCACTGGATATACCCACTGAAATATAACCAGTATAATAGCTTGTTTCAATGTATACCTTGTGAAGAGGTACTTCTATAACAGCCCCTCCATAGGCTTCTAACAATACATCTATCTTACAATAGGTATCATCAGTTATGGGAAGTACATCTTCTCTTAATAACGTGAGATAACTGCCAGTGTCTCTGAAAGAAATTATCTCAGTTAGATGTGATTCGTCAAATCCTACTTTATCTCTCGAAAAGTAAGGACTCATCGCTGAACAAATCTTTTCGCCAGATACACTTTCTGACGCTAGTCATCTATCCTGAGTAACATTATCTAAAACAGTATGATAAGAGGAATTGCTAGGATTTTGGTGCCTTTGTTGCTCGGAAGAGGATACGACTTGTGTGGGGGCGCCAGCCGCACGACTGTATCTCGCATCTCTTTCTAATTTATAGCAATACTCTCTAGTATGTCCTTTTCTATTACAATAGGTACATTTAACTTTCTTCTTCTCGATACCAGATTTCTGTCTAGCCACGGAGACAGATTCAGGATTGTGAGTTTTCCTGGTAAAGGTACAAGAAGTTACAGTAGCAGGTACATCAGGCCGGCAATGAGCAGCTGATTTAGGTTGCCAACTTCTAGGACAATTTTTAGTTACCTTGTTTCTTTGTGTTTTAGTACGTACAAGTTTGTGAGAAATCTCGTAATTGTCTGCTAATGCTGCAGTTTCCAGAATATCCGAGGTAGTATGATCGATCAGATATTCTTGTATGTCCGCAGACATACAGTTGTTTAACTCTTCATGTAGTAACAACTGAACAAGGCTGTCGTAGTTGTTACATTTGGCAGCTCTAGACCATCTCTCAAATGCAACTTTTTTCTCACGAGCAAACTCTACACAAGTTTGATCTTGTCGTCGTTGTAACGTACGAAATGCTCTTTGATAAGTTACAGGTAACAAGTTATAAGTCTCTAGAATAGTTTGTTTGACAGCGTCATAACTAATGTACATAGCAAATGGCAAAGCTGCAGTACAAGTTTGAGCTCTTCCCGTCAAAGCAGTATGAAGCAATGTTGCCCAATGCTTACGTGGCCAGTTCATAGCATGTGCCTGGTTCTCAAACACATCAAAATATGTGTCTAAGTCACTTTCAAAAAACTTAGGAACCATGGATGCAGCTTTCTGCACATTAAATGTGTCCTGTGATCTATAAGTCTGTTGTCTTAACAGACGAACATTTTCTCTTTGGAAATCTTCTTCGTTCAATTTCCTCTGTGCCTCTATTTGTGCAGTCTGCAACATAAGGAGGCGTTCAAACCTCTCAAACTGTTCCTGAGAGATAGGACCAGTGGGTAATGGAGGAGTAGGGAAATTAACATGGTCTGGACGGTCCTTAGGTCGGACACTTGGTCCAGCCGTCTCTAGAGAGTCTAGATCTGGTCTAGGATAAGTAGATACAGGTGTAGTATACACAGTACTAGCGTGAGGCTTAGTCATACCAGCTATACTCTGTACTATTGTGTCAGTGAAGCAAGGAGCGAGCGAGAACGGATCTACACTAGGCTCAGACACTAGGCTCACTTCTGCTCTAGTTGCTCTTTCATCAACTTCAAATAGAGCCATACTTCCTAATTGTGACACTAGGCTTTCTGAATCAGAATCATAATCAGACATCTCTGTATGAGCAGGAAACAATATATCTTTAATTAATGCTCTGACAGTTTCTGCGGAGTAATTCCTGTTATACGTCACACCGAGATATTTGGCTACTCGCCAACACGTCTGAAGTTTTAATGTACTTAACTCAGACAAAGTCAGAGTATCAATTAACTGTTTCACTTTGGCATACATCACGAAAATAATTGTACTACGAGAGATTGATTATGGGAAACTATAATCCTAATAGGAATTTTAGTGTTGGATGTCTTAGAGTTAAAACTCATAAACAATATTTCCATCTCCTTGGATCAAGAGACTCAGTCAGGTACATACATCCACCTGGTATGTTGTACAAGACTAAACTCAAAGTCTTCAGATTAGGAAAGTACTCAAAGTGTTTGATCATAGAAGTACTAGTATGTCAAACTGGACGATTTCTCCAACACCTTGGATCAAGAGCCTCCCGGACAGTTTCTCCAACACCTTGGATCAAGAGCATCCCGGACAGGCCCCCATTTGTTACAAAAAACGCGATTCTAAAAGCTTAGAGATCTCCAGTGAATACTAGAAAGGACTGCCCTTCTAGCATCCAGCCTGTTACTGGGTTTTCGTAACAAGTAGTCAGTATCCTTGTCCAATTATCCATTAAAATTCAGTATGGTTCAATAGTGCTTTAGGATTACAACTGGTAGGCTACTAACTAGAGAAATTAAAATTTAATAAATTTATTAAGTAGTAAGTTGTCTAGAGGTATATTATCAAATTAAATTAATTACAGCAAACAAAATAAAATCAATCTCTCGAGTTCAATATTATTGTGCTGAAAGCACATATCACATTTATAATTCTTAAGTACCGTCAGGTACATTAACATTTAATAAGATATTACAAATATGTACAAGTGTGTGTATGCGTGTAAGTGCTCTTAAGTAGTTAGCTATGTCTCAAGACTCGAATAAGACTTAAACAAGTGACTGACAAAGTCCTCAAATAAACTAACTTCTTGACCGACTGGCAACCCGAACAGTCTGCTTGAACAACAAAGAATGCTAAGCCCAATAGCAATGCAATATCAAGCGACTGCGACACAGAATCAGGAACAAGGAGATAATATAACGACACTAAGTAGGGACCATCTGCAGATCCTCCACAAAAGTTACAAAACTCCCATAATACTGAATCTATGTTCAGCATAGGAAAAACTGTGACTGTGACAATACACAGGAACCAGTACAAAATTAGGTCAGAAGCTATAGCTCGGGACCTGAGATGTTCAGAGTGTCAATGTGACACACAACCTCAGTACAACGTCGAAAATCACTAAGTCTATACAATGTTCTGTGAACAAAGTTCTACAGAACTAACAAGAATAATGAGACAGACAATCTGTCCAATCAGCAAGTGAGTCTACAGCAGACTGAATACTTCACGAGAGGTGAGGACTCCCCCCCTCGATCACGTGATAGCTACGTGGACAACTGCAGCTCAGAAGCCGGCAGTATAACGAGCGACAAGCGATAATTACAGTAGTTTGACAATCAAGACTAACTGAGCACATTTTATATACATCCTAACAACATAAGCTAAATAACAATATAACAGTCAAATAATAATATAAAGTCATACATTTACGATTTAGCTATTATCGCAAATATAAGCAATATAAAATTAAATGAAAAGGTAATATACATTATATATACATAATAATCATTGTAACCCATTCAGGGGTTGCAACATCGAGTCTCACCCGTTCTGTGATTTATTTGCAATAATAATAATAATGTGTATGCATCTGGAGAAGAGAGGAATGTAGAGGAGAGAGAGAGATTTTGGGAGATGTTATGTGAATGTATAGGAGCCTTTGAACCAAGTGAGAGAGTAATTGTGGTAGGGGACCTGAATGCTAAAGTAGGAGAAACTTTTAGAGAGGGTGTGGTAGGTAAGTTTGGTGTGCCAGGTGTAAATGATAATGGGAGCCCTTTGATTGAACTTTGTATAGAAAGGGGTTTAGTTATAGGTAATACTTATTTTTAGAAAAAGAGGATAAATAAGTATACAAGATATGATGTAGGGCGAAATGACAGTAGTTTGTTGGATTATGTATTGGTAGATAAAAGACTGTTGAGTAGACTTCAGGATGTACATGTTTATAGAGGGGCAACAGATATATCAGATCACTTTCTAGTTGTAGCTACACTGAGAGTAAAAGGTAGATGGGATACAAGGAGAATAGAAGCATCAGGGAAGAGAGAGGTGAAGGTTTATAAACTAAAAGAGGAGGCAGTTAGGGTAAGATATAAACAACTATTGGAGGATAGATGGGCTAATGAGAGCATAGGCAATGGGGTCGACGAGGTATGGGGTAGGTTTAAAAATGTAGCGTTAGAGTGTTCATCAGAAGTTTGTGGTTACAGGAAAGTGGGCGCAGGAGGGAAGAGGAGCGATTGGTGGAATGATGATGTAAAGAGAGTAGTAAGGGAGAAAAAGTTAGCATATGAGAAGTTTTTACAAAGTAGAAGTGATGCAAGGAGGGAAGAGTATATAGAGAAAAAGAGAGAGGTTAAGAGAGTGGTGAAGCAATGTAAAAAGAGAGCAAATGAGAGAGTGGGTGAGATGTTATCAACAAATTTTGTTGAAAATAAGAAAAAGTTTTGGAGTGAGATTAACAAGTTAAGGAAGCCTAGAGAACAAATGGATTTGTCATTTAAAAATAGGAGAGGAGAGTTATTAAATGGAGAGTTAGAGGTATTGGGAAGATGGATGAAGTATTTTGAGGAATTGTTAAATGTTGATGAAGAGAGGGAAGCTGTGATTTCGTGTATAGGGCAAGGAGGAATAACATCTTGTAGGAGCGAGGAAGAGCCAGTTGTGAGTGTGGGGGAAGTTCGTGAGGCAGTAGGTAAAATGAAAGGGGGTAAGGCAGCCGGGATTGATGGGATAAAGATAGAAATGTTAAAAGCAGGTGGGGATATAGTTTTGGAGTGGTTGGTGCAATTATTTAATAAATGTATGGAAGAGGGTAAGGTACCTAGGGATTGGCAGAGAGCATGCATAGTTCCTTCGTATAAAGGCAAAGGGGACAAAAGAGAGTGCAAAAATTATAGGGGGATAAGTCTGTTGAGTATACCTGGTAAAGTGTATGGTAGAGTTATTATTGAAAGAATTAAGAGTAAGACGGAAAATAGGATAGCAGATGAACAAGGAGGCTTTAGGAAAGGTAGGGGGTGTGAGGACCAAGTGTTTACAGTGAAACATATAAGTGAACAGTATTTAGATAAGGCTAAAGAGGTCTTTGTGGCATTTATGGATTTGGAAAAGGCGTATGACAGGGTGGATAGAGGGGCAATGTGGCAGATGTTGCAGGTGTATGGTGTAGGAGGTAGGTAACTGAAAGAAGTGATGAGTTTTTATGAGGATAGTGAGGCTCAAGTTAGAGTATGTAGGAAAAAAGGAAATTATTTCCCAGTAAAAGTAGGCCTTAGACAAGGATGTGTGATGTCACCGTGATTGTTTAATATATTTATAGATGGGGTTGTAAGAGAAGTAAATGCGAGGGTCTTGGCAAGAGGCGTGGAGTTAAAAGATAAATAATCACACATAAAGTGGGAGTTGTCACAGTTGCTCTTTGTTGATGACACTGTGCTCTTGGGAGATTCTGAAGAGAAGTTGCAGAGATTGGTGGATGAATTTGGTAGGGTGTGCAAAAGAAGAAAATTAAAAGTGAATACAGGAAAGAGTAAGGTTATGAGGATAACAAAAAGATTAGGTGATGAAAGATTGGATATCAGATTGGAGGGAGAGAGTATGGAGGAGGTGAATGTATTCAGATATTTGGGAGTGGACGTGTCAGCGGACGGGTCTATGAAAGATGAGGTGAATCATAGAAATGATGAGGGGAAAAGGGTGAGTGGTGTACTTAGGAGTCTGTGGAGACAGGGAACTTTGTCCTTGGAGGCAAAGAGGGGAATGTATGAGAGTATAGTTTTACCAACGCTCTTATATGGGTGTGAAGCATGGGTGATGAATGTTGCAGCGAGGAGAAGGCTGGAGGCAGTGGAGATGTCATGTCTGAGGGCAATGTGTGGTGTGAATATAATGCAGAAAATTCGTAGTTTGGAAGTTAGGAGGAGGTGCGGGATTACCAAAACTGTTGTCCAGAGGGCTGAGGAAGGGTTGTTGATGTGGTTCGGACATGTAGAAAGAATGGAGCGAAAAAGAGTGACTTCAAAAGTGTATCAGTCTGTAGTGGAAGGAAGGCGGGGTAGGGGTCGGCCTAGGAAAGGTTGGAGGGAGGGGGTAAAGGAGGTTTTGTGTGCGAGGAGCTTGGACTTCCAGCAGGCATGCGTGAGCGTGTTTGATAGGAGTGAATGGAGACAAATGGTTTTTAATACTTGACGTGCTGTTGGAGTGTGAGCAAAGTAACATTTATGAAGGGGTTCAGGGAAACCGGCAGGCCGGACTTGATTCCTGGAGATGGGAAGTACAGTGCTTGCACTCTGAAGGAGGGGTGTTAATGTTGCAGTGTAAAAACTGTAGTGTAAAGCACCCTTCTGGCAAGACAGTGATGGAGTGAATGATGGTGAAAGTTTTTCTTTATCGGGCCACCCTGCCTTGGTGGGAATCGGCCGGTGTGATAATAAAAAAAAATAATAATAATAATAATAATAATAATAATAATAATAATAATCTATTTCTACAAATACATGTATAAGGTAGACAGGCCTCGTTAACGTCAATGACATGGAAAGCCGCTTGTTAAGAACATAAGAACATAAGAAAGAAGAAACACTGCAACAGGCCTACTGACCCATGCGGAGCAGGTCTATATCCTCCCCGGATTAGACCAATGACCCACTCAGTCTGATCATCTCCACTCAAGGATGGAGCACCGCACCAGACCCAGCAGCACAAGCTAGTCAGGTCCAACTCACACCCACCCACACCCACTCATGTATTTATCTAACCTCTTTTTAAAAGTACACAACGTTTTAGCCTGTATAACTGTACTCGGGAGTTTGTTCCACTCATCCACAACTCTATTACCAAACCAGTGCTTTCCTATATCCTTCCTGAATCTGAATTTTTCCGACTTGAAACCATTGCTGCGAGTCCTGTCTTGGCTGGAAATTTTCAGCACACTATTTACATCCTCTTTATTTATTCCTGTTTTCCATTTATACACCTCGATCATATCCCCCCTAATCCATTCTGTAATACGGTGACCAGAACTGAGCAGCATAGTCTAAATGAGGCCTAACCAAGGATATATAGAGTTGAAGAACAACCTGAGGACTTCTATTATTTATACTTCTAGATATGAACCCAAGAATTCTGTTAGCTTTATTGCGAACACTAATGTACTGTTATCTTGGTTTTAAATTACTGCTAACCAGAACTCCTAAATTCTTTTCGCAATCAGTAGTATTATGATCTACATTATTTAGTTTATATGTGGCATTGTTATTTAACTGTCCAACATTTAGAACTTTGCATTTGTCAATATTAAACTGCATCTGCCACTTCTCCGACCATTGCATCAGTCTATTCAAATCATCCTGGAGTGCTCTAGTGTCCTCATTAGAATGAATTGGACGGCCTATTTTGGTGTCATCAGCAAATTTGCTTATGTTGCTATTTATTCCCTCATCTATGTCGTTTATGTAAATTGTGAACAACAACGGGCCCAACTCTGACCCCTGAGGAACACCGCTTGTGACGTGCTCCCATTCTGATTTCTCCCCATTTATGCAGACTCTCTGCTGTCTATTTGTCAACCATGCCTCTACCCAGGAAAAAATTTCTCCTCCTATTCCGTGTGCCTTAAGTTTCCTCAATAGCCTCTGGTGTGGAACTCTATCGAAAGCCTTAGTGAAGTCCATATACACAATATCATATTCATTACCATGATCTACCTCCTCAAACACCTTAGTGAAAAAAGTTAGTAAATTCGTAAGACAGGAACGCCCCTTTGTAAAACCATGTTAAGATTCATTAATCAATCTGTGCCTGTCAAGATGACTACGAATTGCTTCGGCAATTATTGATTCCATAAATTTTCCCACTATGGAGGTAAGGCTTATTGGTCTATAGTTCGAAGCCAAGGACCTGTCACCTGCCTTGTAAATAGGTATTACATTTGCCATTTTCCACTTATCAGGCACTATGACAGTTTGTAGTGATATGTTAAAAAGATTAGCCAAAGGTATGCTAAGTTCCTCTTTAAATTCCTTTAACACCCTTGCAAACAGTTCATCAGGTCCTGGGGATTTGTTAAGCAAAGCATTTCCGTCAAATTAGGTCAATTTTGTCCCAGGATGCGACCCCACACCATTCGACAAACACCCAGGTACCTGTTTCACAGAGACAGCAGGTGTCTTAAGGAAAAAAGTCATAATAATTCAACCTGTACCGGGGATCGAACCACAGACCTCACTGTGTGAGATGCCAACCGAGCTACGAGTCACATGCAGAAATCAAAGGTCAGAGTGTTAATATGTAACTAGGAAATAATTGTCAGCAATTTTTAGTCACTGGACCAACGTGGTAATGTGAAGGTAAATTATTTTAATTTTTGTACTAAATTACCAAAAAATTTACCTTAAGTTTGACCAAAACATTTAACCACGTGCAACATTTAACCACGTGTAACATTTAACCACGTGTAGCATATAACAACGTTTAACATTTAACCACGTGTAACATTTAAACAAGTGTAACATTTAACCACGTGCAACATTTAACCACGTGCAAGATTTAAACAAGTGTAACATTTAATCACGTGTAACATTTAGCCACGTGTAACATTTAACCACGTGCAACATTTAACCACGTGCAACATTTAACCACGTGCAACATTTAACCACGTGCAACATTTAACCACGTGTAACATTTAACCACGTGCAAGATTTAAACAAGTGTAACATTTAACCACGTGCAACATTTAACCACGTGCAACATTTAACCACGTGCAACATTTAACCACGTGCAAGATTTAAACAAGTGTAACATTTAACCACGTGCAACACTTAACCACGTGCAACATTTAACCAAGTGTAACATTTAACCACGTGCAACATTTAACCACGTGTAACATTTAACCACGTGCAACATTTAACCACGTGCAACATTTAACCACGTGCAACAATTAACCACGTGCAAGATTTAAACAAGTGTAACATTTAACCACGTGCAACACTTAACCACGTGCAACATTTAACCAAGTGTAACATTTAACCACGTGCAACATTTAACCACGTGTAACATTTAACCACGTGTAAAATTTAACCACGTGTAACATTTAGCCACGTGCAAAATTTAACCACGTGTAACATTTAACCACGTGTAACATTTAACCACGTGTAACATTTAACCACGTGCAACATTTAACCACGTGCAACATTTAACCACGTGTAACATTTAACCACGTGTAACATTTAACCACGTGTAACATTTAACCAAGTGTAACATTTAACCACGTGTAACATTTAACCACGTGTAACATTTAACCACGTGTAACATTTAACCACGTGTAACATTTAACCACGTGTAACATTTAACCACGTGTAACATTTAACCAAGTGTAACATTTAACCACGTGTAACATTTAACCACGTGTAACATTTAACCAAGTGTAACATTTAACCACGTGTAACATTTAGCCACGTGTAACATTTAACCAAGTGTAACATTTAACCACGTGTAACATTTAACCACGTGTAACATTTAACCAAGTGTAACATTTAACCAAGTGTAACATTTAACCACGTGTAACATTTAACCACGTGTAACATTTAACCACGTGTAACATTTAACCAAGTGTAACATTTAACCACGTGTAACATTTAACCACGTGTAACATTTAACCAAGTGTAACATTTAACCACGTGTAACATTTAACCACGTGTAACATTTAACCAAGTGTAACATTTAACCACGTGTAACATTTAACCACGTGTAACATTTAACCAAGTGTAACATTTAACCACGTGTAACATTTAACCACGTGTAACATTTAACCAAGTGTAACATTTAACCAAGTGTAACATTTAACCACGTGTAACATTTAACCACGTGTAACATTTAACCACGTGTAACATTTAACCAAGTGTAACATTTAACCACGTGTAACATTTAACCACGTGTAACATTTAACCACGTGTAACATTTAACCACGTGTAACATTTAACCACGTGTAACATTTAACCACGTGTAACATTTAACCACGTGTAACATTTAACCACGTGTAACATTTAACCAAGTGTAACATTTAACCACGTGTAACATTTAACCACGTGTAACATTTAACCACGTGTAACATTTAACCACGTGTAACATTTAACCAAGTGTAACATTTAACCACGTGTAACATTTGACCACGTGTAACATTTAACCACGTGTAACATTTAACCACGTGTAACATTTAATCACGTGTAACATTTAACCACGTGTAACATTTAACCACGTGCAACATTTAACCACTTGTAACATTTAACCACGTGTAACATTTAACCACGTGTAACATTTAACCACGTGTAACATTTAACCACGTGTAACATTTAACCACTTGTAACATTTAACCACGTGTAACATTTAACCACGTGTAACATTTAACCACGTGTAACATTTAACCAAGTGTAACATTTAACCACGTGTAACATTTAACCACGTGTAACATTTAACCACGTGCAACATTTAACCACGTGTAACATTTAACCACGTGTAACACTTAACCAAGTGTAACATTTAACCACGTGTAACATTTAACCACGTGTAACATTTAACCACGTGTAACATTTAACCACGTGTAACATTTAACCAAGTGTAACATTTAACCACGTGTAACATTTAACCACGTGTAACATTTAACCACGTGTAACATTTAACCAAGTGTAACATTTAACCACGTGTAACATTTAACCAAGTGTAACATTTAACCACGTGTAACATTTAACCACGTGTAACATTTAACCACGTGTAACATTTAACCAAGTGTAACATTTAACCACGTGTAACATTTAACCAAGTGTAACATTTAACCACGTGTAACATTTAACCACGTGTAACATTTAACCACGTGTAACATTTAACCACGTGTAACATTTAACCACGTGCAACATTTAACCACGTGTAACATTTAACCACGTGTAACATTTAACCACGTGTAACATTTAACCACGTGTAACATTTAACCACGTGTAACATTTAACCACGTGTAACATTTAACCACGTGTAACATTTAACCACGTGTAACATTTAACCACGTGTAAAATTTAACCACGTGTAACATTTAACCAAGTGTAACATTTAACCACGTGTAACATTTAACCACGTGTAACATTTAACCACGTGCAACATTTAACCACTGTAACATTTAACCACGTGTAACACTTAACCAAGTGTAACATTTAACCACGTGTAACATTTAACCACGTGTAACATTTAACCACGTGTAACATTTAACCACGTGTAACATTTAACCAAGTGTAACATTTAACCACGTGTAACATTTAACCACGTGTAACATTTAACCAAGTGTAACATTTAACCACGTGTAACATTTAACCACGTGTAACATCCATTAATTTTACAATTTATGGACAAAAATGTTAATATGTATGATAAAAAAAAATTACTGTTTGTGATCATGATACATGTTTAATACATGATACATGCATCACCATGCAATGCTATCATGCATCACCATGCAATGCTATCATGCATCACCATGCAATGCTATCATGTATCACCATGCAATGCTATCATGTATCACCATGCAATGCTATCATGCATCACCATGCAATGCTATCATGCATCACCATGCAATGCTATCATGCATCACCATGCAATGCTATCATGTATCACCATGCAATGCTATCATGCATCACCATGCAATGCTATCATGTATCACCATGCAATGCTATCATGCATCACCATGCAATGCTATCATGTATCACCATGCAATGCTATCATGTATCACCATGCAATGCTATCATGTATCACCATGCAATGCTATCATGTATCACCATGCAATGCTATCATGCATCACCATGCAATGCTATCATGCATCACCATGCAATGCTATCATGCATCACCATGCAATGCTATCATGCATCACCATGCAATGCTATCATGTATCACCATGCAAGGCTATCATGCATCACCATGCAATGCTATCATGCATCACCATGCAATGCTATCATGTATCACCATGCAATGCTATCATGCATCACCATGCAATGCTATCATGCATCACCATGCAATGCTATCATGTATCACCATGCAATGCTATCATGCATCACCATGCAATGCTATCATGTATCACCATGCAATGCTATCATGTATCACCATGCAATGCTATCATGCATCACCATGCAATGCTATCATGTATCACCATGCAATGCTATCATGTATCACCATGGAAGGCTATCATGCATCACCATGCAATGCTATCATGTATCACCATGCAATGCTATCATGTATCACCATGCAATGCTATCATGTATCACCATGCAATGCTATCATGTATCACCATGCAATGCTATCATGTATCACCATGCAATGCTATCATGTATCACCATGCAATGCTATCATGTATCACCATGCAATGCTATCATGTATCACCATGCAATGCTATCATGTATCACCATGCAAGGCTATCATGTATCACCATGCAATGCTATCATGTATCACCATGCAAGGCTATCATGTATCACCATGCAATGCTATCATGTATCACCATGCAATGCTATCATGTATCACCATGCAAGGCTATCATGCATCACCATGCAATGCTATCATGTATCACCATGCAATGCTATCATGTATCACAATGCAAGGCTATCATGTATCACCATGCAATGCTATCATGTATCACCATGCAAGGCTATCATGTATCACCATGCAATGCTATCATGTTTCACCATGCAATGCTATCATGTATCACCATGCAATGCTATCATGTATCACAATGCAAGGCTATCATGCATCACCATGCAATGCTATCATGTATCACCATGCAAGGCTATCATGTATCACCTTGCAAGGCTATCATGCATCACCATGCAATGCTATCATGTATCACCATGCAATGATATCATGTATCACCATGCAATGCTATCATGTATCACCAAGCAATGCTATCATGTATCACCATGCAATACTATCATGTATCACCATGCAATACTACCATGTATCATCATGCAATGCTATCATGTATCACCATGCAATGCTATCATGTGTCACCATGCAATGCTATCATGTATCACCATGCAATACTACCATGTATCAATATGCATTACTGCCATGTATCACCATGCAATGCTATCATGTATCACCATGCAATGCTATCATGTATCACCATGCAATGCTATCATGTATAAACATGCAATGCTGTCATGTATCACCATGCAATGCTATCATGTATCACCATGCAATACTACCATGTATCACCATGCAATCCTTCCATGTATCACCATGCATTACTACTACGTATCACCTTGCAATACTATCATGTATCACCATGCAATACTACCATGCATCACCATGCAATGTTATCATGTATCACCGTGCAATACAACCATGTATCACCATGCAATACTACCATGTATCACCATGCATTACTACTACGTATCACCTTGCAATACTATCATGTATCACCTTGCAATGCTATCATGTATCACCATGCAATGCTTTCATGTATCACCTTGCAATACTATCATGTATCACCATGCAATGCAATCATGTATCACCATGCAATGCTATCATGTATCACCATGCAATACTATCATGTATCACCATGCAATGCTATCATGTATCACCATGCAATACTATCATGTATCACCATGCAATGCTATCATGTATCACCATGCAATGCTATCATGTATCACCAGGCAATGCTATCATGTATCACCATGCAATGCAATCATGTATCACTATGCATTGCTATCATGTATCACCATGCAATGCTATCATGTATCACCATACAATACTACCATGTATCACCATGCAATACTACCATGTATCACCATGCATTACTACTACGTATCACCTTGCAATACTATCATGTATCACCATGCAATACTACCATGTATCACCATGCAATGCTATCGTGTATCACCATGCAATACTACCATGTATCACCATGCAATACTACCATGTATCACCATGCATAACTACTACGTATCACCTTGCAATACTATCATGTATCACCCTGCAATGCTATCATGTATCACCATGCAATGCTATCATGTATCACCATGCAATACTACCATGAATCAATATGCATTAGTGCCATGTATCACCATGCAATACTACCATGTATCACCATGCAATGCTATCATGTATCACCATGCAATGCTATCATGTATCACCATGCAAAACTACCATGTATCACAATGCAATGCTATCATGTATCACAATGCAATACTACAATGTATCACCATGCAATGCTATCATGTATCACCATGCAATACTACGATGAATCAATATGCATTACTGCCATCTATCACCATGCAATACTACTATGTATCACCATGCAATACTATCATGTATCACCATGCAATACTACCATGTGTCACCATGCAATACTACCATGTATCACCATGCAATGATATCATGTATCACCATGCAATGCTATCATGTATCACCATGCAATGCTATCATGTATCACCATGCAATGCTATCATGTATCACCATGCAATGCTATCATGTATCACCATGGAATACTACCATGTATCACCATGCAATGCAAACATGTATCACCATGCAATACTACCATGTATCACCATGCAATGCTATCATGTATCACCATGCAATGCTATCATGTATCACCATGCAATACTACCATGTATCACCATGCAATGGTATCATGTATCACCATGCAATGCTATCATGTATCACCATGCAATGGTATCATGTATCACCATGCAATGCTATCATGTATCACCATGCAGTGCTATCATGTATCACCATGAAAAGCTATCATGTATCACCATGCAATACTACCATGTATCAATATGCATTACTGCCATGTATCACCATGCAATACTACCATGTATCACCATGCAATGCTATCATGTATCACCATGCAGTGCTATCATGTATTACCATGCAAAACTACCATGTATCACCATGCAATACTATCATGTTTCACCATGCAATACTACCATGTATCACCATGCAATGCTATCATGTATCACCATGCAATACTACCATGTATCACCATGCAATTCTATCATGTATCACCATGCAATGCTATCATGTATCACCATGTAATAGTATCATGTATCACCATGCAGTACTACAATGTATCACCATGCAATGCTGTCAGGTATCACCATGAAATGCTATCATGTATCACCATGCAATTCTACCATGTATCAATATGCATTACTGCCATGTATCACCATGCAATACTACCATGTATCACCATGCAATGCTATCATGTATCACCACGCAATGCTATCATGTATCACCATGCAATGCTATCATGTATCACCATGCAATGCTGTCATGTATCACCATGCAATGCTATCATGTATCACCATGCAATACTACCATGTATCACCATGCAATGCTATCATGTATCACCATGCAATACTACCATGTATCACCATGCAATGCTATCATGTATCACCATGCAATGCTATCATGTATCACCATGCAATGCTATCATGTATCAACATGCAATACTACCATGTATCACCATGCAATGCTATCATGTATCACCATGCAATGCTATCATGTATCAACATGCAATGCTATCATGTATCACCATGCAATGCTATCATGCCTCAACATGCAATGCAATCATGTATCACCATGCAATGGTATCATGTATCACCATGCAATACTACCATGTATCACCATGCAATGCTATCATGTATCACCATGCAATGCTATCATGTATCACCATGCAATGCCGTCATGTATCACCATGCAATGCTATCATGTATCACCATGCAATACTACCATGTATCACCATGCAATGCTATCATGTATCACCATGCAATACTACCATGTATCACCATGCAATGCTATCATGTATCTCCATGCAATGCTATCATGTATCAACATGCAATGCTATCATGTATCACCATGCAATGCTATCATGCCTCACCATGCAATGCTATCATGTATCACCATGCAATACTACCATGTATCACCATGCAATGCTATCATGTATCACCATGCAATACTACCATGTATCACCATGCAATGCCATCATGTATCACCATGCAATGCTATCATGTATCACCATGCAATGCTATCATGTATCACAATGCAATGCAAACATGTATCATCATGCAATGCTACCATTTATCACCATGCAATACTGCCATGTATCAACATGCAATGCTGTCATGTATCACCATGCAATACTACCATGTATCACCATGCATTACTACTATGTATCACCATGCAATACTATCATGTATCACCATGCAATACTACCATGCATCACCATGCAATGCTATCATGTACCACCATGCAATGCTATCATGAATCACCATGCAATGCTATCATGTATCACCATGCAATGATATCATGTATCACCATGCAATGCTATCATGTATCACCATTCAATGCTATCATGTATCACCATGCAATGCTATCATGTATCACCATGCAATACTATCATCTATCACCATGCAATACTACAATGTATCACCATGCAATGCTATCATGTATCACCATGCAATGCTATCATGTATCACCATGCAAAACTACCATGTATCACAATGCATTACTAATATGTATCACCGTGCAATACTATCATGTATCACCATGCAATACTACCATGCATCACCATGCAATACTACCATGTATCACCATGCAATGCTATCATGTATCACCATGCAATGCTATCATGTATCACCATGCAATGCTATCATGTATCACCATGCAATGATATCATGAATCACCATGCAATGCTATCATGTATCACCTTGCAATGCTATAATGTATCACCATGCATTACTGCTATGTATCACCATGCTATACTATCATGCATCACCATGCAATACTATCATGTATCACCATGCAATACTACCAAGTATCACCATGCAATACTACCATGTATCACCATGCATTACTACTATGTATCACCATGAAATACTATCATGTATCACCATGCAATACTACCATGTATCACTATGCAATGCTATCATGTATCACCATGCAATGCTATTATGTATCACCATGCAATACTACCATGAATCAATATGCATTACTGCCATGTATCACCATGCAATACTAAAATGTATCACCATGCAATGCTATCATGTATCACCTTGCAATGCTATCATGTATCAAAATGCAATACTACCATGTATCACCATGCAATGCTATCATGTATCACCATGCAATGCTATCATGTATCACCATGCAATGCTTTCATGTATCACCATGCAATGTTATCATGTATCAACATGCAATGCTATCATGTATCACCATGCAATACTACCATGTATCACCATGCAATGCTGTCATGTATCTCCATGCAATACTACTATGTATCACCATGCAATGCTATCATGTATCACCATGCAATGCTATCATGTATCACCATGCAATACTACCATGTATCACCATGCAATGCTATCATGTGTCACCATGCAATGCTATCATGTATCACCATGCAATGCTATCATGTATCACCATGCAATGCTATCATGTATCACCATGCAATGCTACCATGTATCGCCATGCAATACTGCCATGTATCACCATGCAATGCTATCATGTATCACCATGCAATGCTATCATGTATCACCATGCAATGCTATCATGTATCACCATGCAATACTATCATGTATCACCATGCAATACTATCATGTATCACCTTGCAATGCTGCCATGTATCAACATGCAATGCTATCATGTATCACCATGCAATACTACCATGTATCACCATGCATTACTATTATGTATCACCATGCAATACTATCATGTATCACCATGCAATGGTATCATGTATCACCATGCAATGCTATCATGTATCACCATGCAATGGTATCATGTATCACTATGCAATGCTATCATGTATCAGCATGCAATGCTTCCATGTATCACCAAGCAATGCTATAATGTATCACCATGCAATACTATCATGTGTCACCATGAAATACTACCTTGTATCACCATGCAATGCTATCATGTATCACCATGCAATGCTATCATGTATCACCATGCAATACTACCATGTATCAATATGCATTACTGCCATGTATCACCATGCAATACTACCATGTATCACCATGCAATGCTATCATGTATCACCATGCAATGCTATCATGTATCACCATGCAATGCTATTAAGTATCACCATGCAATGCTATCATGTATCACCATGCAATACTAGCTTGTATCACCATGCAATGCTTTCATGTATCACCATGCAATGCTATCATGTATCACCATGCAATGCTATCATGTTTCACCATGCAATACTACCATGTATCACCATGCATTACTACTATGTATAACCATGCAATGCTATCATGTATCACCATGCAATACCACCATGCATCACCATGCAATGCTATCACGTATCATCATGAAATGCTATTATGTATCACCATGCAATGCTATCATGTATCACCATGCAATGCTATCATGTATCACCACGGAATGCTATCATGTATCACCATGCAATGCTATAATGTATCACCATGCAATACTACCATGTATCACCATGCAATGCTATCATGTATCACCATGCAATGCTATCATGTATCACCATGCAATGCTATCATGTATCACCATGCAATGCTATCATGTATCACCATGCAATGCTATAATGTATCACCATGCAATACTACCATGTATCACCATGCAATGCTATCATGTATCACCATGCAATGCTATCATATATCACCATGCAATGCTATCATGTATCACCATGCAATGCTATCATGTATCACCATGCAATACTACCATGTATCACCATGCAATGCTATCATGTATCACCATGCAATGCTATCATGTATCACCATGCAATACTACCATGTATCAATATGCAGTACTGCCATGTATCACCATGCAATACTACCATGTATCACCACGCAATGCTATGATGTATCACCATGCAATGCTATGATGTATCACCATGCAATGCTATCATGTATCACCATGCAATGCTATCATGTATCACCATGCAATGCTAACATGTATCACCATGCAATACTACCATGTATCACCATACAATGCTATCATGTATCACCATACAATGCTACCATGTATCATCATGCATTACTACTATGTATCTCCATGCAATAATATCATGTATCACAATGCAATACTACCATGTATCACCATGCAATGCTATCATGTATCACCATGCAATGCTATTATGTATCACCATGCAATGCTATCATGTACCACCATGCAATGCTATCATGTATCACCATGCAATGCTATCATGTATCACTATGCAATGCTATCATGTATCACCATGCATTACTACTATGTATCACCATGCAATACTATCATGTATCACCATGCAATACTACCATGCATCACCATGCAATGCTATCATGTATCACCATGCAATGATATCATGTATCACCATGCAATGCTATCATGTATCACCATTCAATGCTATCATGTATCACCATGCAATGCTATCATGTATCACCATGCAATACTATCATCTATAACCATGCAATTCTACAATGTATCACCATGCAATGCTATCATGTATCACCATGCAATACAACAATGTGTCACCATGCAATGCTATCATGTATCACCATGCAATGCTATCATGTATCACCATGCAATACTACCATGTATCACCATGCATTACTAATATGTATCACCATGCAATACTATCATGCATCACCATGCAATACTACCACGTATCACCATGCAATGCTATCATGTATCACCATGCAATACTATCATGTATCACCATGCAATACTGCCATGTATCAACATGCAATACTATCATGTATCACCATGCAATACTACCATGTATCACCATGCATTACTACTATGTATCACCGTGCAATACTATCATGTATCACCATGCAATGCTAACATGTATCACCATGCAATGCTATCATGTATCATCATGCAATGCTATCATGTATCACTATGCAATGCTATCATGTATCACTATGCAATGCTATCATGTATCACCACGAAATACTATCATGTGTCACCATGAAATACTACCATGTATCACCATGCAATGCTATCATGTATCACCATGCAATGCTATCATGTATCACCATGCAATACTACCATGTATCAATATGCATTACTGCCATGTATCACCATGCAATACTACCATGTATCACCATGCAATGCTATCATGTATCACCATGCAATGCTATCATGTATCACCATGCAATGCTATTAAGTATCACCATGCAATGCTATGATGTATCACCATGCAATGCTTTCATGTATCACCATGCAATGCTTTCATGTATCTCCATGCAATACTACCATGTATCACCATGCAATACTACCATGTATCACCATGCATTACTATGTATAACCATGCAATGCTCTCATGTATCACCATGCAATACCACCATGCATCACCATGCAATGCTATCATGTATCACCATGCAATGCTATCACGTATCACTATGCAATACTACCATGTATCAATATGCATTACTGCCATGTATCAACATGCATTACTACTATGTATCACCATGCAATACTACCATGTATCACCATGCAATGCTATCATGTATCACCATGCAATGCTATCACGTATCACCATGCAATACCACCATGTATCAATATGCATTACTGCCATGTATCACCATGCATTACTACTATGTATCACCATGCAATGCTATCATGTATCACCATGCAATACTACCATGTATCACCATGCAATGCTATCATGTATCACCATGCAATGCTATGATGTATCACCATGCAATGCTATCATGTATCACCATGCAATGCTATCATGTATCACCATGCAATGCTATCATGCATCACCATGCAATTCTACCATGTATCACCATACAATGCTATCATGTATCACCATACAATGCTATCATGTATCACCATGCAATACTACCATGTATCACCATGCATTAATTCTATGTATCACCATGCAATAATATCATGTATCACTATGCAATACTACCATGTATCACCATGCAATGCTATCATGTATCACCATGCAATGCTATCATGTATCACCATGCAATGCTATCATGTACCACCATGCAATGCTATCATGTATCACCATGCAATGCTATCATGTATCACCATGCAATACTATCATGTATCACCATGCAATGCTATCATGTATCACCATGCATTACTACTATGTATGACCATGCAATACTATCATGTATCACCATGCAATGCTATCATGTATCACCAAGCAATACTACCATGTATCATCATGCATTACTACTATGTATCACCATGCAATACTATCATGTATCACAATGCAATATTACCATGTATAACTATGCAATGCTATCATGAATCACCATGCAATGCTATCATGTATCACCATGCAATACTACCATGTATCACCATGCTTTACTACTATGTATCACCATGCAATACTATCTTGTATCACCATGCAATAATACCATGTATCACCATGCAATACTACCATGTATCACCATGCATTAGTACTATGTATCACCATGCAATACTATCATGTATAACCATGCAATTCTACCATGTATCACGATGCAATGCTATCATGTATCACCATGCAATGCTCTCACGTATCACCATGCAATGCTATCATGTATCACCATGCAATGCTATCATGTATCACCATGCAATACTACTATGTATCACCATGTAATACTACCATGTGTCACCATGCAATGCAATCATGTATCACCATGCAATGCTATCATGTATCACCATGCAATGCTATCATGTATCACAATGGAATACTACAATGTATCAATATGCATTACTGCCATGTATCACCATGCAATACTGCCATGTATCACCATGCAATGCTATCATGTATCACCATGCAATGCTATCATGTATCACCATGCAATGCTATTAAGTATCACCATGCAATACTACCTTGTATCACCACGCAATGCTTTCATGTATCACCATGCAATGCTTTCATGTATCTCCATGCAATGCTATCATGTTTCACCATGCAATGCTATCATGTTTCACCATGCAATGCTATCATGTATCACCATGCAATACTACCATGTATCACCATGCATTACTATGTATAACCATGCAATGCTCTCATGTATCACCATGCAATACCACCATGCATCACCATGCAATGCTATCATATATCACCATGCAATGCTATCACGTATCACTATGCAATACTACCATGTATCAATATGCATTACTGCCATGTATCACCATGCATTACTACTATGTATCATCATGCAATACTACCATGTATCACCATGCAATGCTATCATGTATCACCATGCAATGCTATCACGTATCACCATGCAATACTACCATGTATCAATATGCATTACTGCCATGTATCACCATGCATTACTACTATGTATCACCATGCAATGCTATCATGTATCACCATGCAATACTACCATGTATCACCATGCAATGCTATCATGTATCACCATACAATGCTATCATGTATCACCATGCAATGCTATCATGTATCACCATGCAATGCTCTTATGTATCACCATGCAATACTACCATGTATAACCATGCAATGCTATCATGTATCACCATGCAATACTACCATGTATCACCATGCAATGCTATCATGTATCACCATGCAATGCTATCATGTATCACCATGCATTACTACCATGTATCACCATGCAATGCTATCATGTATCACCATGCAATGCTATGATGTATCACCATGCAATGCTATCATATATCACCATGCAATGCTATCATGTATCACCATGCAATGCTATCATGCATCACCATGCAATACTACCATGTATCACCATGCAATACTATCATGTATCACCATGCAATACTACCATGCATCACCATGCAATGCTATCATGTATCACCATACAATGCTATCATGTATGACCATGCAATACTACCATGTATCACCATGCATTACTTCTATGTATCACCATGCAATAATATCATGTATCACCATGCAATACTACCATGTATCACCATGCAATGCTATCATGTATCACCATGGAATACTACCATGTATCACCATGCATTACTACTATGTATCACCGTGCAATACTATCATGTATCACCATGCAATACTATCATGCATCACCATGCAATACTACCACGTATCACCATGCAATGCTATCATGTATCACCATGCAATACTATCATGTATCACCATGCAATACTGCCATGTATCAACGTGCAATACTATCATGTATCACCATGCAATACTACCATGTATCACCATGCATTACTTCTATGTATCACCGTGCAATACTATCATGTATCACCATGCAATGCTAACATGTATCACCATGCAATGCTATCATGTATCACCATGCAATGCTACCATGTATCACCATGCAATGCTATCATTTATCACTATGCAATGCTATCATGTATCACCACGAAATACTATCATGTGTCACCATGAAATACTACCATGTATCACCATGCAATGCTATCATGTATCACCATGCAATGCTATCATGTATCACCATGCAATACTACCATGTATCAATATGCATTACTGCCATGTATCACCATGCAATACTACCATGTATCACCATGCAATGCTATCATGTATCACCATGCAATGCTATCATGTATCACCATGCAATGCTATTAAGTATCACCATGCAATGCTATGATGTATCACCATGCAATACTACCTTGTATCACCATGCAATGCTATCATGTTTCACCATGCAATGCTATCATGTATCACCATGCAATGCTATCATGTATCACCATGCAATGCTATTAAGTATCACCATGCAATGCTATGATGTATCACCATGCAATACTACCTTGTATCACCATGCAATGCTATCATGTTTCACCATGCAATGCTATCATGTATCACCATGCAATGCTATCATGTTTCACCATGCAATGCAATGCTATTAAGTATCACCATGCAATGCTATGATGTATCACCATGCAATGCTTTCATGTATCTCCATGCAATGCTATCATGTTTCACCATGCAATGCTATCATGTTTCACCATGCAATGCTATCATGTATCACCATGCAATGCTATCATGTTTCACCATGCAATGCTATCATGTATCACCATGCAATGCTATTAAGTATCACCATGCAATGCTATGATGTATCACCATGCAATACTACCTTGTATCACCATGCAATGCTTTCATGTATCTCCATGCAATGCTATCATGTTTCACCATGCAATGCTATCATGTTTCACCATGCAATGCTATCATGTATCACCATGCAATACTACCATGTATCACCATGCATTACTATGTATAACCATGCAATGCTCTCATGTATCACCATGCAATACCACCATGCATCACCATGCAATGCTATCATGTATCACCATGCAATGCTATCACGTATCAGTATGCAATACTACCATGTATCAATATGCATTACTGCCATGTATCACAATGCATTACTACTATGTATCACCATGCAATACTACCATGTATCACCATGCAATGCTATCATGTATCACCATGCAATGCTATCACGTATCACCATGCAATACTACCATGTATCAATATGCATTACTGCCATGTATCACCATGCAATACTACTATGTATCACCATGCAATGCTATCATGTATCACCATGCAATACTACCATGTATCACCATGCAATGCTATCATGTATCACCATGCAATGCTATCATGTATCACCATGCAATGCTAACATGTATCACCATGCAATGCTCCATGTATCACCATGCAATGCTATCATGTATCACCATGCAATCCTATCATGTATCACCATGCAATACTACCATGTATCACCATGCAATGCTTCATGTATCACCATGCATGCAATGCATGCAATATCATGTATCACCATGCAATGCTAACATGTATCACCATGCAATGCTACCATGTCTCTCCATGCAATGCTATCATGTATCACCATGCAATGCTATCATGTATCACCATGCAATGCTATCATGCATAACCATGCAATACTACCATGTATCACCATACAATGCTATCATGTATCACCATGCAATGCTATCATGTATCACCATGCAATACTACCATGTATCACCATGCAATGCTATCATGTATCACCATGCAATACTACCATGTATCACCATGCAATGCTATCATGTATCACCATGCAATGCTATCATGTATCACCATGCAATGCTATCATGTACCACCATGCAATGCTATCATGTATCACCATGCAATGCTATCATGTATCACCATGCAATACTATCATGTATCACCATGCAATGCTATCATGTATCACCATGCATTACTACTATGTATGATCATGCAATACTATCATGTATCACCATGCAATGCTATCATGTATCATCATGCATTACTACTATGTATCACCATGCAATACTATCATGTATCACAATGCAATATTACCATGTATAACTATGCAATGCTATCATGAATCACCATGCAATGCTATCATGTATCACCATGCAATACTACCATGTATCACCATGCTTTACTACTATGTATCACCATGCAATACTATCTTGTATCACCATGCAATAATACCATGTATCACCATGCAATACTACCATGTATCACCATGCATTACTACTATGTATCACCATGCAATACTATCATGTATAACCATGCAATACTACCATGTATCACGATGCAATGCTATCATGTATCACAATGCAATGCTCTCACTTATCACCATGCAATGCTATCATGTATCACCATGCAATGCTATCATGTATCACCATGAAATACTACTATGTATCACCATGTAATACTACCATGTGTCACCATGCAATGCAATCATGTATCACCATGCAATGCAATCATGTATCACCATGCAATACTACCATGTATCACCATGCAATGCCATCATGTATCACCATGCAATGCTATCATGTATCACCATGCAATGCTATCATGTATCACAATGCAATGCTAACATGTATCATCATGCAATGCTACCATTTATCACCATGCAATACTGCCATGTATCAACATGCAATGCTATCATGTATCACCATGCAATACTACCATGTATCACCATGCATTACTACCATGTATCACCATGCAATACTATCATGTATCACCATGCAATACTACCATGCATCACCATGCAATGCTATCATGTATCACCATGCAATGCTATCATGAATCACCATGCAATGCTATCATGTATCACCATGCAATGATATCATGTATCACCATGCAATGCTATCATGTATCACCACTCAATGCTATCATGTATCACCATGCAATGCTATCATGTATCACCATGCAATACTATCATCTATCACCATGCAATACTACAATGTATCACCATGCAATGCTATCATGTATCACCATGCAATACTACCATGTATCAATATGCATTAGTGCCATGTATCACCATGCATTACTACTATGTATCACCGTGCAATACTATCATGTATCACCATGCAATACTACCATGCATCACCATGCAATACTACAATGTATCACCATGCAATGCTATCATGTATCACCATGCAATGCTATCATGTATCACCATGTATGTCACCATGCTATGTATCACCGTGCAATACTATCATGTATCACCATGCAATACTACCATGCATCACCATGCAATACTACCATGTATCACCATGCAATGCTATCATGTATCACCATGCAATGCTATCATGTATCACCATGCAATGCTATCATGTATCACCATGCAATGATATCATGAATCACCATGCAATGCTATCATGTATCACCTTGCAATGCTATAATGTATCACCATGCATTACTGCTATGTATCACCATGCTATACTATCATGCATCACCATGCAATACTATCATGTATCACCATGCAATACTACCAAGTATCACCATGCAATACTACCATGTATCACCATGCATTACTACTATGTATCACCATGAAATACTATCATGTATCACCATGCAATACTACCATGTATCACCATGCAATGCTATCATGTATCACCTTGCAATGCTATCATGTATCAAAATGCAATACTTCCATGTATCACCATGCAATGCTATCATGTATCACCATGCAATGCTATCATGTATCACCATGCAATGCTTTCATGTATCACCATGGAATGTTATCATGTATCAACATGCAATGCTATCATGTATCACCATGCAATAATACCATGGATCACCATGCAATGCTATCATGTATCACCATGCAATGCTATCATGTATCACCATGCAATACTACCATGTATCACCATGCAATGCTATCATGTGTCACCATGCAATGCTATCATGTATCACCATGCAATGCTATCATGTATCACCATGCAATGCTATCATGTATCACCATGCAATGCTACCATGTATCACCATGCAATACTGCCATGTATCACCATGCAATGCTATCATGTATCACCATGCAATGCTATCATGTATCACCATGCAATGCTATCATGTATCACCATGCAATATTATCATGTATCACCATGCAATACTATCATGTATCACCATGCAATGCTGCCATGTATCAACATGCAATGCTATCATGTATCACCATGCAATACTACCATGTATCACCATGTATTGCTACTATGTACCACCATGCAATACTATCATGTATCACCATGCAATACTACCATGTATCACCATGTATTGCTACTATGTACCACCATGCAATACTACCATGCATCACCATGCAATGGTATCATGTATCACCATGCAATGCTATCATGTATCACCATGCAATGGTATCATGTATCACTATGCAATGCTATCATGAAACAGCATGCAATGCTTCCATGTATCACCACGCAATGCTTTAATGTATCACCATGCAATACTATCATGTGTCACCATGAAATACTACCATGTATCACCATGCAATGCTATCATGTATCACCATGCAATACTACCATGTTTCAATATGCATTACTGCCATGTATCACCATGCAATACTATCATGTATCATCATGCAATGCTATCATGTATCACCATGCAATGCTATCATGTATCACCATGCAATGCTATTAAGTATCACCATGCAATGCTATCATGTATCACCATGCAATACTACCTTGTATCACCATGCTATGCTTTCATGTATCACCATGCAATGCTACAATGTATCACCATGCAATGCTATCATGTTTCACCATGCAATGCTATCATGTATCACCATGCAATGCTATCATGTATCACCATGCAATACTACCATGTATCACCATGCATTACTACTATGTATAACCATGCAATGCTATCATGTATCACCATGCAATACCACCATGCATCACCATGCAATGCTATCACGTATCATCATGAAATGCTATTATGTATCACCATGCAATGCTATCATGTATCACCATGCAATACTATCATGTATCACCATGCAATGCTATCATGTATCACCATGCAATGCTATAATGTATCACCATGCAATGCTATCATATATCACCATGCAATGCTATCATGTATCACCATGCATTACTACTATGTATCACCATGCAATTCTACCGTGTATCACCATGCAATACTATCATATATCACTATGCAATACTACCATGTATCACCATGCAATACTACCATTTATCACCATGCATTACTACTATGTATCACCATGTAATACTATCATGTATCACCATGCAATACTACAATGTATCACCATGCAATGCTATCATGTATCACCATGCAATGCTATCACGTATCACCATGCAATACTACCATGTATCATTATGCATTACTGCCATGTATCACCATGCATTACTACTATGTATCACCATGCAATGCTATCATGTATCACCATGCAATACTACCATGTATCACCATGCAATGCTATCATGTATCACCACACAATGCTATAATGTATCACCATGCAATGCTATCATGTATCACCATGCAATGCTCTTATGTATCACCATGCAATATACCATGTGTAACCATGCAATGCTATCATGTATCACCATGCAATACTACCATGTATCACCATGCAATGCTATGATGTATCACCATGCAGTGCTATCATGTATCACCATGCAATGCTATCATGTATCACCATGCAATAGTACCATGTATCACCATGCAATGCTATGATGTATCACCATGCAATGCTATGATGTATCACCATGCAATGCTATCATGTATCACCATGCAATGCTATCATGTATCACCATGCAATGCTAACATGTATCACCATGCAATACTACCATGTATCACCATACAATGCTATCATGTATCACCATACAATGCTATCATGTATCACCATGCAATACTACCATGTATCATCATGCATTACTACTATGTATCACCATGCAATAATATCATGTATCACCATGCAATACTACCATGTATCACCATGCAATGCTATCATGTATCACCATGCAGTGCTATTATGTATCACCATGCAATGCTATCATGTACCACCATGCAATGCTATCATGTATCACCATGCAATGCTATCATGTATCACCATGCAATGCTATCATGTATCACCATGCAATGCTATCATGTATCACCATGCAATGCTATCATGTATCACCATGCAATGCTATCATGTATCACCATGCAATACTATCATGTATCACCATGCAATGCTATCATGTATCACCATGCAATGCTATCATGAATCACCATGCAATGCTATCATGTATCACCATGCAATGATATCATGTATCACCATGCAATGCTATCATGTATCACCATTCAATGCTATCATGTATCACCATGCAATGCTATCATGTATCACCATGCAATGCTATCATGTATCACCATGCAATGCTATCATGTATCACCATGCAATGCTATCATGTATCACCATGCAATGCTATCATGTATCACCATGCAATACTATCATGTATCACCATACAATGCTATCATGTATCACCATGCAATGCTATCATGAATCACCATGCAATGCTATCATGTATCACCATGCAATGATATCATGTATCACCATGCAATACTATCATCTATCACCATGCAGTACTACAATGTATCACCATGTAATGCTATCATGTATCACCATGCAATACTACCATGTATCAATATGCATTACTGCCATGTATCACCATGCAATACTACCATGTATCACCATGCAATGCTATAATGTATCACCATGCAATGCTATCATGTATCACCATGCAATACTACCATGTATCACCATGCATTACTACTATGTATCACCGTGCAATACTATCATGTATCACCATGCAATACTATCATGCATCACCATGCAATACTACCACGTATCACCATGCAATGCTATCATGTATCACCATGCAATACTATCATGTATCACCATGCAATACTGCCATGTATCAACATGCAATGCTATCATGTATCACCATGCAATACTACCATGTATCACCATGCATTACTACTATGTATCACCGTGCAATACTATCATGTATCACCATGCAATGCTAACATGTATCACCATGCAATGCTATCATGTATCACCATGCAATGCTATCATGTATCACTATGCAATGCTATCATGTATCAGCATGCAATGCTACCATGTATCACCATGCAATTCTATCATGTATCACTATGCAATGCTATTATGTATCACCATGCAATACTATCATGTGTCACCATGAAATACTACCATGTATCACCATGCAATGCTATCATGTATCACCATGCAATGCTATCATGTATCACCATGCAATACTACCATGTATCAATATGCATTACTGCCATGTATCACCATGCAATACTACCATGTATCACCATGCAATGCTATCATGTATCACCATGCAATGCTATCATGTATCACCATGCAATGCTATTAAGTATCACCATGCAATGCTATGATGTATCACCATGCAATGCTATCATGTATCACCATGCAATGCTATCATGTTTCACCATGCAATGCTTTCATGTATCTCCATGCAATGCTATCATGTATCTCCATGCAATGCTATCATGTTTCACCATGCAATGCTTTCATGTATCACCATGCAATGCTATCATGTTTCACCATGCAATGCTTTCATGTATCACCATGCAATGCTATCATGTTTCACCATGCAATGCTTTCATGTATCTCCATGCAATGCTATCATGTATCACCATGCAATGCTATTAAGTATCACCATGCAATGCTATCATGTATCACCATGCAATGCTATCATGTTTCACCATGCAATGCTTTCATGTATCTCCATGCAATGCTATCATGTTTCACCATGCAATGCTTTCATGTATCTCCATGCAATGCTATCATGTATCACCATGCAATGCTATTAAGTATCACCATGCAATGCTATGATGTATCACCATGCAATGCTATCATGTATCTCCATGCAATGCTATCATTTTTCACCATGCAATGCTATCATGTATCACCATGCAATGCTATCATGTTTCACCATGCAATGCTTTCATGTATCTCCATGCAATGCTATCATGTTTCACCATGCAATGCTTTCATGTATCACCATGCAATGCTATCATGTATCACCATGCAATGCTATCATGTTTCACCATGCAATGCTATCATGTATCACCATGCAATGCTATCATGTATCTCCATGCAATGCTATCATGTTTCACCATGCAATGCTTTCATGTATCACCATGCAATGCTATCATGTATCACCATGCAATGCTATCATGTTTCACCATGCAATGCTATCATGTATCACCATGCAATGCTATCATGTATCTCCATGCAATGCTATCATTTTTCACCATGCAATGCTATCATGTTTCACCATGCAATGCTATCATGTATCACCATGCAATACTACCATGTATCACCATGCATTACTCCTATGTATAACCATGCAATGCTCTCATGTATCACCATGCAATACTACCATGTATCACCATGCATTACTACTATGTATAACCATGCAATGCTATCATGTTTCACCATGCAATGCTATCATGTATCACCATGCAATACTACCATGTATCACCATGCATTACTACTATGTATAACCATGCAATGCTCTCATGTATCACCATACAATACTACCATGTATCACCATGCATTACTACTATGTATAACCATGCAATGCTATCATGTTTCACCATGCAATGCTATCACGTATCACCATGCAATACTACCATGTATCAATATGCATTACTGCCATGTATCACCATGCATTACTACTATGTATCACCATGCAATACTACCATGTATCACCATGCAATGCTATCATGTATCACCATGCAATGCTATCACGTATCACCATGCAATACTACCATGTATCAATATGCATTACTGCCATGTATCACCATGCATTACTACTATGTATCACCATGCAATGCTATCATGTATCACCATGCAATACTACCATGTATCACCATGCAATGCTATCATGTATCACCATAGAATGCTATCATGTATCACTATGCAATGCTATCATGTATCACCATGCAATGCTCTTATGTATCACCATGCAATACTACCATGTATAACCATGCAATGCTATCATGTATCACCATGCAATGCTACCATGTATCACCATGCAATGCTATCATGTATCACCATGCAATGCTATCATGTATCACCATGCAATACTACCATGTATCACCATGCAATGCTATCATGTATCACCATGCAATGCTATGATGTATCACCATGCAATGCTATCATGTATCAACATGCAATGCTATCATGTATCACCATGCAATGCTATCATGTATCACCATGCAATACTACCATGTATCACCATACAATGCTATCATGTATCACCATACAATGCTATCATGTATCACCATGCAATACTACCATGTATCACCATGCATTACTACTATGTATCACCATGCAATAATATCATGTATCACCATGCAATACTACCATGTATCACCATGCAATGCTATCATGTATCACCATGCAATGCTATCATGTATCACCATGCAATGCTATCATGTACCACCATGCAATGCTATCATGTATCACCATGCAATGCTATCATGTATCACCATGCAATGCTATCATGTATCACCATGCAATGCTATCATGTATCACCATGCATTACTACTATGTATCACCATGCAATACTATCATGTATCACCATGCAATGCTATCATGTATCACCAAGCAATACTACCATGTATCATCATGCATTACTACTATGTATCACCATGCAATACTATCATTTATCACCATGCAGTACTACCATGTATCACTATGCAATGCTATCATGAATCACCATGCAATGCTATCATGTATCACCATGCAATACTACCATGTATCACCATGCTTTACTACTATGTATCACCATGCAATACTATCATGTATCACCATGCAATAATACCATGTACCACCATGCAATACTACCATGTATCACCATGCATTACTACTATGTATCACCATGCAATACTATCATGTATAACCATGCAATACTACCATGTATCACGATGCAATGCTATCATGTATCACCATGCAATGCTCTCACGTATCACCATGCAATGCTATCATGTATCACCATGCAATGCTATCATGTATCACCATGCAATACTACTATGTATCACCATGTAATACTACCATGTGTCACCATGCAATGCTATCATGTATCACCATGCAATGCTATCATGTATCACCATGCAATGCTATCATGTATCACCATGCAATGCTGTCATGTATCTTCATGCAATGCTATCATGTATCACCATGCAATGCTATCATGTATCACCATGCAATGCTATCATGTATCACCATGCAATACTACTATGTATCACCATGTAATACTACCATGTGTCACCATGCAATGCAATCATGTATCACCATGCAATGCTATAATGTATCACCATGCATTGCTATCATGTATCACCATGCAATGCTATAATATATCACAATGGAATGCTATCATGTATCGCCATGCAATGCTATAATGTATCACCATGCAATGCTATCATGTATCACCATGCAATGCTATCATGTATCACCATGCAATGCTATCATGTATCACCATGCAATGCTATCATGTATCACCATGCAATGCTATCATGTATCACCATGCAATGCTATCATGTATCACCATGCAATGCTATCATGTATCACCATGCAATGCTATCATGTATCGCCATGCAATGCTATAATGTATCACCATGCAATGCTATCATGTATCACCATGCAATGCTATCATGTATCACCATGCAATGCTATCATGTATCACCATGCAATGCTATAATATATCACAATGGAATGCTATCATGTATCACCATGCAATGCTATCATGTATCACCATGCAATGCTATAATATATCACAATGGAATGCTATCATGTATCGCCATGCAATGCTATCATGTATCACCATGCAATGCTATCATGTATCACCATGCAATGCTTTCATGTATCACCATGCAATGCTATCATGTATCACCATGGAATGCTACCATGTTTCATCTAAGAATACTACCATGTGTCACCAAGGAATACTACCATGTATCAAAATGCAATGCTACCATGTATCACCTAAGAATACTACCATGTATCACCAAGGAATACTACCATGTATTATTAACTAATACTAACATGTATCACCAAGGAATACTACCATGTATCACAAAGGAATACTACCATGTGTCACCAAGGAATACTTCAATGTATCACCAAGGAATACTACCATGTATCACCTAAGAATACTACCATGTATCACCAAGGAATACTACATGTATCACCAAGGAATACTACCATGTATCACCAAGGAAATCTACCATGTATCACCAAGGAATACTACCATGTATCACCAATAAATACTACCATGTATCACCTAAGAATACAATCATGTATCACCAAGGAATACTACTATGTGACACCTGAGAATACTACCATGTGTCACCAAGGAATACTACATGTATCACCAAGGAATACTTCCATGTATTACCATGGAATGCTACCATGTATCACCTAAGAATTCTACCATGTATTACCATTGAATGCTACCATGTATCACCTAAGAATACTACCATATATCACCAAGGAATACTACTATGTATCACCTAAGAATACTACCATGTATCACCTAAGAATACTGCCATGTATCACCTAAGAATACTACCATGTATCACCAAAGAATACTACCATGTATCACCTAAGAATACTACCATGTATCTCCAAGGAATACTACTATATGTCACCTAAGAATACTACCATGTATCACCAAGGAAAACAACCATGTATCTCCATGGAATACAACCATGTATCACCTAAGAATACTACCCTGTATCACCTAAGAATAATACCATGTATCACAAAAGAAAACAACCATGTATTACCAAAGAATACTACCATGAATCACCAAGGAATACTACCATGTATCACCAAGGAATGCTACCATGTATCACCAAGGAATACTACCATGTATCACCTAGGAATACTACCATGTAACACCAAGGAATGCTACCATGTATCACCTAAGAATACTATCATGTATCACCATGGAATGCTACCATATATCACCTAAGAATACTACAATGTATCACCAAGGAATACTACTATGTATCACCTAAGAATAGTACCATGTATCACCTAAGAATACTTCCATGTATCACCTAAGAATACTACCACGTATCACCTAAGAATACTACCACGTTTCAGTAAGGAACACTACCATGTATCACCTGAGAATACTACTATGTATCACCAAGGAATACAACCATGTATCACCTAAGAATACTACTATGTATCACCAAGGAATACAAGCATGTATCACTAAGGAATACAACCATGTATCACCTAAGAATACTACCATGTATCACCTAAGAATACTACCATGTATCACCTACGAAAACAGCCATGTATCACCAAGGAATACAACCATGTATCACCAAGGAATATTACCATGTATAACCAAGGAATACAACCATGTATCACCAAGGAATATTACCATGTATCACCAAGGAATACTACCATGTATTTCCGAGGAATACTACCATGTATCACCTAAGAATACTACCATGTATCACCATGGAATGCTATCATGTATCACCTAAGAATACTACCATGTATCACCAAGGAATACAAGCATGTATCACCTAAGAATACTACCATGTATCACCTAAGTATCTCCTGAGAAAACAACCATGTATCACCAAGGAATACTACCATGTATCTCCTCAGAATACTACCATGTATAACCAAGGAATACAACTATGTATCACCAAGGAATACTACCATGTATCACCAAGGAATACTACCATGTATCACCAAGGAATACTACCATGTATCACCAATTAATACTACCATGTATCACCTAAGAATACTTCCATGTATCACCAAGAAATGCAACTATGTATCACCAAGGAATACTACCATGTATCACCAAGGAATACTTCCATGTATCACCAAGGAATACTACCATGTATCACCTAAGAATACTACCATGTATCACCAAGGAATACAACCATGTATCACCTAAGAATACTAGCATGTATCTCCAAGGAATACAAGCATGTATCACCATGGAATATTACCATGTATCACCATAGAATGTTATGTATAACCAAAGAATGCTATCATGTATCACCAAGGAATGTTACCATGCATCACCATAGAATGTTATGTATTACCAAAGAATGCTATCATGTATCACTAAACAATGTTAGTGTATCAACAAAGTGCAATTTGCAATAGAATAAGCAATGGAATTCCCAGGTAAATTTGCAGGGACATTAGAATTAGATTTAGCACATACTGTGAATAAAGAGAAGAGTGTTGTTAGGGAGAAGGCAATGAAGACAGTTAGTTACTTTATGGTTGTTCGTGGCTCTGTTGTTAGCGTCCTTAACTCACACAGCGAGAGACCGTTGGTCATGTGTCCTTACTTGCTTCCCCCGTTCACCCAGCAGTAAGTAGGTACCTGTGTTAGGCGACGGTTGTGGGTCGCACCCAGGGATGGAAGACAATTCCCACAATGGAAATAAGAGACAGACCCCGATGACGAACTGACTTTATTGGATTATCCTGGATGGCTAACCATCCGGTTAAAAATCCCAAGAAAACATTATGAGGTGTCTGCTTTCTTCAGGGACCATCACAACAGTCACAACAAGATATAAGACACTGGGGTCCTGCCTTTGCTTTTCTATGTTCTCAATATTTTTCATTTTATTTCCCCTTTCAAAAACCCTCCGTGGCTCACCTTAAGTATTTCCCTCTTGTACTCTCACGAAACTTAAATAAATAAATCATAAAATATCAAATACAACAGGGTAAAGTTATATTTATTTAGGTCTATAAAATGGCTGAATCATAATTTTAAGTTAAGTATGAGGATACACAACAATGATAGCTACAGTAGGAAAATAAAGAAAATTTGCTTAATTTTTGACAGACGTAAATGAGTGACTTAGTGAAAGTAAACAGCTGCACCAGATCTAGAGTATTTGTTTTAAGTGAAACACGATTTATATGTTAGACAAAACATTCAAATGTTTTCCTAAGGACATCATTCAGTTTACTTACCATTTACAAAGCTATGACACACGCACATGCTAATTACACATGACAGCAACTGTACTCGTCAGAACTAAGCTTATTTCTTAGAAGTTGCTGGCACCGTAATACCTAGTTACTGAAACTATTCAGTTAACCATTCACAAAAGAAGACACTTTCTCTTCTAAGTCAAAATAAATATTAAAACTTTTTTCATTTATTTCTCAGATTTTTTGAAGCATTTACAAATTATTTTAACCAGGGGGCAGCCACCCCTAAAATGTTGCCCAGGGGCAGCCACCCCTAAAATGTTGCCCAGGGGCAGCCACCCCTAAAATGTTGCCCAGGGGCAGCCACCCCTAAAATGTTGCCCAGGGGCAGCCACCCCTAAAATGTTGCCCAGGGGCAGCCACCCCTAAAATGTTGCCCAGGGGCAGCCACCCCTAAAATGTTGCCCAGGGGCAGCCACCCCTAAAATGTTGCCCAGGGGCAGCCACCCGTAAAATGTTGCCCAGGGGCAGCCACCCCTAAAATGTTGCCCAGGGGCAGCCACCCCTAAAATGTTGCCCAGGGGCAGCCACCCCTAAAATGTTGCCCAGGGGCAGCCACCCCTAAAATGTTGCCTAGGGGCAGCCACCCCTAAAATGTTGCCCAGGGGCAGCCACCCCTAAAATGTTGCTTGCTTTAACCAGGGGCAGCTACCCCTAAAATGTTGCCCAGGGGCAGCCACCCCTAAAATGTTGCTTGTTTTAACCAGGGGCAGCCACCCCTAAAATGTTGCTTGTTTTAACCAGGGGCAGCTACCCCTAAAATGTTGCCCAGGCTAACTTGCCGCTCACGGCCTTACAAGTTCAGTTGCCGCTCACGGCCTTACAAGTTAAGTTGCCGCTCACGGCCTTACAAGTTAAGTTGCCGCTCACGGCCTTACAAGTTCAGTTGCCGCTCACGGCCTTACAAGTTAAGTTGCCGCTCACGGCCTTACAAGTTAAGTTGCCGCTCACGGCCTTACAAGTTAAGTTGCCGCTCACGACCTTACAAGTTAAGTTGCCGCTCACGGCCTTACAAGTTAAGTTGCCGCTCACGGCATTACAAGTTAAGTTGCCGCTCACGGCCTTACAAGTTAAGTTGCCGCTCACGGCCTTACAAGTTCAGTTGCCGCTCACGGCCTTACAAGTTAAGTTGCCGCTCACGGCCTTACAAGTTAAGTTGCCGCTCACGGCCTTACAAGTTAAGTTGCCGCTCACGGCCTTACAAGTTAAGTTGCCGCTCACGGCCTTACAAGTTAAGTTGCCGATCACGGCCTTACAAGTTCAGTTGCCGCTCACGGCCTTACAAGTTCAGTTGCCGCTCACGGCCTTACAAGTTAAGTTGCCGCTCACGACCTTACAAGTTAAGTTGTCGCTCACGGCCTTACAAGTTAAGTTGCCGCACACGACCTTACAAGTTAAGTTGCCGCTCACGGCCTTACAAGTTAAGTTGCCGCTCACGACCTTACAAGTTAAGTTGCCGCTCACGGCCTTACAAGTTAAGTTGCCGCTCACGGCCTTACAAGTTAAGTTGCCGCTCACGGCCTTACAAGTTAAGTTGCCGCTCACGACCTTACAAGTTAAGTTGCCGCTCACGGCCTTACAAGTTAAGTTGCCGCTCACGGCCTTACAAGTTAAGTTGCCGCTCACGGCCTTACAAGTTAAGTTGCCGCTCACGGCCTTACAAGTTAAGTTGCCGCTCACGGCCTTACAAGTTAAGTTGCCGCTCACGGCCTTACAAGTTAAGTTGCCGCTCACGACCTTACAAGTTAAGTTGCCGCTCACGGCCTTACAAGTTAAGTTGCCGCTCACGGCCTTACAAGTTCAGTTGCCGCTCACGGCCTTACAAGTTAAGTTGCCGCTCACGGCCTTACAAGTTAAGTTGCCGCTCACGGCCTTACAAGTTAAGTTGCCGCTCACGGCCTTACAAGTTCAGTTGCCGCTCACGGCCTTACAAGTTAAGTTGCCGCTCACGGCCTTACAAGTTAAGTTGCCGCTCACGGCCTTACAAGTTAAGTTGCCGCTCACGGCCTTACAAGTTAAGTTGCCGCTCACGGCCTTACAAGTTAAGTTGCCGCTCACGGCCTTACAAGTTCAGTTGCCGCTCACGGCCTTACAAGTTAAGTTGCCGCTCACGACCTTACAAGTTAAGTTGTCGCTCACGGCCTTACAAGTTAAGTTGCCGCTCACGGCATTACAAGTTAAGTTGCCGCTCACGGCCTTACAAGTTAAGTTGCCGCTCACGGCCTTACAAGTTCAGTTGCCGCTCACGGCCTTACAAGTTAAGTTGCCGCTCACGGCCTTACAAGTTAAGTTGCCGCTCACGGCCTTACAAGTTAAGTTGCCGCTCACGGCCTTACAAGTTAAGTTGCCGCTCACGGCCTTACAAGTTAAGTTGCCGATCACGGCCTTACAAGTTCAGTTGCCGCTCACGGCCTTACAAGTTCAGTTGCCGCTCACGGCCTTACAAGTTAAGTTGCCGCTCACGACCTTACAAGTTAAGTTGTCGCTCACGGCCTTACAAGTTAAGTTGCCGCACACGACCTTACAAGTTAAGTTGCCGCTCACGGCCTTACAAGTTAAGTTGCCGCTCACGACCTTACAAGTTAAGTTGCCGCTCACGGCCTTACAAGTTAAGTTGCCGCTCACGGCCTTACAAGTTAAGTTGCCGCTCACGACCTTACAAGTTAAGTTGCCGCTCACGGCCTTACAAGTTAAGTTGCCGCTCACGACCTTACAAATTAAGTTGCCGCTCACGACCTTACAAGTTAAGTTGCCGCTCACGGCCTTACAAGTTAAGTTGCCACTCACGACCTTACAAGTTAAGTTGCCGCTCACGACCTTACAAGTTAAGTTGCCGCTCATGGCCTTACAAGTTAAGTTGCCGCTCACGACCTTACAAGTTAAGTTGCCGATCACGACCTTACAAGTTAAGTTGCCGCTCACGACCTTACAAGTTAAGTTGCCGCTCACGGTCTTACAAGTTAAGTTGCTGCTCACGGTCTTACAAGTTAAGTTGCCGCTCACGGTCTTACAAGTTAAGTTGCCGCTCACGGCCTTACAAGTTAAGTTGCCGCTCACGACCTTACAAGTTAAGTTGCCGCTCACGACCTTACAAGTTAAGTTGCCGCTCACGGCCTTACAAGTTAAGTTGCCGCTCACGACCTTACAAGTTAAGTTGCCGCTCACGGTCTTACAAGTTAAGTTGCCGCTAACGACCTTACAAGTTAAGTTGCCGCTCACGGTCTTACAAGTTAAGTTGCCGCTCACGACCTTACAAGTTAAGTTGCCGCTCACGACCTTACAAGTTAAGTTGCCGCTCACGACCTTACAAGTTAAGTTGCCGCTCACGACCTTACAAGTTAAGTTGCCGCTCACGACCTTACAAGTTAAGTTGTCGCTCACGACCTTACAAGTTAAGTTGCCGCTCACGACCTTACAAGTTAAGTTGCCGCTCACGACCTTACAAGTTAAGTTGCCGCTCACGCCCTTACAAGTTAAGTTGCCGCTCACGACCTTACAAGTTAAGTTGCCGCTCACGACCTTACAAGTTAAGTTGCCGCTCACGACCTTACAAGTTAAGTTGCCGCTCACGGTCTTACAAGTTAAGTTGCCGCTCACGACCTTACAAGTTAAGTTGCCGATCACGGCCTTACAAGTTAAGTTGCCGCTCACGACCTTACAAGTTAAGTTGCCACTCACGACCTTACAAGTTAAGTTGCCACTCACGACCTTACAAGTTAAGTTGCCACTCACGACCTTACAAGTTAAGTTGCCGCTCACGACCTTACAAGTTAAGTTGCCGCTCACGACCTTACAAGTTAAGTTGCTGCTCACGACCTTACAAGTTAAGTTGCCGCTCACGGTCTTACAAGTTAAGTTGCTGCTCACGGTCTTACAAGTTAAGTTGCCGCTCACGGTCTTACAAGTTAAGTTGCCGCTCACGGCCTTACAAGTTAAGTTGCCGCTCATGACCTTACAAGTTAAGTTGCCGCTCACGGCCTTACAAGTTAAGTTGCCGCTCACGACCTTACAAGTTAAGTTGCTGCTCACGACCTTACAAGTTAAGTTGCCGCTCACGGCCTTACAAGTTAAGTTGCCACTCACGACCTTACAAGTTAAGTTGCCGCTCACGACCTTACAAGTTAAGTTGCCGCTCAAGGCCTTACAAGTTAAGTTGCCGCTCACGACCTTACAAGTTAAGTTGCCGATCACGACCTTACAAGTTAAGTTGCCGCTCACGACCTTACAAGTTAAGTTGCCGCTCACGGTCTTACAAGTTAAGTTGCCGCTCACGGTCTTACAAGTTAAGTTGCCGCTCACGGTCTTACAAGTTAAGTTGCCGCTCACGGCCTTACAAGTTAAGTTGCCGCTCACGACCTTACAAGTTAAGTTGCCGCTCACGACCTTACAAGTTAAGTTGCCGCTCACGGCCTTACAAGTTAAGTTGCCGCTCACGACCTTACAAGTTAAGTTGCCGCTCACGGTCTTACAAGTTAAGTTGCCGCTAACGACCTTACAAGTTAAGTTGCCGCTCACGGTCTTACAAGTTAAGTTGCCGCTCACGGTCTTACAAGTTAAGTTGCCGCTCACGGTCTTACAAGTTATGTTGCCGCTCATGGCCTTACAAGTTAAGTTGCCGCTCACGACCTTACAAGTTAAGTTTCCGCTCACGACCTTACAAGTTAAGTTGCCGCTCATGGCCTTACAAGTTAAGTTGCCGCTCACGACCTTACAAGTTAAGTTGCCGCTCACGACCTTACAAGTTAAGTTGCCGCTCACGACCTTACAAGTTAAGTTGCCGCTCACGACCTTACAAGTTAAGTTGCCGCTCACGACCTTACAAGTTAAGTTGCCGCTCACGGCCTTACAGGTTAAGTTGCCGCTCACGGTCTTACAAGTTAAGTTGCCGCTCACGGTCTTACAAGTTAAGTTGCCGCTCACGGTCTTACAAGTTAAGTTGCCGCTCACGGTCTTACAAGTTAAGTTGCCGCTCACGGTCTTACAAGTTAAGTTGCCGCTCACGGTCTTACAAGTTAAGTTGCCGCTCACGGTCTTACAAGTTAAGTTGCCGCTCACGGCCTTACAAGTTAAGTTGCCGCTCACGACCTTACAAGTTAAGTTGCCGCTCACGGTCTTACAAGTTAAGTTGCCGCTCACGGCCTTACAAGTTAAGTTGCCGCTCACGGCCTTACAAGTTAAGTTGCCGCTCACGGCCTTACAAGTTAAGTTGCCGCTCACTCCCTTACAAGTTAAGTTGCCGCTCACGGCCTTACAAGTTAAGTTGCCGCTCACGACCTTACAAGTTAAGTTGCCGCTCACGGCCTTACAAGTTAAGTTGCCGCTCACGGCCTTACAAGTTAAGTTGCCGCTCACGGCCTTACAAGTTAAGTTGCCGCTCACGGCCTTACAAGTTAAGTTGCCGCTCACGGCCTTACAAGTTAAGTTGCCGCTCATGGTCTTACAAGTTAAGTTGCCGCTCACGGCCTTACAAGTTAAGTTGCCGCTCACGGTCTTACAAGTTAAGTTGCCGCTCACGGTCTTACAAGTTAAGTTGCCGCTCACGGCCTTACAAGTTAAGTTGCCGCTCACGGCCTTACAAGTTAAGTTGCCGCTCACGGCCTTACAAGTTAAGTTGCACTTAAACCTGTCCAACTTACAATTTCTTATTGTAATCTTGTCCGGCAATTTTTTTTTTTAACTTCAGTAGTTTCTCTCCTTGTTGATGTATGAAGGTTGGACATCAATATGAAGTATAAATGGTACTGTTGATGTATGAAGGTTGGACATCAATATGAAGTATAAATGGTACTGTTGATGTATGAAGGTTGGACATCAATATGAAGTATAAATGGTACTGTTGATGTATGAAGGTTGGACATCAATATGAAGTATAAATGGTACTGTTGATGTATGAAGGTTGGACATCAATATGAAGTATAAATGGTACTGTTGATGTATGAAGGTTGGACATCAATATGAGGTATAAATGGTACTGTTGATGTATGAAGGTTGGACATCAATATGAAGTATAAATGGTACTGTTGATGTATGAAGGTTGGACATCAATATGAACTATAAATGGTACTGTTGATGTATGAAGGTTGGACATCAATATGAAGTATAAATGGTACTGTTGATGTATGAAGGTTGGACATTAATATGAGGTATAAATGGTACTGTTGATGTATGAAGGTTGGACATCAATATGAGGTATAAATGGTACTGTTGATGTATGAAGGTTGGACATTAATATGAAGTATAAATGGTACTGTTGATGTATGAAGGTTGGACATCAATATGAAGTATAAATGGTGCTGTTGATGTATGAAGGTTGGACATTAATATGAGGTATAAATGGTACTGTTGATGTATGAAGGTTGGACATCAATATGAAGTATAAATGGTACTGTTGATGTATGAAGGTTGGACATCAATATGAAGTATAAATGGTACTGTTGATGTATGAAGGTTGGACATCAATATGAAGTATAAATGGTACTGTTGATGTATGAAGGTTGGACATCAATATGAGGTATAAATGGTACTGTTGATGTATGAAGGTTGGACATTAATATGAAGTATAAATGGTACTGTTGATGTATGAAGGTTGGACATCAATATGAAGTATAAATGGTACTGTTGATGTATGAAGGTTGGACATTAATATGAGGTATAAATGGTACTGTTGATGTATGAAGGTTGGACATCAATATGAAGTATAAATGGTACTGTTGATGTATGAAGGTTGGACATCAATATGAAGTATAAATGGTACTGTTGATGTATGAAGGTTGGACATCAATATGAAGTATAAATGGTACTGTTGATGTATGAAGGTTGGACATCAATATGAAGTATAAATGGTACTGTTGATGTATGAAGGTTGGACATTAATATGAGGTATAAATGGTACTGTTGATGTATGAAGGTTGGACATCAATATGAAGTATAAATGGTACTGTTGATGTATGAAGGTTGGACATCAATATGAAGTATAAATGGTACTGTTGATGTATGAAGGTTGGACATCAATATGAAGTATAAATGGTACTGTTGATGTATGAAGGTTGGACATCAATATGAAGTATAAATGGTACTGTTGATGTATGAAGGTTGGACATTAATATGAGGTATAAATGGTACTGTTGATGTATGAAGGTTGGACATCAATATGAAGTATAAATGGTACTGTTGATGTATGAAGGTTGGACATCAATATGAAGTATAAATGGTACTGTTGATGTATGAAGGTTGGACATCAATATGAAGTATAAATGGTACTGTTGATGTATGAAGGTTGGACATCAATATGAAGTATAAATGGTACTGTTGATGTATGAAGGTTGGACGTCAATATGAAGTATAAATGGTACTGCTGATGTATGAAGGTTGGACATCAATATGAAGTATAAATGGTACTGTTGATGTATGAAGGTTGGACATCAATATGAAGTATAAATGGTACTGTTGATGTATGAAGGTTGGACATCAATATGAAGTATAAATGGTACTGTTGATGTATGAAGGTTGGACATCAATATGAAGTATAAATGGTACTGTTGATGTATGAAGGTTGGACATCAATATGAAGTATAAATGGTACTGTTGATGTATGAAGGTTGGACATCAATATGAAGTATAAATGGTACTGTTGATGTATGAAGGTTGGACATCAATATGAACTATAAATGGTACTGTTGATGTATGAAGGTTGGACATCAATATGAAGTATAAATGGTACTGTTGATGTATGAAGGTTGGACATCAATATGAGGTATAAATGGTACTGTTGATGTATGAAGGTTGGACATCAATATGAAGTATAAATGGTACTGTTGATGTATGAAGGTTGGACATCAATATGAAGTATAAATGGTACTGTTGATGTATGAAGGTTGGACATCAATATGAGGTATAAATGGTACTGTTGATGTATGAAGGTTGGACATCAATATGAAGCATAAATGGTACTGTTGATGTATGAAGGTTGGACATCAATATGAAGTATAAATGGTACTGTTGATGTATGAAGGTTGGACATCAATATGAGGTATAAATGTTACTGTTGATGTATGAAGGTTGGACATCAATATGAAGTATAAATGGTACTGTTGATGTATGAAGGTTGGACATCAATATGAAGTATAAATGGTACTGTTGATGTATGAAGGTTGGACATCAGTATGAAGTATAAATGGTACTGTTGATGTATGAAGGTTGGACATCAATATGAAGTATAAATGGTACTGTTGATGTATGAAGGTTGGACATCAATATGAAGTATAAATGGTACTGTTGATGTATGAAGGTTGGACATCAATATGAAGTATAAATGGTACTGTTGATGTATGAAGGTTGGACATCAATATGAAGTATAAATGGTACTGTTGATGTATGAAGGTTGGACATCAATATGAAGTATAAATGGTACTGTTGATGTATGAAGGTTGGACATCAATATGAAGTATAAATGGTACTGTTGATGTATGAAGGTTGGACATCAATATGAAGTATAAATGGTACTGTTGATGTATGAAGGTTGGACGTCAATATGAAGTATAAATGGTACTGTTGATGTATGAAGGTTGGACATCAATATGAGGTATCAATGGTACTGTTGATGTATGAAGGTTGGACATCAATATGAAGTATATATGGTACTGTTGATGTATGAAGGTTGGACATCAATATGAAGTATAAATGGTACTGTTGATGTATGAAGGTTGGACATCAATATGAGGTATCAATGGTACTGTTGATGTATGAAGGTTGGACATCAATATGAAGTATAAATGGTACTGTTGATGTATGAAGGTTGGACATCAATATGAGGTATCAATGGTACTGTTGATGTATGAAGGTTGGACATCAATATGAAGTATAAATGGTACTGTTGATGTATGAAGGTTGGACATCAATATGAAGTATAAATGGTACTGTTGATGTAGGAAGGTTGGACATCAATATGAAGTATAAATGGTACTGTTGATGTATGAAGGTTGGACATCAATATGAGGTATAAATGGTACTGTTGATGTATGAAGGTTGGACATCAATATGAAGTATAAATGTTACTGTTGATGTATGAAGGTTGGACATCAATATGAAGTATAAATGGTACTGTTGATGTATGAAGGTTGGACATCAATATGAAGTATAAATGGTACTGTTGATGTATGAAGGTTGGACATCAATATGAAGTATAAATGGTACTGTTGATGTATGAAGGTTGGACATCAATATGAAGTATAAATGGTACTGTTGATGTATGAAGGTTGGACATCAATATGAAGTATAAATGGTACTGTTGATGTATGAAGGTTGGACATCAATATGAAGTATAAATGGTACTGTTGATGTATGAAGGTTGGACATCAATATGAAGTATAAATGGTACTGTTGATGTATGAAGGTTGGACATCAATATGAGGTATAAATGGTACTGTTGATGTATGAAGGTTGGACATCAATATGAGGTATAAATGGTACTGTTGATGTATGAAGGTTGGACATCAATATGAGGTATAAATGGTACTGTTGATGTATGAAGGTTGGACATCAATATGAGGTATAAATGGTACTGTTGATGTATGAAGGTTGGACATCAATATGAGGTATAAATGGTACTGTTGATGTATGAAGGTTGGACATCAATATGAGGTGATGATACCATTATTACATTTTGATTTATCATAATATAAATGATTAGAAATAAGAATATAAAGAAGAAAATAGAAAAAGAGATGAAAAAAATGTATCAGTATGAGGAAAAGACAATGTAAGTTAAGAAAGACAATGTAAGTTAAGAAAGACAATGTAAGTTAAGAAAGACAATGTAAGTTAAGAAAGACAATGTAAGTTAAGAAAGACAATGTAAGTTAAGAAAGACAATGTAAGTTAAGAAAGACAATGTAAGTTAAGAAAGACAATGTAAGTTAAGAAAGACAATGTAAGTTAAGAAAGACAATGTAAGTTAAGAAATACAATGTAAGTTAAGAAAGACAATGTAAGTTAAGAAATACAATGTAAGTTAAGAAAGACAATGTAAGTTAAGAAATACAATGTAAGTTAAGAAAGACAATGTAAGTTAAGAAAGACAATGTAAGTTAAGAAAGAAATAAGAAAGCTAAATATAAATATAAATGTAGATCATAATTATGTGGTTCCTTCCCTCGGCATGACAGCTGTTACTTCCCTCGGCATGACAGCTGTTACTTCCCTCGGCATGACAGCTGTTACTTCCCTCGGCATGACAGCTGTTACTTCCCTCGGCATGACAGCTGTTACTTCCCTCGGCATGACAGCTGTTACTTCCCTCGGCATGACAGCTGTTACTTCCCTCGGCATGACAGCTGTTACTTCCCTCGGCATGACAGCTGTTACTTCCCTCGGCATGACAGCTGTTACTTCCCTCGGCATGACAGCTGTTACTTCCCTCGGCATGACAGCTGTTACTTCCCTCGGCATGACATCTGTTACTTCCCTCGGCATGACAGCTGTTACTTCCCTCGGCATGACAGCTGTTACTTCCCTCGGCATGACAGCTGTTACTTCCCTCGGCATGACAGCTGTTACTTCCCTCGGCATGACAGCTGTTACTTCCCTCGGCATGACAGCTGTTACTTCCCTCGGCATGACAGCTGTTACTTCCCTCGGCATGACAGCTGTTACTTCCCTCGGCATGACAGCTGTTACTTCCCTCGGCATGACAGCTGTTACTTCCCTAGGCGTGACAGCTGTTACTTCCCTCGGCATGACAGCTGTTACTTCCCTCGGCATGACAGCTGTTACTTCCCTCGGCGTGACAGCTGTTACTTCCCTCGGCGTGACAGCTGTTACTTCCCTCGGCGTGACAGCTGTTACTTCCCTCGGCGTGACAGCTGTTACTTCCCTCGGCGTGACAGCTGTTACTTCCCTCGGCATGACAGCTGTTACTTCCCTCGGCATGACAGCTGTTACTTCCCTCGGCATGACAGCTGTTACTTCCCTCGGCATGACAGCTGTTACTTCCCTCGGCATGACAGCTGTTACTTCCCTCGGCATGACAGCTGTTACTTCCCTCGGCATGACAGCTGTTACTTCCCTCGGCATGACAGCTGTTACTTCCCTCGGCATGACAGCTGTTACTTCCCTCGGCATGACAGCTGTTACTTCCCTCGGCATGACAGCTGTTACTTCCCTCGGCATGACAGCTGTTACTTCCCTCGGCATGACAGCTGTTACTTCCCTCGGCATGACAGCTGTTACTTCCCTCGGCGTGACAGCTGTTACTTCCCTCGGCATGACAGCTGTTACTTCCCTCGGCGTGACAGCTGTTACTTCCCTCGGCGTGACAGCTGTTACTTCCCTCGGCGTGACAGCTGTTACTTCCCTCGGCATGACAGCTGTTACTTCCCTCGGCATGACAGCTGTTACTTCCCTCGGCATGACAGCTGTTACTTCCCTCGGCATGACAGCTGTTACTTCCCTCGGCATGACAGCTGTTACTTCCCTCGGCATGACAGCTGTTACTTCCCTCGGCATGACAGCTGTTACTTCCCTCGGCATGACAGCTGTTACTTCCCTCGGCATGACAGCTGTTACTTCCCTCGGCATGACAGCTGTTACTTCCCTCGGCATGACAGCTGTTACTTCCCTCGGCATGACAGCTGTTACTTCCCTCGGCATGACAGCTGTTACTTCCCTCGGCATGACAGCTGTTACTTCCCTCGGCATGACAGCTGTTACTTCCCTCGGCATGACAGCTGTTACTTCCCTCGGCGTGACAGCTGTTACTTCCCTCGGCATGACAGCTGTTACTTCCCTCGGCATGACAGCTGTTACTTCCCTCGGCATGACAGCTGTTACTTCCCTCGGCATGACAGCTGTTACTTCCCTCGGCGTGACAGCTGTTACTTCCCTCGGCATGACAGCTGTTACTTCCCTCGGCGTGACAGCTGTTACTTCCCTCGGCGTGACAGCTGTTACTTCCCTCGGCGTGACAGCTGTTACTTCCCTCGGCTTGACAGCTGTTACTTCCCTCGGCGTGACAGCTGTTACTTCCCTCGGCGTGACAGCTGTTACTTCCCTCGGCATGACAGCTGTTACTTCCCTCGGCGTGACAGCTGTTACTTCCCTCGGCATGACAGCTGTTACTTCCCTGGGCATGACAGCTGTTACTTCCCTCGGCGTGACAGCTGTTACTTCCCTCGGCATGACAGCTGTTACTTCCCTCGGCATGACAGCTGTTACTTCCCTCGGCGTGACAGCTGTTACTTCCCTCGGCGTGACAGCTGTTACTTCCCTCGGCGTGACAGCTGTTACTTCCCTCGGCGTGACAGCTGTTACTTCCCTCGGCGTGACAGCTGTTACTTCCCTCGGCGTGACAGCTGTTACTTCCCTCGGCGTGACAGCTGTTACTTCCCTCGGCATGACAGCTGTTACTTCCCTCGGCGTGACAGCTGTTACTTCCCTCGGCATGACAGCTGTTACTTCCCTCGGCATGACAGCTGTTACTTCCCTCGGCATGACAGCTGTTACTTCCCTCGGCATGACAGCTGTTACTTCCCTCGGCATGACAGCTGTTACTTCCCTCGGCATGACAGCTGTTACTTCCCTCGGCATGACAGCTGTTACTTCCCTCGGCATGACAGCTGTTACTTCCCTCGGCATGACAGCTGTTACTTCCCTCGGCATGACAGCTGTTACTTCCCTCGGCATGACAGCTGTTACTTCCCTCGGCATGACACCTGTTACTTCCCTCGGCATGACAGCTGTTACTTCCCTCGGAATGACACCTGTTACTTCCCTCGGCATGACAGCTGTTACATGACACCTGTTACTTCCCTCGGCATGACAGCTGTTACTTCCCTCGGCATGACAGCTGTTACTTCCCTCGGCATGACAGCTGTTACTTCCCTCGGCATGACAGCTGTTACTTCCCTCGGCATGACAGCTGTTACTTCCCTCGGCATGACAGCTGTTACTTCCCTCGGCATGACAGCTGTTACTTCCCTCGGCATGACAGCTGTTACTTCCCTCGCATGACATGACATGACACCTGTTACTTCCCTCGGCATGACAGCTGTTACTTCCCTCGGAATGACACCTGTTACTTCCCTCGGCATGACAGCTGTTACTTCCCTCGGCATGACAGCTGTTACTTCCCTCGGCATGACAGCTGTTACTTCCCTCGGCATGACAGCTGTTACTTCCCTCGGCATGACAGCTGTTACTTCCCTCGGCATGACAGCTGTTACTTCCCTCGGCATGACAGCTGTTACTTCCCTCGGCATGACAGCTGTTACTTCCCTCGGCATGACAGCTGTTACTTCCCTCGGCATGACAGCTGTTACTTCCCTCGGCATGACAGCTGTTACTTCCCTCGGCATGACAGCTGTTACTTCCCTCGGCATGACAGCTGTTACTTCCCTCGGCATGACAGCTGTTACTTCCCTCGGCATGACAGCTGTTACTTCCCTCGGCATGACAGCTGTTACTTCCCTCGGCATGACAGCTGTTACTTCCCTCGGCATGACACAGCTGTTACTTCCCTCGGCATGACAGCTGTTACTTCCCTCGGCATGACAGCTGTTACTTCCCTCGGCATGACAGCTGTTACTTCCCTCGGCATGACACCTGTTACTTCCCTCGGCATGACAGCTGTTACTTCCCTCATGCTGTTACTTCCCTCGGCATGACAGCTGTTACTTCCCTCGGCATGACACCTGTTACTTCCCTCGGCATGACAGCTGTTACTTCCCTCGGCATGACACCTGTTACTTCCCTCGGCATGACAGCTGTTACTTCCCTCGGCATGACAGCTGCATGACAGCTGTTACTTCCCTCGGCATGACAGCTGTTACTTCCCTCGGCATGACAGCTGTTACTTCCCTCGGCATGACAGCTGTTACTTCCCTCGGCATGACAGCTGTTACTTCCCTCGGCATGACAGCTGTTACTTCCCTCGGCATGACAGCTGTTACTTCCCTCGGCATGACAGCTGTTACTTCCCTCGGCATGACAGCTGTTACTTCCCTCGCATGACATGACATGCTGTTACTCCCCTCGGCATGACAGCTGTTACTTCCCTCGGCATGACAGCTGTTACTTCCCTCGGCATGACAGCTGTTACTTCCCTCGGCATGACAGCTGTTACTTCCCTCGGCATGACAGCTGTTACTTCCCTCGGCATGACAGCTGTTACTTCCCTCGGCATGACAGCTGTTACTTCCCTCGGCATGACAGCTGTTACTTCCCTCGGCATGACAGCTGTTACTTCCCTCGGCATGACAGCTGTTACTTCCCTCGGCATGACAGCTGTTACTTCCCTCGGCATGACAGCTGTTACTTCCCTCGGCATGACAGCTGTTACTTCCCTCATGACAGCTGTTACTTCCCTCGGCATGACAGCTGTTACTTCCCTCGGCATGCTGTTACTTCCCTCGGCATGACAGCTGTTACTTCCCTCGGCATGACAGCTGTTACTTCCCTCGGCATGACAGCTGTTACTTCCCTCGGCATGACAGCTGTTACTTCCCTCGGCATGACAGCTGTTACTTCCCTCGGCATGACAGCTGTTACTTCCCTCGGCATGACAGCTGTTACTTCCCTCGGCATGACAGCTGTTACTTCCCTCGGCATGACAGCTGTTACTTCCCTCGGCATGACAGCTGTTACTTCCCTCGGCATGACAGCTGTTACTTCCCTCGGCATGACAGCTGTTACTTCCCTCGGCATGACAGCTGTTACTTCCCTCGGCATGACAGCTGTTACTTCCCTCGGCATGACAGCTGTTACTTCCCTCGGCATGACAGCTGTTACTTCCCTCGGCATGACAGCTGTTACTTCCCTCGGCATGACAGCTGTTACTTCCCTCGGCATGACAGCTGTTACTTCCCTCGGCATGACAGCTGTTACTTCCCTCGGCATGACAGCTGTTACTTCCCTCGGCATGACAGCTGTTACTTCCCTCGGCATGACAGCTGTTACTTCCCTCGGCATGACAGCTGTTACTTCCCTCGGCATGACAGCTGTTACTTCCCTCGGCATGACAGCTGTTACTTCCCTCGGCATGACAGCTGTTACTTCCCTCGGCATGACATCTGTTACTTCCCTCGGCATGACAGCTGTTACTTCCCTCGGCATGACAGCTGTTACTTCCCTCGGCATGACAGCTGTTACTTCCCTCGGCGTGACAGCTGTTACTTCCCTCGGCATGACAGCTGTTACTTCCCTCGGCGTGACAGCTGTTACTTCCCTCGGCGTGACAACTGTTACTTCCCTCGGCGTGACAGCTGTTACTTCCCTCGGCTTGACAGCTGTTACTTCCCTCGGCGTGACAGCTGTTACTTCCCTCGGCGTGACAGCTGTTACTTCCCTCGGCATGACAGCTGTTACTTCCCTCGGCGTGACAGCTGTTACTTCCCTCGGCATGACAGCTGTTACTTCCCTCGGCATGACAGCTGTTACTTCCCTCGGCGTGACAGCTGTTACTTCCCTCGGCATGACAGCTGTTACTTCCCTCGGCATGACAGCTGTTACTTCCCTCGGCGTGACAGCTGTTACTTCCCTCGGCGTGACAGCTGTTACTTCCCTCGGCGTGACAGCTGTTACTTCCCTCGGCGTGACAGCTGTTACTTCCCTCGGCGTGACAGCTGTTACTTCCCTCGGCGTGACAGCTGTTACTTCCCTCGGCGTGACAGCTGTTACTTCCCTCGGCATGACAGCTGTTACTTCCCTCGGCGTGACAGCTGTTACTTCCCTCGGCATGACAGCTGTTACTTCCATCGGCATGACAGCTGTTACTTCCCTCGGCATGACAGCTGTTACTTCCATCGGCATGACAGCTGTTACTTCCCTCGGCATGACAGCTGTTACTTCCCTCGGCATGACAGCTGTTACTTCCCTCGGCATGACAGCTGTTACTTCCCTCGGCATTACAGCTGTTACTTCCCTCGGCATGACAGCTGTTACTTCCCTCGGCATGACAGCTGTTACTTCCCTCGGCATGACAGCTGTTACTTCCCTCGGCATGACAGCTGTTACTTCCCTCGGCATGACAGCTGTTACTTCCCTCGGCATGACAGCTGTTACTTCCCTCGGCATGACAGCTGTTACTTCCCTCGGCATGACAGCTGTTACTTCCCTCGGCATGACACCTGTTACTTCCCTCGGCATGACAGCTGTTACTTCCCTCGGAATGACACCTGTTACTTCCCTCGGCATGACAGCTGTTACTTCCCTCGGCATGACACCTGTTACTTCCCTCGGCATGACAGCTGTTACTTCCCTCGGCATGACAGCTGTTACTTCCCTCGGCATGACAGCTGTTACTTCCCTCGGCATGACACCTGTTACTTCCCTCGGCATGACACCTGTTACTTCCCTCGGCATGACAGCTGTTACTTCCCTCGGCATGACACCTGTTACTTCCCTCGGCATGACACCTGTTACTTCCCTCGGCATGACAGCTGTTACTTCCCTCGGCATGACAGCTGTTACTTCCCTCGGCATGACAGCTGTTACTTCCCTCGGCATGACAGCTGTTACTTCCCTCGGCATGACAGCTGTTACTTCCCTCGGCATGACACCTGTTACTTCCCTCGGCATGACAGCTGTTACTTCCCTCGGCATGACAGCTGTTACTTCCCTCGGCATGACACCTGTTACTTCCCTCGGCATGACAGCTGTTACTTCCCTCGGCATGACAGCTGTTACTTCCCTCGGCATGACAGCTGTTACTTCCCTCGGCATGACAGCTGTTACTTCCCTCGGCATGACAGCTGTTACTTCCCTCGGCATGACAGCTGTTACTTCCCTCGGCATGACAGCTGTTACTTCCCTCGGCATGACATCTGTTACTTCCCTCGGCATGACAGCTGTTACTTCCCTCGGCATGACAGCTGTTACTTCCCTCGGCATGACAGCTGTTACTTCCCTCGGCATGACAGCTGTTACTTCCCTCGGCATGACATCTGTTACTTCCCTCGGCATGACAGCTGTTACTTCCCTCGGCATGACATCTGTTACTTCCCTCGGCATGACAGCTGTTACTTCCCTCGGCATGACAGCTGTTACTTCCCTCGGCATGACAGCTGTTACTTCCCTCGGCATGACAGCTGTTACTTCCCTCGGCATGACAGCTGTTACTTCCCTCGGCATGACAGCTGTTACTTCCCTCGGCATGACAGCTGTTACTTCCCTCGGCATGACAGCTGTTACTTCCCTCGGCATGACAGCTGTTACTTCCCTCGGCATGACAGCTGTTACTTCCCTCGGCATGACAGCTGTTACTTCCCTCGGCATGACATCTGTTACTTCCCTCGGCATGACAGCTGTTACTTCCCTCGGCATGACATCTGTTACTTCCCTCGCATGCAGCTGTTACAGCTGTTACTTCCCTCGGCATGACAGCTGTTACTTCCCTCGGCATGACAGCTGTTACTTCCCTCGGCATGACAGCTGTTACTTCCCTCGGCATGACAGCTGTTACTTCCCTCGGCATGACAGCTGTTACTTCCCTCGGCATGACAGCTGTTACTTCCCTCGGCATGACAGCTGTTACTTCCCTCGGCATGACAGCTGTTACTTCCCTCGGCATGACAGCTGTTACTTCCCTCGGCATGACAGCTGTTACTTCCCTCGGCATGACAGCTGTTACTTCCCTCGGCATGACAGCTGTTACTTCCCTCGGCATGACAGCTGTTACTTCCCTCGGCATGACAGCTGTTACTTCCCTCGGCATGACAGCTGTTACTTCCCTCGGCATGACAGCTGTTACTTCCCTCGGCATGACAGCTGTTACTTCCCTCGGCATGACAGCTGTTACTTCCCTCGGCATGACAGCTGTTACTTCCCTCGGCATGACAGCTGTTACTTCCCTCGGCATGACAGCTGTTACTTCCCTCGGCATGACAGCTGTTACTTCCCTCGGCATGACAGCTGTTACTTCCCTCGGCATGACAGCTGTTACTTCCCTCGGCATGACAGCTGTTACTTCCCTCGGCATGACAGCTGTTACTTCCCTCGGCATGACAGCTGTTACTTCCCTCGGCATGACAGCTGTTACTTCCCTCGGCATGACAGCTGTTACTTCCCTCAGCATGACAGCTGTTACTTCCCTCGGCATGACAGCTGTTACTTCCCTCGGCATGACAGCTGTTACTTCCAGTGTCTTGGATCTGCCATTTTCTGTTTCCCTTAACTCTTAATTCCATCTTTACACGGTAAATTACAAGCAATTTAATTGTAGCGGAAAATCTGGACATGTCAGGACATGAAGCCGAGGAAAATGAAGCGGTAAATTATAGACACTTGCATGACCACGTAAATGTATTATGTATTTGCTTGCTTCAGTCTACTCTGCTTATTTACAATTTTATGTGCACAGCGTCTTCCAGTTGGGAGTGTATGAACTATATGGTGTTGAGGGGGATTGAGAATATATGTACCACGAAAGCTTACGAGCTGCTTGACGAAGCAGAAGTGTTACAGTTAGTGATGCTGATAAAGGTTGGGCATGGGAAAGCAGGATCGAGTCTTAGTTAAGCCGCAGTTCTCTTAATATGACTTCATTGATATATAGACTGGTCGTGAAGGCTGGTACTCCAACCAGGATGAGGTTCAGTGTGAATACTCTGGTAAGATTCCAGTGCAGCGAGAAGACATTTCGATACACCGTTTCAATGTAAATAGTGGAAGTGTTGTGCAGTTTGTGACTGTTGGTGAGTGGTGGTAGTGAGGAAGACGGCCAGTGGGGGTGGGGGAGAATATGGCCTACACTGTGTGTCAGTACCGGCCAAGATTATCGTATATACAAACCTCGATAAGCTCTCACGGAAACATCCACCTCCAGCACCCTGCGTCATGCTTCCAGTTAACTTAGAAATTATTACGTGTTGATGCTTGCAATAATTAGAGGCTAATGTTATGGAAAAACAATGTGGGATTAATGTTAACGAGGGAGTGACCAGTCAGTGCCGCTTCTCCCACGCCACGAGGGTGAGGGGAAGAGGCGCGGTGTGTAGGTGGTGAGGGCACACATGGGTGCAGCAGTGCCCATACCCACTTCGATCATGATGTACATGGGAAACAAATAATGATGTGTGTATTGTAAGACAGTGTGAACAATATCTAGAGTGCAAGTCTATGTGTATTGTTCTCCCCCCACCCCCTCCCGGGACTACCCCCACCCAACAACCTGCGCCTCCCTCACCCCCTCCCAGGACTACCCCCACCCAACAACCTGCGCCTCACCCCAACCCCCTCCCGGGACTACCCCCACCCAACAACCTGCGCCTCCCTCACCCCCTCCCGGGACTACCCCCACCCAACAACCTGCGCCTCCCTCACCCCCTCCCGGGACTACCCCCACCCAGCAACCTGCGCTTCCCCCGGAGGCTGCCATAGTGAAGAGCTCTGTTCCACAAGGCACAGTACTCGCCCCCATCTTATTCCTTATCCTCATATCAGACATAAACAGAGATATACACCACAGCACCGTATCATCCTTTGCGGATGATACTGGGATCTGCATGAGGCTGTCATCTGCTGAGGACGCGGTTAACCTCCAAGAAGATATAAACAAAGTTTTCCAGTGGGCAACGGTAAACAATATGATGTTCAATGAGGACAAATTCCAACTACTCCGTTATGGAAAACTGGAGGAGATAATAACTAGAACAGAGTATACTACTGACTCCGGCCATACAATAGAGCGGAAAAATAATGTACGGGACCTGGGAGTAGTAATGTCTGAGGATCTCACTTTCAAGGATCACAACAGTGCCACGATCGCACGTGCAAAGAAAATGATAGGATGGATAATGAGAACTTTCAAAACGAGAGATGCCAAGCCCATGATGATCCTTTTCAAATCACTTGTTCTCTCTAGGCTGGAATACTGCTGTACATTAACATCTCCATACAAAGCAGGTGAAATCGCAGATCTAGAGAGTGTACAGAGATCCTTTACTGCACGTATAAGTTCTGTCAAGCACCTTAACTACTGGGAACGCTTGGAAGCACTTGACTTGTACTCGTTGGAACGCAGGAGGGAGAGATATATCATAATCTACACTTGGAAAATCTTGGAAGGAATGGTCCCAAACCTGCACACAGAAATCACTCCCTACGAAAGTAAAAGACTGGGCAGGCGATGCAAAATGCCGCCAATAAAAAGTAGGGGCGCCATTGGTACACTAAGAGAAAACACCATAAGTGTCCGGGGCCCAAAACTGTTCAACAGCCTCCCATCAAGCATTAGGGGAATTGTGATGAATGGTTTGAAAAACCGACAAGTTGAAGATTGAGACACTTATGCAGCATATGGGAATCTTTATTCAGGAAACGTTTCGCCACACAGTGGCTTCATCAGTCCAATACAAAGAGAAAGGCGTAAGGAGAGGAGGAGTATGAGGTAATCAGTCCCTCAACCTGGAGTCGATGTGTTCAGTCCATCAACCTGCGCCTCCCTCACCCCCTCCCGGGACTACCCCCACCCAACAACCTGCGCCTCCCTCACCCCCTCCCGGGACTACCCCCACCCAACAACCTGCGCCTCCCTCACCCCCTCCCGGGACTACCCCCACCCAACAACCTGCGCCTCCCTCACCCCCTCCCGGGACTACCCCCACCCAACAACCTGCGCCTCCCTCACCCCCTCCCGGGACTACCCCCACCCAACAACCTGCGCCTCCCTCACCCCCTCCCGGGACTACCCCCACCCAACAACCTGCGCCTCCCTCACCCCCTCCCGGGACTACCCCCACCCAACAACCTGCGCTCCCTCACCCCCTCCCAGGACTACCCCCACCCAACAACCTGCGCCTCCCCCACCCCCTCCCGGGACTACCCCCACCCAACACCCTGCGCCTCCCTCACCCCCTCCCGGGACTACCCCCACCCAACAACCTGCGCCTCCCTCACCCCCTCCCGGGACTACCCCCACCCAACAACCTGCGCCTCCCTCACCCCCTCCCGGGACTACCCCCACCCAACAACCTGCGCCTCCCTCACCCCCTCCCGGGACTACCCCCACCCAACAACCTGCGCCTCCCTCACCCCCTCCCGGGACTACCCCCACCCAACAACCTGCGCCTCCCTCACCCCCTCCCGGGACTACCCCCACCCAACAACCTGCGCCTCCCTCACCCCCTCCCGGGACTACCCCCACCCAGCAACCTGCACTTCCCCCACCCCCTCCCGGGACTACTCCCACCCAACAACCTGCGCCTCCCTCACCCCCTCCCGGGACTACCCCCACCCACCAACCTTCGCCTCCCTCACCCCCTCCCGGGACTACCCCACCCAACAACCTGCGCCTCCCTCACCCCCTCCCGGGACTACCCCCACCCAGCAACCTGCGCCTCCCTCACCCCCTCCCGGGACTACCCCCACCCAACAACCTGCGCCACCCTCACCCCCTCCCGGGACTACCCCCACCCAACAACCTGCGCCTCCCTCACCCCCTCCCGGGACTACCCCCACCCAGCAACCAGCGCCTCCCTCACCCCCTCCCGGGACTACCCCCACCCCACAACCTGCGCCTCCCTCACCCCCTCCCGGGACTACCCCCACCCAACAACCTGCGCCTCCCTCACCCCCTCCCGGGACTACCCCCACCCAACAACCTGCGCCTCCCTCACCCCCTCCCGGGACTACCCCCACCCAGCAACCAGCGCCTCCCTCACCCCCTCCCGGGACTACCCCCACCCAACAACCTGCGCCTCCCTCACCCCCTCCCGGGACTACCCCCACCCAGCAACCTGCGCCTCCCTCACCCCCTCCCGGGACTACCCCCACCCAGCAACCTGCGCCTCCCTCACCCCCTCCCGGGACTACCCCCACCCAACAACCTGCGCCTCCCTCACCCCCTCCCGGAACTACCCCCACCCAACAACCTGCGCCTCCCTCACCCCCTCCCGGGACTACCCCCACCCAACAACCTGCGCCTCCCTCACCCCCTCCCCGGCCTACCCCCACCCAACAACCTGCGCCTCCCTCACCCCCTCCCGGGACTACCCCCACCCCACAACCTGCGCCTCCCTCACCCCCTCCCGGGACTACCCCCACCCAGCAACCTGCGCCTCCCTCACCCCCTCCCGGGACTACCCCCACCCAACAACCTGCGCCTCCCTCACCCCCTCCCGGGCCTACCCCCACCCAGCAACCTGCGCCTCCCTCACCCCCTCCCGGGACTACCCCCACCCAGCAACCTGCGCCTCCCTCACCCCCTCCTGGGACTACCCCCACCCAAGAACCTGCGCCTCCCTCACCCCCTCCCGGGACTACCCCCACCCAACAACCTGCGCCTCCCTCACCCCCTCCCGGGACTACCCCCACCCAACAACCTGCGCCTCCCTCACCCCCTCCCGGGACTACCCCCACCCAACAACCTGCGCCTCCCTCACCCCCTCCCGGGACTACCCCCACCCAACAACCTGCGCCTCCCTCACCCCCTCCCGGGACTACCCCCACCCAACAACCTGCGCCTCCCTCACCCCCTCCCGGGACTACCCCCACCCAACAACCTGCGCCTCCCTCACCCCCTACTACCCCCACCCAACAACCTGCGCCTCCCTCACCCCCTCCCGGGACTACCCCCACCCAACAACCTGCGCCTCCCTCACCCCCTCCCGGGACTACCCCCACCCAACAACCGGCGCCTCCCGCACCCCCTCCCGGGACTACCCCCACCCCAAGCGCCTCCCTCACCCCCTCCCGGGACTACCCCCACCCAACAACCTGCGCCTCCCTCACCCCCTCCCGGGACTACCCCCACCCAACAACCTGCGCCTCCCTCACCCCCTCCCGGGACTACCCCCACCCAACAACCTGCGCCTCCCTCACCCCCTCCCGGGACTACCCCCACCCAACAACCTGCGCCTCCCTCACCCCCTCCCGGGACTACCCCCACCCAACAACCTGCGCCGCCCACACCCCCTCCCGGGACTACCCCCACCCAACAACCTGCGCCTCCCTCACCCCCTCCCGGGACTACCCCCACCCAACAACCTGCGCCTCCCTCACCCCCTCCCGGGACTACCCCCACCCAACAACCTGCGCCTCCCTCACCCCCTCCCGGGACTACCCCCACCCAACAACCTGCGCCTCCCTCACCCCCGCCCGGGACGACCCCCACCCAACAACCTGCGCCTCCCTCACCCCCTCCCGGGACTACCCCCACCCAACAACCTGCGCCTCCCTCACCCCCTCCCGGGACTACCCCCACCCAACAACCTGCGCCTCCCTCACCCCCTCCCGGGACTACCCCCACCCAACAACCTGCGCCTCCCTCACCCCCACCCGGGACTACCCCCACCCAACAACCTGCGCCTCCCTCACCCCCTCCCGGGACTACCCCCACCCAACAACCTGCGCCTCCCTCACCCCCTCCCGGGACTACCCCCACCCAACAACCTGCGCCTCCCTCACCCCCTCCCGGGACTACCCCCACCCAACCACCTGCGCCTCCCTCACCCCCTCCCGGGACTACCCCCACCCAACAACCTGCGCCTCCCTCACCCCCTCCCGGGACTACCCCCACCCAACAACCTGCGCCTCCCTCACCCCCTCCCGGGACTACCCCCACCCAACAACCTGCGCCTCCCTCACCCCCTCCCGGGACTACCCCCACCCAACAACCTGCGGGACTACCCCCACCCAACAACCTGCGCCTCCCTCACCCCCTCCCGGGACTACCCCCACCCAACAACCTGCGCCTCCCTCCCCCCCTCCCGGGACTACCCCCACCCCACAACCGGCGCCTCCCTCACCCCCTCCCGGGACTACCCCCACCCAACAACCTGCGCCTCCCTCACCCCCTCCCGGGACTACCCCCACCCAACAACCTGCGCCTCCCTCACCCCCACCCCGGCCTACCCCCCCCCAACAACCTGCGCCTCCCTCACCCCCTCCCGGGACTACCCCCACCCAACAACCTGCGCCTCCCTCACCCCCTCCCGGGACTACCCCCACCCAACAACCTGCGCCTCCCTCACCCCCTCCCGGGACTACCCCCACCCAACAACCTGCGCCTCCCTCACCCCCTCCCGGGACTACCCCCACCCAACAACCTGCGCCTCCCTCACCCCCACCCGGGACTACCCCCACCCCACAACCTGCGCCTCCCTCACCCCCTCCCGGGACTACCCCCCCCCCACAACCTGCGCCTCCCTCACCCCCTCCCGGGACTACCCCCACCCAACAACCTGCGCCTCCCTCACCCCCTCCCGGGACTACCCCCACCCAACAACCTGCGCCTCCCTCACCCCCTCCCGGGACTACCCCCACCCAACAACCTGCGCCTCCCTCACCCCCTCCCGGGACTACCCCCACCCAACAACCTGCGCCTCCCTCACCCCCTCCCGGGACTACCCCCACCCAAGAACCTGCGCCTCCCTCACCCCCTCCCGGGACTACCCCCACCCAACAACCTGCGCCTCCCTCACCCCCTCCCGGGACTACCCCCACCCAACAACCTGCGCCTCCCTCACCCCCTCCCGGGACTACCCCCACCCAACAACCTGCGCCTCCCTCACCCCCTCCCGGGACTACCCCCACCCAACAACCTGCGCCTCCCTCACCCCCTCCCGGGACTACCCCCACCCAACAACCTGCGCCTCCCTCACCCCCTCCCGGGACTACCCCCACCCAACAACCTGCGCCTCCCTTACCCCCTCCCGGGACTACCCCCACCCAACAACCTGCGCCTCCCTCACTCCCTCCCGGGACTACCCCCACCCAACAACCTGCGCCTCCCGCCCCCCCTCCCGGGACTACCCCCACCCAACAACCTGCGCCTCCCTCACCCCCTCCCGGGACTACCCCCACCCAACAACCTGCGCCTCCCTCACCCCCTCCCGGGACTACCCCCACCCAACAACCTGCGCCTCCCTCACCCCCGCCCGGGACTACCCCCACCCAACAACCAGCGCCTCCCACACCCCCTCCCGGGACTACCCCCACCCAACAACCTGGACTACCCCCACCCAACACCCTGCGCCTCCCTCACCCCCTCCCGGGACTACCCCCACCCAACAACCTGCGCCTCCCTCACCCCCTCCCGGGACTACCCCCACCCAACACCCTGCGCCTCCCTCACCCCCTCCCGGGACTACCCCCACCCAACAACCTGCGCCTCCCTCACCCCCCTCCCGGGACTACCCCCACCCACCAACCTACGCCTCCCTCACCCCCTCCCGGGACTACCCCCACCCAACAACCTGCGCCTCCCTCACCCCCTCCCGGGACTACCCCCACCCAACAACCTGCGCCTCCCGCACCCCCTCCCGGGACTACCCCCTCCCGGGGCTACCCCCACCCAACAACCTGCGCCTCCCTCACCCCCTCCCGGGACTACCCCCACCCAAGAACCTGCGCCTCCCTCACCCCCTCCCGGGACTACCCCCACCCAACAACCTGCGCCTCCCTCACCCCCTCCCGGGACTACCCCCACCCAACAACCTGCGCCTCCCTCACCCCCTCCCGGGACTACCCCCACCCAACAACCTGCGCCTCCCTCACCCCCTCCCGGGACTACCCCCACCCAACAACCTGCGCCTCCCTCACCCCCTCCCGGGACTACCCCCACCCAACAACCTGCGCCTCCCTCACCCCCTCCCGGGACTACCCCCACCCAACAACCAGCGCCTCCCTCACCCCCCTCCCCTCACCCCCTCCCGGGACTACCCCCACCCAACAACTGCGCCTCCCTCACCCCCTCCCGGGACTACCCCCACCCAACAACCTGCGCCTCCCTCACCCCCTCCCAAGACTACCCCCACCCAACAACCTGCGCCTCCCTCACCCCCTCCCTGGACTACCCCCACCCAACAACCTGCGCCTCCCTCACCCCCTCCCGGGACTACCCCCACCCAACAACCTGCGCCTCCCTCACCCCCTCCCGGGACTACCCCCACCCAACAACCTGCGCCTCCCTCACCCCCTCCCGGGACTACCCCCACCCAACAACCTGCGCCTCCCTCACCCCCTCCCGGGACTACCCCCACCCAACAACCTGCGCCTCCCTCACCCCCTCCCGGGACTACCCCCACCCAACAACCTGCGCCTCCCTCACCCCCTCCCGGGACTACCCCCACCCAACAACCTGCGCCTCCCTCACCCCCTCCCGGGACTACCCCCACCCAACAACCTGCGCCTCCCTCACCCCCTCCCGGGACTACACCCACCCAACCACCTGCGCCTCCCTCACCCCCTCCCGGGACTACCCCCACCCAACAACCTGCGCCTCCCTCACCCCCTCCCGGGACTACCCCCACCCAACAACCTGCGCCTCCCTCACCCCCTCCCGGGACTACCCCCACCCAACAACCTGCGCCTCCCTCACCCCCTCCCGGGACTACCCCCACCCAACAACCTGCGCCTCCCTCACCCCCTCCCGGGACTACCCCCACCCAACAACCTGCGCCTCCCTCACCCCCTCCCGGGACTACCCCCACCCAACAACCTGGGCCTCCCCCATCCACTACCAGAGCCTCCCCCATCCACTACCAGAGCCTCCCCCATCCACTACCAGAGCCTCCCCATCCACTACCAGAGCCTCCCCATCCACTACCAGAGCCTCCCCCACCAACTACCAGAGCCTCCCCCATCCACTACCAGAGCCTCCCCATCCACTACCAGAGCCTCCCCCATCCACTACCAGAGCCTCCCCATCCACTACCAGAGCCTCCCCCATCCACTACCAGAACCTCCCCATCCACTACCAGAGCCTCCCCCATCCACTACCAGAGCCTCCCCCATCCACTACCAGAGCCTCCCCCATCCACTACCAGAGCCTCCCCATCCACTACCAGAGCCTCCCCCATCCACTACCAGAGCCACCCCCATCCACTACCAGAGCCTCCCCCAACCACTACCAGAGCCTCCCTCATCCACTACCAGAGCCTCCCCCATCCACTACCAGAGCCTCCCCATCCACTACCAGAGCCTCCCCCATCCACTACCAGAGCCTCCCCCATCCACTACCAGAGCCTCCCCCATCCACTACCAGAGCCTCCCCATCCACTACCAGAGCCTCCCCATCCACTACCAGAGCCTCCCCCATCCACTACCAGAGCCTCCCCCATCCACTACCAGAGCCTCCCCCACCAAGTTCCCAGCAGCGGTTTTCCCTTTCCTCTCCCAGCCCCTCACCAGCCCCTCAAACTCCACCAGGCCACCACAGTCAAGTTCACTACCTTCCACGCACCATACCCACCCAGCATGTCATACTCCACTCCTACAGTCTAGTCTAGCAGATGGATGCCAACCAGGAGGAAGCAAGCAGCCAGGGAAATGGCACGGCTGGCAATACTAGGAGAGGCAAGTGTCGGTCATGCTTACAGCTTCGTTGTCTCAACTCTAATGGTTTCCTCCGCAAACACGGTAGTTGCCCTGGTTCAGGATGTCCTCCTGTGGAAAGTGGTGATCCAGCTCCACCTCAGGCACCTGAACCCACTCCAACAGATTTCATCTCATCAGACAATACCTTGGAAGCAATTAAAGCAACAGGTACCAGGACACTCACACATATTCCCAAAGCAGCCCGTCCACACGCAGCTGGGAAACTTACAGACTCCCTGAAAAAAGTAATGATGGTTCCACTGTCCTAAATGCTCCACCAACCATCAAGGCATGGCACAACTTGCTACTTTTGGGCAATGTCTGCTTAGCTGTGCCGGAAAGAAGGGGAAAGAGACTAGCCTCAATGATAATTAAATTCTTAAGAAATTTTCCTAGAACTGATAACCTCATTCGCCTTCCCCGTCAATACAAAAAAGGGAGAGGCAGAACCCCCACTCATTCCACTGACACTGAAAAAGTCAGTGTCCAGGTGAGCAAGAAAATTGAAGAGGGCAACACAGTGGGGGCAATCAGAATTATAACCAGTGAAGATACAGTTGCTCCCAGGGATGCTGACACAGCTGAAGCACTTAGAGGAAAGCACCCTGCCAGGGAAACCAGGGGCACCAACAGTTCCAACACCTCTGTCCCCACTGTGGAACCACTGATCATGGAAGACTCGGACGTTTACAAAGCAATAATGTCGTTCTCATCTGGCTCTGCTGGAGGTTACACTGGAATAAGGCCACAGCATTTAAAGGAAATGGTTAATCCAGTTACTGGGGAAACTGCAGAGACACTGCTTTCAGAGATCACAAGGTTCGTCAACAATTCCTTGGCTGGTCTGATTCCTGACGAAATTAAACCCTTTTTTTTGGTGCTACACTTTGTGCACTTAAAAAAGGGATAGAGGAATTAGGCCTATTGCAGTAGGCAACACTTTTTGCCGCCTCTTTTCCAAAGCTGCTGTCTGAAGCATTTGTACAGAGGCAGCCATGATACTTCAGCCAAACCAGCTTGGCTTTGGGGTCTCTCAAGGAAGTGAAGCAACGGTTCATGCAACAAGAGCATATATCAACAACCTGCCTGAGGACAATGCCGTGGTAAAATTAGACTTTAAGAATGCATTTACTCTCATGAAAAGAGATGTGGTATTAGCAGCAGTACAAGAACATTTCCCTGGTCTCTTCCCTTTTGTTTCAGCTGGATATAGCAAGGAACCAATGCTCCTGTTTGGAGAGCATGAAATCACATCATCAGAGGGTGTCCAGCAAGAGGATCCTCTTGCACCATTTCTCTTCTGTATAGCAGTTAGGGAAATTACAGTCAGACTGACCAGTGAGCTGAACATCTGGTTCCTGGATGATGGCACACTAGCAGGTACAAAGGAGTCCCTCTTAGGTGATCTTACACAAGTGATGACATGGAGACAGTGAATGGGTCTCATCCTTAATCCATCCAAATGTGAAATCATTTCAGTCAACAAGTGATAAACGCAGTGAGATCCAAACTACCAGGAGCATCAGTCATTGGCCCTACAAATAGCGTATTGCTATGAGCACCTCTGGAAAGCAATGCCATTGACATAATCCTCAGGAAGAAATTGGAAGAATTGAGGAGAATATAACAACCAATAGGCAATCTGGACACCCACGATGCCTTGTACCTTCTCACAAAGTGCTTGAGTCTGCCCAGGTTGACATATTTCCTAAGATGTGCACCTTCATATGATAACCATATACTGCACGAATATGACAGTATTCTGAGACAGATTTTTACAAAAGTACTTAACCTTACTCTAGAAGACGAGCAGTGGAACCAAGCTACACTTCCAGTCAGACTAGGAGGCATTGGTGTCCGCAAGTCATCACAGATTGCGCTACCTGCTTTTCTGTCCTCATGCATTGCATCCAGAGAGCTTGTAGCAGCGATTTCCCTGAACATCTTCGGGACAAGATTGGAGTCCAGGACCAAAAGTTCATTGATGGAGCCATGATCTGGGATAATCTAACGGGCTCTGAAACCAGACCTGCTCCCCCAACAACTACAAACAGTTGCACTGGGATGGCCCAATAGTGGAGCAAATAGCCTCAACAATGCTTCAGAGTGTGTCAGGGAAGGATAGAGCCCACTTCCTGGCAGTGAGAGCTTCTCATGCTGTGGACTTTCTGTTGGCTGTTCCCAACTCCAGCCTTGGCACACGGCTCAACCCACAGACTATCCGCATTGGTGCTGCCCTCCGACTTGCCACCCCTATTCTCGCCGAACACAGGTGTATTTGTGGCAGTGGTCTTGTGTGCCATAAATCCGAGGGAAAGATTGCAAGACATGAGGAGGTTAATAACATTATCAAGAGGAGCCTCACAACAGCTGGATGCCCAGCAGTAAGGGAGCCACCCCAACTATGCAGATCTGATGGCAGCCAGAAGCGTCCAGATGGTATCACACTTCAAGCATGGACAGACGGGAAGCAGGTGGTGTGGGGCTACACATGTGCATCTACCTTGGCTGATACCTATCTCCAATACACCAGGGAGGAAGGAGGGGCAGCTGCCAGCTTCAGGGAGTCCCAAAAGTCTAGAAAATATGGAGAACTTGCCCATCATTATATGTTTGTTCTCATAGGCTCAGAGACCCTTGGCTAATGGGGAAAGAGTGCATCTAAGTTCCTTAAGGAGCTAGACAAAAGACTCATAAGGGTAACATCGGATCCCAGGGCAGCTAGTTTCTGTTCCAGCAACTCAGCGCTGCTGTTCAGAGGGGTAATGCATGCTGTATTTTGGGCACGTGCCCCGGTTCTGAAGAGCTGGATGAGATTTTCGCATTATAATCAGTGACAAACATGTAACAATATGTACTAGACATGAATCTCTCACACCTCATGTACTGTATATGCTATCTTTATATTAAAGTATCTCTTAAACCTTTTGTACCATATTATGTAATAAAATATACCTATTGGTAAAAAAGAATGAAAAGTGGTGGTAGGGGAAGTGGGATATTCAAAAGACCTCAGGAAGAAATCCAAATATTCTTCTTTGAAGCCTTTTTATCCACTTTTCCGAGGCTATGGGTCCCACAATTTACACCAGAGGTGGACTCATAATTATATATATATATATATATATATATATATATATATATATATATATATATATATATATATATATATATATATATATATATATACATATATATATATATATATATATATATATATATATATATATATATATATATATATATATATATATATATATGTATATATATATACATATATATATATATATATGCAAAACAACCACTGTGAAAGAGAAGTGAAATTCCAAGCGCTCTCGTGACTACTCACATTGTCAAGGAACACTACTCTTTCTCAGTGGTTGTTTTGCATATTTTAAAATCACCTGTTTACTGCGATCTTATTGCATATATATATCTATATATATATATATATATATATATATATATATATATATATATATATATATATATATATATATATATATATATATATATATACATATATATATATATATATATATATATATATATATATAGGTAGTAGGTTGGTAGACAGCAACCACCCAGGGAAGTACTACCGTCCTGCCAGATGACTGTGAAACAGAAACCTGTAACTGTTTTGCATGATGGTAGGATTGCTGGTTTCTTTTTCTGTCTCATAAACACGCTAGATAACAGGGATATCTTGCTACTCCAACTTACACTTTGGTCACACTTCACAGACATGCACATGCATATATATATATACATACATCTAGGGTTTTTCTCCTTTTTCTAAACAGCTCTTGTTCTTCTTTATTTCTTCTATTGCCCATGGGAAAGTGGAAAAGAATCTTTCCTCCGTACGCCATGCTTGTCGTATGAGGCGACTAAAATGCCGGGAGCAATGGGCTAGTAACCCCTTCTCCTGTAGACATTTACTAAAAAAGAGAAGAAGAAAAACTTTATAAAACTGGGATGCTTAAATGTGCGTGGATGTAGTGCGGATGACAAGAAACAGATGATTGCTGATGTTATGAAAGAAAAGAAGTTGGATGTCCTGGCCCTAAGCGAAACAAAGCTGAAGGGGGTGGGGGAGTTTCGGTGGGGGGAAATAAATGGGATTAAATCTGGAGTATCTGAGAGAGTTAGAGCAAAGGAAGGGGTAGCAGTAATGTTGAAGGATCAGTTATGGAAGGAGAAAAGAGAATATGAATGTGTAAATTCAAGAATTATGTGGATTAAAGTAAAGGTTGGATGTGAAAAGTGGGTCATAATAAGCGTGTATGCACCTGGAGAAGAGAGGAATGTAGAGGAGAGAGAGAGATTTTGGGAGATGTTAAGTGAATGTATAGGAGCCTTTGAACCAAGTGAGAGAGTAATTGTGGTAGGGGACCTGAATGCTAAAGTAGGAGAAACTTTTAGAGAGGGTGTGGTAGGTAAGTTTGGGGTGCCAGGTGTAAATGATAATGGGAGCCCTTTGATTGAACTTTGTATAGAAAGGGGTTTAGTTATAGGTAATACTTATTTTAAGAAAAGGAGGATAAATAAGTATACAAGATATGATGTAGGGCGAAATGACAGTAGTTTGTTGGATTATGTATTGGTAGATAAAAGACTGTTGAGTAGACTTCAGGATGTACATGTTTATAGAGGGGCCACAGATATATCAGATCACTCTCTAGTTGTAGCTACACTGAGAGTAAAAGGTAGATGGGATACAAGGAGAATAGAAGCATCAGGGAAGAGAGAGGTGAAGGTTTATAAACTAAAAGAGGAGGCAGTTAAGGTAAGATATAAACAGCTATTGGAGGATAGATGGGCTAATGAGAGCATAAGCAATGGGGTCGAAGAGGTATGGGGTAGGCTTAAAAATGTAGTGTTAGAGTGTTCAGCAGAAGTTTGTGGTTACAGGAAAGTGGGTGCGGGAGGGAAGAGGAGCGATTGGAGGAATGATGATGTAAAGACAGTAGTAAGGGAGAAAAAGTTAGTGTATGAGAAGTTTTTACAAAGTAGAAGTGATGCAAGGAGGGAAGAGTATATAGAGAAAAAGAGAGAGGTTAAGAGAGTAGTGAAGCAATGTAAAAAGAGAGCAAATGAGAGAGAGGGTGAGATGTTTTCAACAAATTTTGTTGAAAATAAGAAAAAGTTTTGGAGTGAGATTAACAAGTTAAGGAAGCCTAGAGAAAAAATGGATTTGTCAGTTAAAAATAGGAGAGGAGAGTTATTAAATGGAGAGTTAGAGGTATTGGGAAGATGGAGGGAATATTTTGAGAAATTGTTAAATGTTGATGAAGATAGGGAAGCTGTGATTTCGTGTATAGGGCAAGGAGGAATAACATCTTGTAGGAGTGAGGAAGAGCCAGTTGTGAGTGTGGGGGAAGTTCGTGAAGCAGTAGGTAAAATGAAAGGGGGTAAGGCAGCTGGGATTGATGGGATAAAGATAGAAATGTTAAAAGCAGGTGGGGATATATTTTTGGAGTGGTTGGTGCAATTATTTAATAAATGTATGGAAGAAGGTAAGGTACCTAGGGATTGACAGAGAGCATGCATAATTCCTTTGTATAAAGGCAAAGGGGATAAAAGAGAGTGCGAAAATTATAGGGGGATAAGTCTGTTGAGTGTACCTGGTAAAGTGTATGGTAGAGTTATTATTGAAAGAATTAAGAGTAAGACGGAGAATAGGATAGCAGATGAACAAGGAGGTTTTAGGAAGGGTAGGGTGTGTGTGGACCAGGTGTTTACAGTGAAACATATAAGTGAACAGTATTTAGATAAGGCTAAAGAGGTCTTTGTGGTATTTATGGATTTGGAAAAGGCGTATGACAGGGTGGATAGGGGGGCAATGTGGCAGATGTTGCAGGTGCATGGTGTAGGAGGTAGGTAACTGAAAGAAGCGAAGAGTTTTTTACGAGGATAGTGAGGCTCAAGTTAGAGTATGTAGGAAAGAGGGAAATTATTTCCCAGTAAAAGAAGGCCTTAGACAAGGATGTGTGATGTCACCGTGGTTGTTTAATATATTTATAGATGGGGTTGTAAGAGAAGTAAATGCGAGGGTCTTGACAAGAGGCGTGGAGTTAAAAGATAAAGAATCACACAAAGTGGGAGTTGTCACAGTTGCTCTTTGCTGATGACACTGTGCTCTTGGGAGATTCTGAAGAGAAGTTGCAGAGATTGGTGGATGAATTTGGTAGGGTGTGCAAAAAGAAGAAAATTAAAAGTGAATACAGGAAAGAGTAAGGTTATGAGGATAACAAAAAGATTAGGTGATGAAAGATTAGATATCAGATTGGAGGGAGAGAGTATGGAGGAGGTGAATGTATTCAGATATTTGGGAGTGGACGTGTCAGCGGATGGGTCTATGAAAGATGAGGTGAATCATAGAATTGATGAGGGGAAAAGGGTGAGTGGTGCACTTAGGAGTCTGTGGAGACAAAGAACTTTGTCCTTGGAGGCAAAGAGGGGAATTTATGAGAGTATAGTTTTACCAACACTCTTATATGGGTGTGAAGCATGGGTGATGAATGTTGCAGCGAGGAGAAGGCTGGAGGCAGTGGTGATGTCATGTCTGAGGGCAATATGTGGTGTGAATATAATGCAGAGAATTCGTAGTTTGGAAGTTAGGAGGAGGTGCGGGATTACCAAAACTGTTGTCCAGAGGGCTGAGGAAGGGTTGTTGAGGTGGTTCGGACATGTAGAGAGAATGGAGCGATACAGAGTGACTTCAAGAGTGTATCAGTCTGTAGTGGAAGGAAGGCGGGGTAGGGGTCGGCCTAGGGAAGGTTGGAGGGAGGGGGTAAAGGAGGTTTTGTGTGCGAGGGGCTTGGACTTCCAGCAGGCATGCGTGAGCGTGTTTGATAGGAGTGAATGGAGACAATTGGTTTTTAATACTTCACATGCTGTTGGAGTGTGAGCAAAGTAACATTTATGAAGGGGTTCAGGGAAACCGGCAGGCCGGACTTGAGTCCTGGAGATGGGAAGTACAGTGCCTGCACTCTGAAGGAGGGGTGTTAATGTTGCAGTTTAAAAACTGTAGTGTAAAGCACCCTTCTGGAAAGACAGTGACTGAGTGAATGATGGTGAAAGTTTTTCTTTTTCGGGTCACCCTGCCTTGGTGGGAATCGGCCAGTGTGATAATAAATAAATAAATAAATATATATATATATATATATATATATATATATATATATATATATATATATATATATATATATATATATATATATATATATATATATATATGTATATATATATATATATATGTGTATATATATATATATATATATATATATATATATATATATATATATATATATATATATATATATATATATATATATATATATATATATATATATATATTTATCACACTGGCCGATTCCTAGGCCGACCCCTACCCCGCCTTCCTTCCACTACAGACTAATACACTCTTGAAGTCACTCTGTTTCGCTCCATTCTCTCTACATGTCCGAACCACCTCAACAACCCTTCCTCAGCCCTCTGGACAACAGTTTTGGTAATCCCGCACCTCCTCCTAACTTTCAAACTACGAATTCTCTGCATTATATTCACACCACACATTGCTCTCAGACATGACATCTCCACTGCCTCCAGCCTTCTCCTCGCTGCAACATTCATCACCCCAGAGTCCTAAGTGCACCACTCACCCTTTTCCCCTCATCAATTCTATGATTCACCTCATCTTTCATAGACCCATCCGCAGGCACGTCAACTCCCAAATATCTGAATATATTCACCTCCTCCATACTCTCTCCCTCCAATCTGATATCCAATCTTTCATCACCTAATCTTTTTGTTATCCTCATAACCTTGCTCTTTCCTGTATTCACTTTTAATTTTCTTCTTTTATACACCCTACCAAATTCATCCACCAATCTCTGCAACTTCTCTTCAGAATCTCCCAAGAGCAGTGTCATCAGCAAAGAGCAACTGTGACAACTCCCACTTTATGTGTGATTCTTTATCTTTTAACTCCACACCTTTTGCCAAGACCCTCGCATTTACTTACAACCCCATCTATAAATATATTAAACAACCACGGTGACATCACACATCCTTGTCTAAGGCCTACTTTTACTGGGAAATAATTTCCCTCTTTCGACATACTCTAACTTGAGCCTCACTATCCTCATAAAAACTCTTCACTGCTTTCAGTAACCTACCTCCTACACCATACACCTGCAACATCTGCCACATTGCCCCCCTATCCACCCTGTCATACGCCTTTTCCAAATCCATAAATGCCACAAAGACCTCTTTAGCCTTATCTAAATACTGTTCACTTATGTGTTTCACTGTAAACACCTGGTCCACACACCCCCTACCTTTCCTAAAGCCTCCTTGTTCATCTGCTATCCTATTCTCCGTCTTACTCTTAATTCTTTCAATAATAACTCTACCATACACTTTACTTATCCCCCTATAATTTTTGCACTCTCTTTTGTCCCCTTTGCCTTTATACAAAGGAACTATGCATGCTCTCTGCCAATCCCTAGGTACCTTACCCTCTTCCATACATTTATTAAATAATTGCACCAACCACTCCAAAACTATATCCCCACCTGCTTTTAATATTTCTATCTTTATCCCATCAATCCCAGCTGCCTTACCCCCTTTCATTTTACCTACTGCCTAACGAACTTCCCCCACACTCACAACTGGCTCTTCCTCACTCCTACAAGATGTTATTCCTCCTTGCCCTATACACGAAATCACAGCTTCCCTATCTTCATCAACATTTAACAATTCCTCAAAATATTCCCTCCATCTTCCCAATACCTCTAACTCTCCATTTAATAACTCTCCTCTCCTATTTTTAACTGACAAATCCATTTGTTCTCTAGGCTTTCTTAACTTGTTAATCTCACTCCAAAACTTTTTCTTATTTTCAACAAAATTTGTTGATAACATCTCACCCACTCTCTCATTTGCTCTCTTTTTACATTGCTTCACCATTCTCTTAACCTCTCTCCTTTTCTCCATATACTCTTCCCTCCTTGCATCACTTCTACTTTGTAAAAACTTCTCATATGCTATCTTTTTCTCCCTTACTACTCTCTTTACATCATCATTCCACCAATCGCTCCTCTTCCCTCCCGCACCCACTTTCCTGTAACCACAAACTTCTGCTGAACACTCTAACACTACATTTTTAAACCTACCCCATTCCTCTTCGATCCCATTTCTTATGCTCTCATTAGCCCATCTATCCTCCAATAGCTGTTTATATCTTACCCTAACTGCCTCCTCTTTTAGTTTATAAACCTTCACCTCTCTCTTACCTGATGCTTCTATTCTCCTTGTATCCCATCTACCTTTTACTCTCAGTGTAGCTACAACTAGAAAGTGATTTGATATATCTGTGGCCCCTCTATAAACATGTACATCCTGAAGTCTACTCAACAGTCTTTTATCTACCAATACATAATCCAACAAACTACTGTCATTGCGCCCTACATCATATCTTGTATACTTATTTATCCTCTTTTTCTTAAAATATGTATTACCTATAACTAAACCCCTTTCTATACAAAGTTCAATCAAAGGGCTCCCATTATCATTTACACCTGGCACCCCAAACTTACCTACCACACCCTCTCTAAAAGTTTCGCCTACTTTAGCATTCAGATCCCCTACCACAATGACTCTCTCACTTGGTTCAAAGGCTCCTATACATTCACTTAACATCTCCCAAAATCTCTCTCTCTCCTCTACATTCCTCTCTTCTCCAGGTGCATACACGCTTATTATGACCCACTTCTCGCACCCAACCTTTACTTTAATCCACATAAATCTTGAATTTACACATTCATATTCTCTTTTCTCCTTCCATAACTGATCATTTACATATATATATATATATATATATATATATATATATATATATATATATATATATATATATATATATATATATATATATATATATATATATATATATATAACCTAGGTAGTAGGTTGGTAGACAGCAACCACCCAGGGAGGTACTACCGTCCTGCCAAGCGAGTGTAATACGAAAGTCTGTAATTGTTTTACATGATGGTGAGATTGCTGGTGTCTTTTGTCTGTCTCCAAGATGCAAGATTTCAGGTATGTCTTGTTACTTCTACTTACACTGAGGTCACACTACACATACATGTATGTACAAGGAAATATACACACCTCTCTGGGTTTTCTTCTATTTTCTAAATAGTTCTTGTTTTTATTTCCTGTTACCTCCATGGGAAAGTGGAACAGATTTCTTCCTCCGTAATCATGCGTGTCGTAAGTCTACTTAAATGCCGGGAGCAAGAGGGTAGTAACCCCTTCTTCTGTATACATTACTAAAGTTAAAAAAAGAAACTTCCGTTTTTCTTTCTGGGCCACCCTGCCTCGGTGGGATACGGCCAGTTTGTTGAAAGTAGTATGTAAGTGTGACTGTTTTCTCGTATGTATGTATGTAGTTATGTTGCAACCCCTGAATGGGTTGCAATGATTATTATGTATATATATAATGTATATTACCTTTTCGTATAATTTTATATTGCTTATATTTGCGGTAATAGCTAAATCGTAAATGTATTGCTTTATATTATTATTTGACTTAGTTATGTTGTTAGGTAGGATGTAACATATTATGTGCTCAGTTCAAGTCTTGATTGTCTAACTACTGTAATTATCGCTTGAGGCTCGTTAGACTGCCGGCTTCTGTTTCTGAGCTGCAGCTGTTCACAGAGCTATCACGTGATCGAGGGGGGGGGGGGCTGAGAAAATTTGGACAGAACCTGCGATAATATCCTGCCATACCCAGAAATCTTTGTACTCCCTTCCTATCCTGTGGCACTGGAAATTCAGAAATTGCACGAGCCTTAGCCTCAATAGGAGTAGAAGCCTACCTTGACGACTTAGTAGTGTACAGTGGCGAGTGGGAACAGCACTTGACGTGTCTCAGAGCATTGTTTGAGAGACTGGCGCACTACAACTTCACTGTTAGCTTAGCTAAATGTAGTTTTGTTCAAGCCAAGATTACCTATCTAGGCTTTTGTATCGGCCAAGGTGAGGTTGCTCCTATTGAGGCTAAGGTTCGTGCAATTTCTGAATTTCCAGAGCCACAGGATAGGAAGGGAGTACTGAGATTCCTGGGTATGGCAGGATATTATCGCAGGTTCTGTCCAAACTTTTCTCAGATTGCAGCTCCTCTTACTGAGCTTACTAGTAGCAAAGTTCAGTTCACCTGGACTAGAGATTGTTCAGACTCGTTCAAAAGGTTGAAGCGCTTGCTATCCTCTGCTCCTGTGTTGGAAAGTCCTAATTTCAATCTTCCCTTCTTTTTACATATAGATGCGAGTGGCTATGCAGTGGGTGCTGTGCTGCTCCAACAGTCAACATCCACTGATATTCTCCATCCTATGTTACTATTCACCTAAACTTAAACGACACCAGAAAAATTATGCCACTATTGAGAAAGAGGCTCTAGCTCTTGTGGTGTCCTTGGAACATTTTGACGTGTATTTGGGCACTTCCCCATTTAAAATTAACGTTTTTTCAGACCACAATCCACTCACCTACATAAACACTATGAAAAGTAAAAATGCTAGGATCATGAGGTGGGCCCTCAGAATCCAACCTTATTCTATTAGTATAAAACACATAAGTGGTCATTGTAATGTAATTGCTGACGCTCTGTCACGTCCTTAATAATTATCAGTTACATTAAATTAACGTAATTTTATGCCCAAATACCTTTTGTTACTTGCTATGTCAAATTCAGTAAAGTAACTTAATCCCTCCAGCCCATATTAACTATATATACTCATGTCATGTCTAATTATTATATTTATATATTCACAGTAGTGTTGTGTATGAGAAGGAGACAGAAGCTGAGTGATGAGTGAGTAGTGTGGTGCGGGTGATGTACTGCGTGACACAACACTGTCCTGCCGCAGACTCCCCCCTCACTACACACCTTAAGCTGTTTCATACTCAGATGTTCATACTGCATAGAATTCCACATTATTATTATTATAATCAAGGGGGAAGCGCTAAACCCGGAGGATTATACAGCGCCTGGGGGGGGGATGTGGAAGGCATTCAGGCTTAATTCGGGGAACTGGAGCACAGATCCAATTCCCTAAATCAAGAGCCCCTCACCAACATCAAGGAACCTTCCTTGAGGGGATAGCATTCCACAACCACTACTTAAGAGTGGAATGCAGTTTCCTCTACTATGTTCGAGCCTCAACGTGCCCTATTTGTATACGCTATCCTGTCTCTACACTGATGTACATAACCACGAGTATGCAGAGATACGATACTGTGTACTGCCCTAGTACTAGGGGCATATCTTAGTGTATAGACGCTGTGAAATTATAGAAGTGCTTGGCACAAGAGTAATCAGTAATAATGTGAAAGACATTAGTGCAACTCCTAGTGCGACCGTTTGTCGTGTTGATTATTATGTATATATATAATGTATATTACCTTTTCATATAATTTTATATTGCTTATATTTGCGATAATAGCTAAATCGTAAATGTATTGCTTTATATTGTTATTTGACTGTTATGTTGTTAGGTAGGATGTAACATATTATGTGCTCAGTTCAAGTCTTGATTGTCTAACTACTGTAATTATCGCTTGTGGCTCGTTAGACTGCCGGCTTCTGTTTCTGAGCTGCAGCTGTCCACTGAGCTATCACGTGATTGAGGGGGGGGGTGTCCTCACCTCGCCTGAAGTATTCAGTCTGGTCTAGACTCTCTTGGTGGTTGGACAGATTGTCTGTCTCATTATTCTTGTCAGTTCTGTAGAACTCTGTTCACAGAACATTGGATAGACTTAGTGATTTTCGACGTTGTACTGAGGTTGTGTGTCGCATAGACACTCTGAGCAACTCAGGTCCTGAGCTGTAGCTTCTGACCTAACTTGTACTGGTATCTGTGTACTGTCACAGTTGGGATTTTCTTATGCTGAACTTAGATTCAGTATTATGGGAGTTTGGTGACTTTTGTGGAGGATCTGCAGATGGTCCCTACTTAGTGTCGTTATATTATCTCCTTGTTCCTGATTCTGTGTCGCAGTTGCTTGTTATATTGCTGTTCGGCTTATCAGTCGTTTTATTGTTCAAGCAGACTGTTCTGACTGCCAGTTGGTCAAGAAGTTAGTTTATTTGAGGACTTTGTCAGTCACTTGTTTAAGTCTAGTGGAGTCTTGAGACATAGCGATCTACTTAGAGCACTTACACACATACACACTTGTACATATTTGTAATATCTTATTAAATGTTAATGTACCAGGCGGTACTTAAGAATTATAAATGTGATATGTGCTTTCAGCACAATACTATTGTACTCGAGAGAAGTGATATTATTTTGATTTCGATGATTAATTTAATTTAATTTAATTTGATAATATACCTCTAGACTTAATAAATTTATTAAATTTTAGTTTCTCTAGTTAGTAGCCTACCAGTTGTAATCCTAAAGCACTAATAATTCGTACTGAATTCTAATGGATAATTGGACAAGGATACTGACTACTTGTTACGAAAACCCAGTAACAGGCTGGATGCTAGAAGGGCAGTCCTTTCTAGTATTCACTGGAGATCTCTAAGCTTTTAGAATCGCGTTTTTTGTAACAAGTTATATACATATATAAGAAAGGTTTAATCTTACCAGACGGCAGTAGAAAGTAGGAGAGTAATAGGAACATGATGCAGTGGTCCAGCAGAGGTGTCACTAGGGCCCACCACTCATCAGTGGTCCAGCAGTGGTGTCACTCGGACCCACCACTCATCAGTGGTCCAGCAGAGGTGTCAGTATTGTCCACCAATCATCTGCAACACAATCAAAACTTCATAATGAAAATGATGCCAGGAAGAAAAAAAAAATATTCACTATACCAAAAATATGGTACATGGACTACAGTAAGGCTTTCGATAGAGTTCCACCTCAGAGGCTGTTGAGGAAACTTAAGGCACACGGAATAGAAATTTTTTCCTGGGCAGATGCATGGCTGACAAACAGGCAGCAAAAAGTTTGCAAAAATGGGGAGAAATCAAAATGGGGGCACATCACAAGCGGTATTTCTCAGGGGTCAGAGTTGGGCCCGTTGTTGTTCACAATTTACATAAACGACATAGATGAGGGAATAAATAGCGACATAAGCAAATTTGCTGATGACACCAAAATAGGCCGTCCATTTCATTCTAATGAGGACACTAGAGCACTCCAGGATGATTTGAATAGACTGATGCAATGGTCGGAGAAGTGGCAGATGCAGTTTAATATTGACAAATGCAAAGTTCTAAATGTTGGACAGGTAAATAACCATGCCACATATAAACTAAATAATGTAGATCTTAATACTACTGATTGCGAAAAGGATTTAGGAGTTCTGGTTAGCAGTAATCTAAAACCAAGATAACAGTGCATTAGTGTTCGCAATAAAGCTAACAGAAGTTGTTCTTCAACTCTATATATCCTTGGTTAGGCCTCATTTAGACTATGCTGCTCAGTTCTGGTCACCGTATTATAGAATGGATATAAATGCTCTGGAAAACGTACAAAGGAGGATGAGAAAGTTGATCCCATGTATCAGAAACCTTCCCTATGAGGATAGACTGAGGCCCTGAATCTGCACTCTCTCGAAAGGCGTAGAATTAGGGGGGATATGATCGAGGTGTATAAATGGAAAACAGGAATAAATAAAGGGGATGCAAATAGCGTGCTAAAAATTTCCAGCCAAGACAGGACTCGCAGCTATGGTTTCAAGTTGGAAAAATTCAGATTCAGGAAGGATATAGGAAAGCACTGGTTTGGTAATAGAGTTGTGGATGAGTGGAACAAACTCCCGAGTAAAGTTATTGATGCGAAAACGTTGTGTAGCTTTAAAAATAGGTTAGATAAATACATGAGTGGGTGTGGGTGGGTGTGAGTTGGACCTGACTAGCTTGTGCTGCTGGGTCTGGTGCGGTGCTCCATATTTGAGTGGAGGTGACCAGACTGGGTGGGTCATTGGGCTAATCCGAGGGGGGGGGCATGAACCTGCTCCTCATGGGTCAGTAGGCATGTTGCAGTGTTCCTTCTTATGTTCTTATATGAAAATTGACTGTAAAAAGTGCGTAGTAAAATATGAAGATTTCTAAAATAGTGAATGATGAAGAGAAAATAGTGTATGATGAAGAGAAAATAGTGTATGATGAAGAGAAAATAGTGTATGATGAAGAGAAAATAGTGTATGATGAAGAGAAAATAGTGTATGATGAAGAGAAAATATTGTATGATGAAGAGAAAATAGTGTATGATAAAGAGAAAATATTGTATGATGAAGAGAAAATACTGTATGATGAAGAGAAAATAGTGTATGATGAAGAGAAAATATTGTATGATGAAGAGAAAATAGTGTATGAAGAGAAAATAGTGTATGATGAAGAGAAAATAGTGTATGATGAAGAGAAAATAGTGTATGATGAAGAGAAAATATTGTATGATGAAGAGAAAATAGTGTATGATGAAGAGAAAATATTGTATGATGAAGAGAAAATACTGTATGATGAAGAGAAAATAGTGTATGATGAAGAGAAAATATTGTATGATGAAGAGAAAATAGTGTATGAAGAGAAAATAGTGTATGATGAAGAGAAAATAGAGTATGATGAAGAGAAAATAGTGTATGATGAAGAGAAAATAGTGTATGATGAAGAGAAAATAGTGTATGATGAAGAGAAAATAGTGTATGATGAAGAGAAAATAGTGTATGATGAAGAGAAAATAGTGTATGATGAAGAGAAAATAGTGTATGATGAAGAGAAAATATTGTATGATGAAGAGAAAATACTGTATGATGAAGAGAAAATAGTGTATGATGAAGAGAAAATATTGTATGATGAAGAGAAAATAGTGTATGAAGAGAAAATAGTGCATGATGAAGAGGAAATAGAGTATGATGAAGAGAAAACAGTGTATGATGAAGAGAAAATATTGTATGATGAAGAGAAAATAATGTATGATGAAGAGAAAATTGTGTATGATGAAGAGAAAATAGTGTATGATGAAGAGAAAATAGTGTATGATGAAGAGAAAATAGTGTATGATGAAGAGAAAATAGTGTATGATGAAGAGAAAATAGTGCATTATGAAGAGAAAATAGTGTATGATGAAGAGAAAATAGTGTATGATGAAGAGAAAATAGTGTATGATGAAGAGAAAATAGTGTATGATGAAGAGAAAATATTGTATGATAAAGAGAAAATAGTGTATGATGAAGAGAAAATGGTGTATGATGAAGAGAAAATAGTGTATGATAAAGAGAAAATAGTGTATGAAGAAGAGAAAATAGTGTGTGATGAAGAGAAAATAGTGTATGATGAAGAGAAAATAGTGTATGATGAAGAGAAAATAGTGTGTGATGAAGAGAAAATAGTGTATGATGAAGAGAAAATAGTGTGTGATGAAGAGAAAATAGTGTATGATGAAGAGAGAATAGTGTATGATGAAGAGAAAATAGTGTATGATGAAGAGAAAATAGTGTATGATGAAGAGAAAATAGTGTGTGATGAAGAGAAAATAGTGTATGATGAAGGGAAAATAGTGTATGATGAAGAGAAAATAGTGTATGATGAAGAGAAAATAGTGTATGATGAAGAGAAAATAGTGTATGATGAAGAGAAAATAGTGTATGATGAAGAGAAAAGTGTATGATGAAGAGAAAATAGTGTATGATCAAGAGAAAATAGTGTATGATGAAGAGAAAATAGTGTATGATGAAGGGAAAATAGTGTATGATGAAGAGAAAATAGTGTATGATGAAGAGAAAATAGTGTATGATGAAGTGAAAATAGTGTATGATGAAGAGAAAATAGTGTATGATGAAGGGACAATAGTGTATGAAGAAGGGAAAATAGTGTATGATGAGAAATTAGTGTATGATGAAGAGAAAAGTGTATGATGAAGAGAAAATAGTGTATGATGAAGGGAAAATAGTGTATGATGAAGAGAAAATAGTGTATGATGAAGGGACAATAGTGTATGATGAAGGGAAAATAGTGTATGATGAAGAGAAAATAGTGTATGATTAAGAGAAAATAGTGTATGATGAAGAGAAAATAGTGTATGATGAAGAGAAAATAGTGAATGATGAAGAGAAAATAGTGTATGATGACGAGAAAATAGTGTATGATGAAGAGAAAATAGTGTATGATGAAGAGAAAATAGTGTATGATGAAGGGAAAATAGTGTATGATGAAGGGAAAATAGTTTATGATGAAGAGAAAATAGTGTATAATGAAGAGAAAATAGTGTATGATGAAGAGAAAATAGTGTATGATGAAGAGAAAATAGTGTATGATGAAGAGAAAATAGTGTATGATGAAGAGAAAATAGTGTATGATGAAGAGAAAATAGTGTATGATGAAGAGAAAATAGTGTATGATGAAGGGACAATAGTGTATGATGAAGAGAAAATAGTGTATGATGAAGAGAAAAGTGTATGATGAAGAGAAAATAGTGTATGATGAAGGGAAAATAGTGTATGATGAAGAGCAAAATAGTGTATGATGAAGGGACAATAGTGTATGATGAAGGGAAAATAGTGTATGATGAAGAGAAAATAGTGTATGATTAAGAGAAAATAGTGTATGATGAAGAGAAAATAGTGTATGATGAAGAGAAAATAGTGAATGATGAAGAGAAAATAGTGTATGATGACGAGAAAATAGTGTATGATGAAGAGAAAATAGTGTATGATGAAGAGAAAATAGTGTATGATGAAGGGAAAATAGTGTATGATGAAGGGAAAATAGTTTATGATGAAGAGAAAATAGTGTATAATGAAGAGAAAATAGAGTATGATGAAGAGAAAATAGTGTATGATGAAGAGAAAATAGTGTATGATGAAGAGAAAATAGTGTATGATGAAGAGAAAATAGTGTATGATGAAGAGAAAATAGTGTATGATGAAGAGAAAATAGTGTATGATGAAGGGACAATAGTGTATGATGAAGAGAAAATAGTGTATGATGAAGAGAAAATAGTGTATGATGAAGAGAAAATTGTGTATGATGAAGAGAAAAAAGTGTATGATGAAGAGAAAATAGTGTATGATGAAGAGAAAATAGTGTATGATGAAGAGAAAATAGTGTATGATGAAGAGAAAATAGTGTATGATGAAGAGAAAATAGTGTATGATGAAGAGAAAATAGTGTATGATGAAGAGAAAATAGTGTATGATGAAGAGAAAATAGTGTATGAAGAGAGTGAATGGGAAAATAGTGTATGATGAAGAGAAAATAGTGTATGATGAAGAGAAAATAGTGTATGATGAAGGGAAAATAGTGTATGATGTAATGAAGAGAAAATAGTGTATGATGAAGAGAAAATAGTGTATGAGTTATGATGAGAAAATAGTGTATGATGAAGAGAAAATAGTGTATGATGAAGAGAAAATAGTGTATGATGAAGAGAAAATAGTGTATGATGAAGAGAAAATAGTGTAGGATGAAGGGAAAATAGTGTATGATGTATGAAAATAGTTTATGATGAAGAGAAAATAGTGTATGATGAAGAGAAAATAGTGCATGATGAAGAGAAAATAGTGTATGATGAAGAGAAAATAGTGTATAATGAAGAGAAAATAGTGTATGAAGAGAAAAAAGTGTATGATGAAGAGAAAATAGTGTATGATGAAGAGAAAATAGTGTATGATGAAGAGAAAATAGTGTATGATGAAGAGAAAATAGTGTATGATGAAGAGAAAATAGTGTATGATGAAGAGAAAATAGTGTATGATGAAGAGAAAATAGTGTATGATGAAGAGAAAATAGTGTATGATGGAGAGAAAATAGTGTATAATGAAGAGAAAATAGTGTATGATGAAGAGAAAATAGTGTATGATGAAGAGAAAATAGTATATGATGAAGAGAAAATAGTGTATGATGAAGAGAAAATAGTGTATGATGAAGAGAAAATAGTGTATGATGAAGAGAAAATAGTGTATAAATAAGAGAAAATAGTGTATGATGAAGAGAAAATAGTGTATGATGAAAATAAAATAGTGTATGATGAAGAGAAAATACTGTATGATGAAGATAAAATAGTGTATGATGAAGAGAAAATAGTGTATGATGAAGAGAAAATGGTGTATGATGAAGAGAAAATAGTGTATGATGAAGAGAAATTAGTGTATGATGAAGAGAAAATAGTGTATGATGAAGAGAAAATAGTGTATGATGAAGAGAAAATAGTGTATGATGAAGAGAAAATAGTGTATGATGAAGAGAAAATAGTGTATGATGAAGAGAAAATAGTGTATGATGAAGGGAAAATAGTGTATGATGAAGGGAAAATAGTGTATGATGAAGAGAAAATAGTGTATGATGAAGAGAAAATAGTGTATGATGAAGAGAAAATAGTGTATGATGAAGAGAAAATAGTGTATGATGAAGAGAAAAGTGTATGATGAAGAGAAAATAGTGTATGATGAAGAGAAAAAAGTGTATGATGAAGAGAAAATAGTGTATGATGAAGGGAAAATAGTATATGATGAAGGGAAAATAGTGTATGATGAAGAGAAAATAGTGTATGATGAAGAGAAAATAGTGTATGATGAAGAGAAAATAGTGTATGTTGAAGAGAAAATAGTGTATGATGAAGAGAAAATAGTGTATGATGAAGAGAAAATAGTGTATGATGAAGAGAAAATAGTGTATGATGAAGAGAAAATAGTGTATGATGAAGAGAAAATAGTGTATGATGGAGAGAAAATAGTGTATAATGAAGAGAAAATAGTGTATGATGAAGAGAAAATAGTGTATGATGAAGAGAAAATAGTATATGATGAAGAGAAAATAGTGTATGACGAAGAGAAAATAGTGTATGATGAAGAGAAAATAGTGTATGATGAAGAGAAAATAGTGTATAATGAAGAGAAAATAGTGTATGATGAAGAGAAAATAGTGTATGATGAAGAGAAAATAGTGTATGATGAAGAGAAAATAGTGTATGATGAAGAGAAAATAGTGTATGATGAAGAGAAAATAGTGTATGATGAAGAGAAGATAGTGTATGATGAAGAGAAAATAGTGTTTGATGAAGAGAAAATAGTGTATGATGAAGAGAAAATAGTGTATGATGAAGAGAAAATAGTGTATGATGAAGAAAAAATAGTGTATAATGAAGAGAAAATAGTGTATAATGATGAGAAAATAGTGTATGATGAAGAGAAAATAGTGTATGATGAAGAGAAAATAGTGTATGATGAAGAGAAAATAGTGTATGATGAAGAGAAAATAGTGTATGATGAAGAGAAAATAGTGTATGATGAAGAGAAAATAGTGTATGATGAAGAGAAACTAGTGTATGATGAAGAGAAAGTAGTGTATGATGAAGAGAAAATAGTGCATGATGAAGAGAAATTAGTGTATGATGAAGAGAAAACAGTGTATAATGAAGAGAAAATAGTGTATGATGAAGAGAAAATAGTGTATGATGAAGAGAAAATAGTGTATGATGAAGAGAAAATAGTGTATGATGAAGAGAAAATAGTGTATGATGAAGAGAAAATAGTGTATGATGAAGAGAAAATAGTGTATGATGAAGAGAAAATAGTATATGATGAAGGGAAAATAGTGTATGATGAAGAGAAAATAGTGTATGATGAAGAGAAAATAGTGTATGATGAAGAGAAAATAGTGTATGTTGAAGAGAAAATAGTGTATGATGAAGAGAAAATAGTGTATGATGAAGAGAAAATAGTGTATGATGAAGAGAAAATAGTGTATGTTGAAGAGAAAATAGTGTATGACGAAGAGAAAACAGTGTATGATGAAGAGAAAATAGTGTATGATGAAGAGAAAACAGTGTATGATGAAGAGAAAATAGTGTATGATGAAGAGAAAACAGTGTATGATGAAGAGAAAACAGTGTATGATGAAGAGTAAATAGTGTATGATGAAGAGAAAACAGTGTATGATGAAGAGAAAATAGTGTATGATGAAGAGAAAACAGTGTATGATGAAGAGAAAATAGTGTATGATGAAGAGAAAACAGTGTATGATGAAGAGAAAATAGTGTATGATGAAGAGAAAACAGTGTATGATGAAGAGAAAACAGTGTATGATGAAGAGAAAATAGTGCATGATGAAGGTGTAATTAATAGGTCAACCAAAGTAACAAAAATCAAATTTTCTATAAAAATAATTAAACATTTCGAAAAAAAAATTGACATTATCAGACGAATATAAAATTTATTGATATTATGTCAGTTTACTAAGGAAGGAACAACTGTCAAATATTCTCTAATGTAACCTGGAAAAAAACACTGTCATACTATAGTGAAAAAATTGCAATAGCACATTGATATCTGGGTTAATAATAATTATTTTTCTACTATTATTGTGAGAATGTATTAAATTTTAGAGGCAGTGTCTTGAATTAACATTTCTGAACCTAACTGTTAAGAAACTGTGATACATCAAACTGTTTGTACTTATTGATGTTGATGTACCCACCTTCGTGCCCACCAGGTCACAACAATCCCTCCGTGCCCACCAGGTCACAATAATCCCACGTTCGTGCCCACCAGGTCACAACAATCCCACCTTCGTGCCCACCAGGACACAATGATGTCCCACCTTCCTACCCACCAGGACACAATAATCCCACGTTCGTGCCCACCAGGACACAATAATCCCACCTTCGTGCCCAACTTCTCAGTTTATTAAGTCTCACATGTCTGGACTTCAAATTATTACCAACATAATTCCCAAATATTTTTCAAAATTTCAGGCAGTAACACTGACAAATTAGAGGTGGACTGTAATTTGTTTGGGTAAATTTATATAAATATAAATCAATTACATGATTAGAAAAAGGTGTAAAGGACATCCAAGATTACTCACTAAATTAAAATTTTGTTGTTGTATTCTAACGCCTCCTTTTTGGTAGCCAATACAAACTGGGTAGGAAAAATTAATACACTTGGAGGTGTACATTACACGTGGTGTGAACTTCATCAGTTTCTGACAACACCGCTTCTATTACACATTAATTAATTTCATCTGAAGTTTCCGCCTGTTTCAAAAAACGCGATTCTAAAAGCTTAGAAATCTCCAGTGAATACTAGAAAGGACTGCCCTTCTAGCATCCAGCCTGTTACTGGGTTTTCGTAACAAGTAGTCAGTATCCTGGTCCAATTATCCATTAGAATTCATTAAGAATTATTAGTGCTTCAGGATTACAACTGGTAGGCTACTAACTAGAGAAATTAAAATTTAATAAATTTATTAAGTCTAGAGGTATATTATCAAATTAAATTAAATTAAATTAATCACAGTAATCAAAATAATATCACTTCTCTCAAGTACAATATTATTGTGCTGAAAGCACATATCACATTTATAATTCTTAAGTACCGACTGGTACATTAACATTTAATAAGATATTACAAATATGTACAAGTAAGTTTGTGTGTATGCGTGTAAGTGCTCTAAGTAGTTGACTATGTCTCAAGACTCGACTAGACTTAAACCAGAGACTGACAAAGTTTTCACATAAACTAACTTCTTGACCAACTGGCAATCAGAACAGTCTGCTTGAACAACAAAAAGAATGCTAAGCCCAATAGCAATATAACAAGCAACTGCGACACAGAATCAGGAACAAGGAGATAATATAACGACACTAAGTAGGGACCATCAGCAGATCCTCCACAAAAGTCACAAAACTCCCATACTACTGAATCTAAGTTCAGCATAAGAAAATCCCCGACTGTGCTAATACACAGATACCAGTACAAATTAGGTCAGAAGCTACAGCTCAGGACCTGAATTACTCAGAGTGTCTATGAGACACACAAGCTCAGTACAACGTCGAAAATGACTAAGTCTATACAATGTTCTGTGAACAGAGTTCTACAGAACCAACAAGAATAATGAGACAGACAATCTGTCCAACCACAAAGAGAGTCTAGACCAGACTGAATACTTCAGGCGAGGTGAGGACACCCCCCCCTCGATCACGTGATAGCTCCGTGGGTTGCTGCCCAGCAACAACGAGAAGCCGGCAGTCTAACGAACCTCAAGAGATAATTACAGTAGTTAGACAATCAAGACTTGAACTGAGCACATAATATGTCACATCCTACCTAACAACATAACTAAGTCAAATAATAATATAAAGCAATACATTTACGATTTAGCTATTATCGCAAATATAAGCAGCATAAAATTATATGAAAAGGTAATATACATTACATTCATAATCATAATATACATTATATATATTGCAACCCATTCAGGGGTTGCAACACCGCCGATTTCAAAATTCCAGGAAGGAGTTACCACGACCTCTCAAGATGGTTACCACGACCTCTCAAGATGGTTACCACGACCTCTCAAGATGGTTACCACGACCTCTCAAGATGGTTACCACGACCTCTCAAGATGGTTACCACGACCTCTCAAGATGGTTACCACGACCTCTCCCCTGGGGTCAAACAAAGAGCCGAGACGACTAGCAGTCAACCCTCCACACCTGTGTCATCAACACTGCTCCTGTGTCGTCAACACTGCTCCTGTGTCATCAACACTGCTCCTTTGTCATCAACACTGCTCCTGTGTCATCAACACTGCTCCTGTGTCATCAACACTGCTCCTGTGTCATCAACGCTGCTCCTGTGTCATCAACACTGCTCCTGTGTCATCAACACTGCTCCTGTGTCATCAACGCTGCTCCTGTGTCATCAACACTGCTCCTATGTCGTCAACACTGCTCCTGTGTCATCAACACTGCTCCTGTGTCGTCAACACCGCTCCTGTGTCATCAACGCTGCTCCTGTGTCGTCAACACTGCTCCTGTGTCATCAACACTGCTCCTGTGTCATCAACACTGCTCCTGTGTCGTCAACACCGCTCCTGTGTCATCAACGCTGCTCCTGTGTCGTCAACACTGCTCCTGTGTCATCAACACTGCTCCTGTGTCGTCAACACCGCTCCTGTGTCATCAACGCTGCTCCTGTGTCGTCAACACTGCTCCTGTGTCATCAACACTGCTCCTTTGTCATCAACACTGCTCCTGTGTCATCAACACTGCTCCTGTGTCATCAACACTGCTCCTGTGTCATCAACGCTGCTCCTGTGTCATCAACACTGCTCCTGTGTCATCAACACTGCTCCTGTGTCATCAACGCTGCTCCTGTGTCATCAACACTGCTCCTGTGTCATCAACACTGCATCTGTGTCATCAACACTGCTCCTGTGTCATGAACACTGCTGCTGTGTCATCAACACTGCTCCTGTGTCATCAACGCTGCTCCTGTGTCATCAACACTGCTCATGTGTCATCAACACTGCTCCTGTGTCATCAACGCTGCTCCTGTGTCATCAACACTGTTCCTGTGTCATCAACACTGCTCATGTGTCATCAACGCTGCTCCTGTGTCATCAACACTGCTCCTGTGTCATCAACACTGCTCCTGTGTCATCAACGCTGCTCCTGTGTCATCAACACTGCTCCTGTGTCATCAACACTGCTCCTGTGTCATCAACACTGCTCCTGTGTCATCAACACTGCTCCTGTGACATCAACACTGCTCCTGCGTCATCAACACTGCTCCTGTGTCATCAACACTGCTCCTGTGTCATGAACACTGATCACGAGTCATCAACACTGCTCCTGTGTCATCAACACTGCTCCTGTGTCATCAACACTGCTCCTGTGTCATCAACACTGCTCCTGTGTCATCAACACCGCTCCTGTGTCATCAACGCTGCTCCTGTGTCATCAACACTGCTCCTGTGTCATCAACACAGCTCCTGTGTCATCAACACTGCTCCTGTGTCATCAACACTGCTCCTGTGTCATCAACACTGCTCCTGTGTCATCAACACTGCTCCTGTGTCATCAACACTGCTCCTGTGTCATCAACACTGCTCCTGTGTCATCAACGCTGCTCCTGTGTCATCAACACTGCTCCTGTGTCATCAACACTGCTCATGTGTCATCAACGCTGCTTCTGTGTCATCAACACTGCTCCTGTGTCATCAACACTGCTCCTGTGTCATCAACGCTGCTCCTGTGTCATCAACACTGCTCCTGTGTCATCAACACTGCTCCTGTGTCATCAACGCTGCTCCTGTGTCATCAACACTGCTCCTGTGTCATCAACGCTGCTCCTGTGTCGTCAACACTGCTCCTGTGTCATCAACACTGCTCCTATGTCGTCAACACTGCTCCTGTGTCATCAACACTGCTCCTGTGTCGTCAACACCGCTCCTGTGTCATCAACGCTGCTCCTGTGTCGTCAACACTGCTCCTGTGTCATCAACACTGCTCCTGTGTCGTCAACACCGCTCCTGTGTCATCAACGCTGTTCCTGTGTCGTCAACACTGCTCCTGTGTCATCAACACTGCTCCTTTGTCATCAACACTGCTCCTGTGTCATCAACACTGCTCCTGTGTCATCAACACTGCTCCTGTGTCATCAACGCTGCTCCTGTGTCATCAACACTGCTCCTGTGTCATCAACACTGCTCCTGTGTCATCAACGCTGCTCCTGTGTCATCAACACTGCTCCTGTGTCATCAACACTGCATCTGTGTCATCAACACTGCTCCTGTGTCATGAACACTGCTGCTGTGTCATCAACACTGCTCCTGTGTCATCAACGCTGCTCCTGTGTCATCAACACTGCTCATGTGTCATCAACACTGCTCCTGTGTCATCAACGCTGCTCCTGTGTCATCAACACTGCTCCTGTGTCATCAACACTGCTCATGTGTCATCAACGCTGCTCCTGTGTCATCAACACTGCTCCTGTGTCATCAACACTGCTCCTGTGTCATCAACGCTGCTCCTGTGTCATCAACACTGCTCCTGTGTCATCAACACTGCTCCTGTGTCATCAACACTGCTCCTGTGTCATCAACACTGCTCCTGTGACATCAACACTGCTCCTGCGTCATCAACACTGCTCCTGTGTCATCAACACTGCTCCTGTGTCATGAACACTGATCACGTGTCATCAACACTGCTCCTGTGTCATCAACACTGCTCCTGTGTCATCAACACTGCTCCTGTGTCATCAACACTGCTCCTGTGTCATCAACACCGCTCCTGTGTCATCAACGCTGCTCCTGTGTCATCAACACTGCTCCTGTGTCATCAACACAGCTCCTGTGTCATCAACACTGCTCCTGTGTCATCAACACTGCTCCTGTGTCATCAACACTGCTCCTGTGTCATCAACACTGCTCCTGTGTCATCAACACTGCTCCTGTGTCATCAACACTGCTCCTGTGTCATCAACGCTGCTCCTGTGTCATCAACACTGCTCCTGTGTCATCAACACTGCTCATGTGTCATCAACGCTGCTTCTGTGTCATCAACACTGCTCCTGTGTCATCAACACTGCTCCTGTGTCATCAACGCTGCTCCTGTGTCATCAACACTGCTCCTGTGTCATCAACACTGCTCATGTGTCATCAACACTGCTCCTGTGTCATCAACACTGCTCCTGTGCCAACAACACTGCTCCTGTGTCATCAACACTGCTCCTGTGTCATCAATACTGCTCCTGTGTCATCAACACTGATCATGTGTCATCAACACTTCTCCTGTGTCATCAACACTGCTCCTGTATCATCAACACTGCTCCTGTGTCATCAACACTGCTCCTGTGTCATCAACGCTGCTTCTGTGTCATCAACGCTGCTCCTGTGTCATCAACACTACTCCTGTGTCATCAACACTGCTCCTGTGTCATCAACACTGCTCCTGAGACATCAACACTGCTCCTGTGTCATCAACGCTGTTTCTGTGTCATCAACACTGCTCCTGTGTCATCAACACTGCTCCTGTGTCATCAACACTGCTCCTGTGTCATCAACACTGCTCCCGTGTCATCAACACTGCTCATGTGTCATCAACGCTGCTCCTGTGTCATCAACACTGCTCCTGTGTCATCAACACTGCTCGTGTGTCATCAACGCTGCTCGTGTGTCATCAACGCTGCTCCTGCGTCAACACTGCTCATGTGTCATCAACGCTGCTCATGTGTCATCAACACTGCTCCTGTGTCATCAACTCTGCTCCTGTGTCATCATCACTGTTCATGAGTCATCAACACTGCTCCTGTGTAATTAACACTGCTCCTGTGTCATCAATACTGCTCCTGTGTCATCAACACTGCTCCTGTATCATCAACGCTGCTCCTGTGTCATCAACGCTGCTCCTGTGTCATCAACACTGCTTCTGTTTCATCAACACTGCTCCTGTGTCATCAACGCTGCTCCTGTGTTATCAACGCTGCTCCTGTGTCATCAACACTGCTCTTGTGTCATCAACACTGCTCCTGTGTCATCAACACTGCTCCTGTGTCATCAACACTGCTTCTGTGTCATCAACACTGCTCCTGTGCCATCAACACTGCTCCTGTGTCATCAACGCTGCTCCTGTGTCATCAACACTGCTCCTGTGTCATCAACACTGCTCCTGTGTCATCAACACTGCTCATGTGTCATCAACGCAGCTCCTGTGTCATCAACACTGCTCCTGTGTCATCAACACTGCTCCTGTGTCATCAACGCTGCTCCTGTGTCATCAACACTGCTCCTGTGTCATCAACACTGCTCCTGTGTCATCAACACTGCTCATGTGTCATCAACGCTGCTCCTGTGTCATCAACATTGCTCCTGTGTCATCAACACTGCTCCTGTGTCGTCAACGCTGCTCTTGTGTCATCAACACTGCTGCTGTGTCATCAACACTGCTCATGTGTCATCAACGCTGCTCCTGTGTCATCAACACTGCTCCTGTGTCATCAACACTGATCCTGTGTCATCAACGCTGCTCTTTTGTCATCAACACTGCTCCTGTGTTATCAACACTGCTCCTGTGTCATCAACACTGCTCCTGTGTAATCAACACTGCTCCTGTGTCATCAACACTGCTCCTGTGTCATCAACACTGTTCCTGTGTCATCAATACTGCTCCTGTGTCATCAACACTGATCATGTGTCATCAACACTTCTCCTGTGTCATCAACACTGCTCCTGTGTCATCAACACTGCTCCTGTGTCATCAACACTGCTCATGTGTCATCAACACTGCTCCTGTGTCATCAACACTGCTCCTGTGTCATCAACACTGCTCCTGTGTCATCAACGCTGCTCCTGTGTCATCAACGCTGTTCATGTGTCATCAACACTGCTCCTGTATCATCAACACTGCTCCTGTGTCATCAACACTGCTCCTGTGTCATCAACACTGCTCCTGTGTCATCAACACTGCTCCTGTGTCATCAACACTGCTCCTGTGTCATCAACGCTGCTCCTGTGTCATCAACACTGCTCCTGTGTCATCAACACTGCTTCTGTGTCATCAACACTGCTCTTGAGTCATCATCGCTGCTCCTGTGTCATCAACACTGCTCCTGTGTCATCAACACTTCTCCTGCGTCATCAACGCTGCTCCTGTGTCATCAACGCTGCTCCTTTGTCATCAACGCTGCTCCTGTGTCATCAACACTGCTCCTGTGTCATCAACACTGCTCCTGTGTCATCAACACTGCTCCTGTGTCATCGAACGCTGCTCCTGTGTCATCAACACTCCTCCTGTGTCATCAACACTGCTCCTGTGTCATCAACACTGCTCCTGTGTCATCAACGCTGCTCCTGTGTCATCAACGCTGCTCCTGTGTCTTTAACGCTGCTCCTGTGTCATCAACGCTGCTCCTGTGTCATCAACGCTGCTCCTGTGTCATCAACGCTGCTCCTGTGTCATCAAAGCTGCTCGTGTGTCGTCAACACTGCTCCTGCGTCATCAACACTGCTCCTGTGTCATCAACACTGCTTCTGTGTCATCAACGCTGCTACTGTGTCAACAACGCTGCTCCTGTGTCATCAACACTGCTCCTGTGTCATCAACACTGCTCCTGTGTCATCAACACTGCTCCTGTGTCATCAACACTGCTCCTGTGTCATCAACACTGCTCCTGTGTCATCAACACTTCTCCTGTGTCATCAACACTGCTCCTGTGTCATCAACGCTGCTCCTGTGTCATCAACGCTGCTCCTTTGTCTTTAACGCTGCTCCTGTGTCATCAACGCTGCTCCTGTGTCATCAACGCTGCTCCTGTGTCATCAACGCTGCTCCTGTGTCATCAACGCTGCTCCTGTGTCATCAACACTGCTCCTGTGTCATCAACACTGCTCCTGTGTCATCAACACTGCTCCTGTGTCATCAACACTGCTCCTGTGTCATCAACGCTGCTCCTGTGTCATCAACGCTGCTCCTGTGTCTTTAACGCTGCTCCTGTGTCATCAACGCTGCTCCTGTGTCATCAACGCTGCTCCTGTGTCATCAACGCTGCTCCTGTGTCATCAACACTGCTCCTGTGTCATCAACGCTGCTCCTGTGTCATCAACGCTGCTCCTGTGTCATCAACGCTGCTCCTGTGTCATCAACGGTGCTCCTGTGTCATCAACGATGCTCCTGTGTCATCAACGCTGCTCCTGTGTCATCAACGCTGCTCCGGTGTCATCAACGATGCTCCTGTGTCATCAACGCTGCTCCTGTGTCATCAACGCTGCTCTTGTGTCATCAACGCTGCTCTTGTGTCATCAACACTGCTCCTGTGTCATCAACGCTGCTCCTGTGTCATCAACGATGCTCGTGTGTCATCAACGCTGCTCCTGTGTCATCAACGCTGCTCCTGTGTCATCAACGCTGCTCGTGTGTCATCAACGATGCTCCTGTGTCATCATCGCTGCTCCTGTGTCATCAACGCTGCTCGTGTGTCATCAACACTGCTCCTGTGTCATCAACGCTCCTCCTGTGTCATAAACGATGCTCCTGTGTCATCAACGCTGCTCCTGTGTCATCGACGCTGCTCCTCTGTCATCAACACTGCTCCTGTGTCATCAACGCTGCTCCTGTGTCATCAACGCTGCTCCTGTGTCATCAACGCTGCTCCTGTGTCATCAACGCTGCTCCTGTGTCATCAACGATGCTCCTGTGTACTCAATGCTGCTCCTGTGTCATCAACGCTGCTCCTGTGTCATCAACACTGCTCCTGTGTCATCAACGCTGCTCCTGTGTCATCGAGGCTGCTCCTGTGTCATCAACACTGCTCCTGTGTCATCAACGCTGCTCCTGTGTCATCGAGGCTGCTCCTGTGTCATCAACGCTGCTCCTGTGTCATCAACGATGCTCCTGTGTCATCAACGCTGCTCCTGTGTCATCGACGCTGCTCCTGTGTCATCAACACTGCTCCTGTGTCATCAACGCTGCTCCTGTGTCATCAACGATGCTCCTGTGTCATCAACGCTGCTCCTGTGTCATCAACGCTGCTCCTGTGTCATCAACACTGCTCCTGTGTCATCAACGATACTCCTGTGTCATCAACGCTGCTCCTGTGTCATCAACGCTGCTCCTGAGTCATCAACACTGCTCCTGTGTCATCAACGCTGCTCCTGTGTCATCAACACTGCTCCTGTGTCATCAACGCTGCTCCTGTGTCATCAACACTGCTCCTGTGTCATCAACACTGCTCCTGTGTCATCAACACTGCTCCTGTGTCATCAACACTGCTCCTGTGTCATCAACGCTGCTCCTGTGTCATCAACGCTGCTCATGTGTCATCAACACTGCTCCTGTATCATCAACACTGCTCCTGTGTCATCAACACTGCTCCTGTGTCATCAACACTGCTCCTGTGTCATCAACACTGCTCCTGTGTCATCAACACTGCTCCTGTGTCATCAACGCTGCTCCTGTGTCATCAACACTGCTCCTGTGTCATCAACACTGCTTCTGTGTCATCAACACTGCTCTTGAGTCATCATCGCTGCTCCTGTGTCATCAACACTGCTCCTGTGTCATCAACACTGCTCCTGTGTCATCAACGCTGCTCCTGTGTCATCAACGCTGCTCCTTTGTCATCAACGCTGCTCCTGTGTCATCAACACTGCTCCTGTGTCATCAACGCTGCTCCTGTGTCATCAACGCTGCTCCTGTGTCATCAAAGCTGCTCCTGTGTCGTCAACACTGCTCCTGTGTCATCAACACTGCTCCTGTGTCATCAACACTGCTTCTGTGTCATCAACGCTGCTCCTGTGTCATCAACGCTGCTCCTGTGTCATCAACACTGCTACTGTGTCATCAACACTGCTCCTGTGTCATCAACACTGCTCCTGTGTCATCAACACTGCTCCTGTGTCATCAACACTGCTCCTGTGTCATCAACACTTCTCCTGTGTCATCTACACTGCTCCTGTGTCATCAACGGTGCTCCTGTGTCATCAACGCTGCTCCTTTGTCTTTAACGCTGCTCCTGTGTCATCAACGCTGCTCCTGTGTCATCAACGCTGCTCCTGTGTCATCAACGCTGCTCCTGTGTCATGAACGCTGCTCCTGTGTCATCAACACTGCTCCTGTGTCATCAACACTGCTCCTGTGTCATCAACACTGCTCCTGTGTCATCAACACTGCTCCTGTGTCATCAACGCTGCTCCTGTGTCATCAACGCTGCTCCTGTGTCTTTAACGCTGCTCCTGTGTCATCAACGCTGCTCCTGTGTCATCAACGCTGCTCCTGTGTCATCAACGCTGCTCCTGTGTCATCAACGCTGCTCCTGTGTCATCAACACTGCTCCTGTGTCATCAACGCTGCTCCTGTGTCATCAACGCTGCTCCTGTGTCATCAACGCTGCTCCTGTGTCATCAACGGTGCTCCTGTGTCATCAACGATGCTCCTGTGTCATCAACGCTGCTCCTGTGTCATCAACGCTGCTCCGGTGTCATCAACGATGCTCCTGTGTCATCAACGCTGCTCCTGTGTCATCAACGCTGCTCTTGTGTCATCAACGCTGCTCCTGTGTCATCAACACTGCTCCTGTGTCATCAACGCTGCTCCTGTGTCATCAACGATGCTCGTGTGTCATCAACGCTGCTCCTGTGTCATCAACGCTGCTCCTGTGTCATCAACGCTGCTCCTGTGTCATCAACGATGCTCCTGTGTCATCAACGCTGCTCATGTGTCATCAACGCTGCTCGTGTGTCATCAACACTGCTCCTGTGTCATCAACGCTCCTCCTGTGTCATAAACGATGCTCCTGTGTCATCAACGCTGCTCCTGTGTCATCGACGCTGCTCCTCTGTCATCAACACTGCTCCTGTGTCATCAACGCTGCTCCTGTGTCATCAACGCTGCTCCTGTGTCATCAACGCTGCTCCTGTGTCATCAACGCTGCTCCTGTGTCATCAACGATGCTCCTGTGTCATCAACGCTGCTCCTGTGTCATCAACGCTGCTCCTGTGTCATCAACACTGCTCCTGTGTCATCAACGCTGCTCCTGTGTCATCGAGGCTGCTCCTGTGTCATCAACACTGCTCCTGTGTCATCAACGCTGCTCCTGTGTCATCGAGGCTGCTCCTGTGTCATCAACGCTGCTCCTGTGTCATCAACGATGCTCCTGTGTCATCAACGCTGCTCCTGTGTCATCGACGCTGCTCCTGTGTCATCAACACTGCTCCTGTGTCATCAACGCTGCTCCTGTGTCATCAACGATGCTCCTGTGTCATCAACGCTGCTCCTGTGTCATCAACACTGCTCCTGTGTCATCAACGCTGCTCCTGTGTCATCAACACTGCTCCTGTGTCATCAACGATACTCCTGTGTCATCAACGCTGCTCCTGTGTCATCAACGCTGCTCCTGAGTCATCAACACTGCTCCTGTGTCATCAACGCTGCTCCTGTGTCATCAACACTGCTCCTGTGTCATCAACGCTGCTCCTGTGTCATCAACACTGCTCCTGTGTCATCAACACTGCTCCTGTGTCATCAACACTGCTCCTGTGTCATCAACACTGCTCCTGTGTCATCAACGCTGCTCCTGTGTCATCAACGCTGCTCATGTGTCATCAACACTGCTCCTGTATCATCAACACTGCTCCTGTGTGATCAACACTGCTCCTGTGTCATCAACACTGCTCCTGTGTCATCAACACTGCTCCTGTGTCATCAACACTGCTCCTGTGTCATCAACGCTGCTCCTGTGTCATCAACACTGCTCCTGTGTCATCAACACTGCTTCTGTGTCATCAACACTGCTCTTGAGTCATCATCGCTGCTCCTGTGTCATCAACACTGCTCCTGTGTCATCAACACTGCTCCTGTGTCATCAACGCTGCTCCTGTGTCATCAACGCTGCTCCTTTGTCATCAACGCTGCTCCTGTGTCATCAACACTGCTCCTGTGTCATCAACACTGCTCCTGTGTCATCAACACTGCTCCTGTGTCATCGAACGCTGCTCCTGTGTCATTAACACTCCTCCTGTGTCATCAACACTGCTCCTGTGTCATCAACACTGCTCCTGTGTCATCAACGCTGCTCCTGTGTCATCAACGCTGCTCCTGTGTCTTTAACGCTGCTCCTGTGTCATCAACGCTGCTCCTGTGTCATCAACGCTGCTCCTGTGTCATCAACGCTGCTCCTGTGTCATCAAAGCTGCTCCTGTGTCGTCAACACTGCTCCTGTGTCATCAACACTGCTCCTGTGTCATCAACACTGCTTCTGTGTCATCAACGCTGCTCCTGTGTTATCAACGCTGCTCCTGTGTCATCAACACTGCTACTGTGTCATCAACACTTCTCCTGTGTCATCAACACTGCTCCTGTGTCATCAACACTGCTCCTGTGTCATCAACACTGCTCCTGTGTCATCAACACTTCTCCTGTGTCATCAACACTGCTCCTGTGTCATCAACGGTGCTCCTGTGTCATCAACGCTGCTCCTTTGTCTTTAACGCAGCTCCTGTGTCATCAACGCTGCTCCTGTGTCATCAACGCTGCTCCTGTGTCATCAACGCTGCTCCTGTGTCATCAACGCTGCTCCTGTGTCATCAACACTGCTCCTGTGTCATCAACACTGCTCCTGTGTCATCAACACTGCTCCTGTGTCATCAACACTGCTCCTGTGTCATCAACGCTGCTCCTGTGTCATCAACGCTGCTCCTGTGTCTTTAACGCTGCTCCTGTGTCATCAACGCTGCTCCTGTGTCATCAACGCTGCTCCTGTGTCATCAACGCTGCTCCTGTGTCATCAACGCTGCTCCTGTGTCATCAACACTGCTCCTGTGTCATCAACGCTGCTCCTGTGTCATCAACGCTGCTCCTGTGTCATCAACGCTGCTCCTGTGTCATCAACGGTGCTCCTGTGTCATCAACGATGCTCCTGTGTCATCAACGCTGCTCCTGTGTCATCAACGCTGCTCCGGTGTCATCAACGATGCTCCTGTGTCATCAACGCTGCTCCTGTGTCATCAACGCTGCTCTTGTGTCATCAACGCTGCTCCTGTGTCATCAACACTGCTCCTGTGTCATCAAAGCTGCTCCTGTGTCATCAACGATGCTCGTGTGTCATCAACGCTGCTCCTGTGTCATCAACGCTGCTCCTGTGTCATCAACGCTGCTCCTGTGTCATCAACGATGCTCCTGTGTCATCAACACTGCTCCTGTGTCATCAACGCTGCTCGTGTGTCATCAACACTGCTCCTGTGTCATCAACGCTGCTCCTGTGTCATAAACGATGCTCCTGTGTCATCAACGCTGCTCCTGTGTCATCGACGCTGCTCCTGTGTCATCAACACTGCTCCTGTGTCATCAACGCTGCTCCTGTGTCATCAACGCTGCTCCTGTGTCATCAACGCTGCTCCTGTGTCATCAACGCTGCTCCTGTGTCATCAACGATGTTCCTGTGTCATGAACGCTGCTCCTGTGTCATCAACGCTGCTCCTGTGTCATCAACACTGCTCCTGTGTCATCAACGCTGCTCCTGTGTCATCGAGGCTGCTCCTGTGTCATCAACACTGCTCCTGTGTCATCAACACTGCTCCTGTGTCATCAACACTGCTCCTGTGTCATCAACGCTGCTCCTGTGTCATCAACGATGCTCCTGTGTCATCAACGCTGCTCCTGTGTCATCGACGCTGCTTCTGTGTCATCAACACTGCTCCTGTGTCATCAACGCTGCTCCTGTGTCATCAACGATGCTCCTGTGTCATCAACGCTGCTCCTGTGTCATCAACGCTGCTCCTGTGTCATCAACACTGCTCCTGTGTCATCAACGATACTCCTGTGTCATCAACGCTGCTCCTGTGTCATCAACGCTGCTCCTGAGTCATCAACAGTGCTCCTGTGTCATCAACGCTGCTCCTGTGTCATCAACACTGCTCCTGTGTCATCAACGCTGCTCCTGTGTCATCAACACTGCTCCTGTGTCATCAACACTGCTCCTGTGTCATCAACACTGCTCATGTGTCATCAACGCTGCTCCTGTGTCATCAACACTGCTCCTGTGTCATCAACGATACTCCTGTGTCATCAACGCTGCTCCTGTGTCATCAACGCTGCTCCTGAGTCATCAACAGTGCTCCTGTGTCATCAACGCTGCTCCTGTGTCATCAACACTGCTCCTGTGTCATCAACGCTGCTCCTGTGTCATCAACGCTGCTCCTGTGTCATCAACGCTGCTCCTGTGTCATCAACACTACTCCTGTGTCATCAACGATACTCCTGTGTCATCAACGCTGCTCCTGTGTCATCAACGCTGCTCCTGAGTCATCAACAGTGCTCCTGTGTCATCAACGCTGCTCCTGTGTCATCAACACTGCTCCTGTGTCATCAACGCTGCTCCTGTGTCATCAACACTGCTCCTGTGTCATCAACACTGCTCCTGTGTCATCAACACTGCTCCTGTGTCATCAACGCTGCTCCTGTGTCATCAACGCTGCTCCTGTGTCATCAACACTGCTCCTGTGTCATCAACACTGCTCCTGTGTCATCAACACTGCTCCTGTGTCATCAACACTGCTCCTGTGTCATCAACACTGCTCCTGTGTCATCAACGCTGCTCCTGTGTCATCAACGCTGCTCCTGTGTCATCAACGCTGCTCATGTGTCATCAACGCTGCTCCTGTGTCATCAACACTGCTCCTGTGTCATCAACGCTGCTCATGTGTCATCAACACTGCTCCTGTGTCATCAACACTGCTCCTGTGTCATCAACACTGCTCCTGAGTCATCAACAGTGCTCCTGTGTCATCAACACTGCTCCTGTGTCATCAACGCTGCTCATGTGTCATCAACGCTGCTCCTGTGTCATCAACACTGCTCCTGTGTCATCAACGCTGCTCCTGTGTCATCAACGCTGCTCCTGTGTCATCAACGCTAGTTTGACTACCATTAATACGCCTTATTTACATTGCCACTTAACATGTATATTATATTAACAATTATAAGAAAATTATTAAAAAATCCTCAATATTATTATTATTATTATTATTATTATTATTATTATTATTATTATTATTATTATTATTATTATTATTAATATTATTTTTATTATTATTATTATTATTATTATTATTATTATTATTATTATTATTATTATTATTATTATTATTATTATTATTATTATTATTATTATTATTATTATTATTATTATTATTATTATTATTAATATTATTTTTATTATTATTATTATTATTATTATTATTATTATTATTATTATTATTATTAAAAATCATCTGAAGTGGATAAGATATTTTTGAGAAATAAGTAGGAAGAGACTGGACTGGACATACTTGAGAGAATTAAAGTTAAAATTTAAGTAGGAATATAATGGAAGGATCAGGTAAGAAAAAGAACAAATATAAATGTTTACCTTCAAGGAAAATGTAGATTAACATTATGCGAGAAGTGAGTTATGTTAAGTGTTGATGCACTTGGAGAGGAGAAAAGTGTAGAAGACAAAGAAAGTTTTTAGGAGATGATAAGCAAGTGTTTAAAAGTTTTGAACCTTTTGAGAAAGTAATTGTTGTGGGAGACTTAAATACTAAAGTTGGAGAAACTGTTGTAAAGGACACAGTACGTAAAGCTGGGGAGGCCGGGGACACAGTACGTAAAGCTGGGGAGGCCGGGGACACAGTACGTAAAGCTGGGGAGGCCGGGGACACAGTACGTAAAGCTGGGGAGGCCGGGGGTAACTTATAGTTCAGGTCTTTAACTCGACTTTATATAGAAAGAGGTTTGTTAAAAGGTAATATATAATGAGAGCAGTTTGTGAGACTATTGTATTAGTTGATAAAATGTTAATTGGTAAACTACTGGAGATGTATATTTACAGAGAGACAACACATATATCAGCTAATTGTTTAGTTGTATCTACAGTGAGAGTAAGAATTTGACGGAGTACAAGGAGAATATTGTAAGTGAATGAGAGCGTCCAGGAGAGGACGTTCAACCGCTCATGTTACATGTGATGGGAGCGTCCAGGAGAGGACGTTCAACCGCTCATGTTACATGTGATGGGAGCGTCCAGGAGAGGACGTTCAACCGCTCATGTTACATGTGACGGGAGCGTCCAGGAGAGGACGTTCAACCGCTCATGTTACATGTGATGGGAGCGTCCAGGAGAGGACGTTCAACCGCTCATGTTACATGTGATGGGAGCGTCCAGGAGAGGACGTTCAACCGCTCATGTTACATGTGACGGGAGCGTCCAGGAGAGGACGTTCAACCGCTCATGTTACATGTGATGGGAGCGTCCAGGAGAGGACGTTCAACCGCTCATGTTACATGTGATGGGAGCGTCCAGGAGAGGACGTTCAACCGCTCATGTTACATGTGACGGGAGCGTCCAGGAGAGGACGTTCAACCGCTCATGTTACATGTGATGGGAGCGTCCAGGAGAGGACGTTCAACCGCTCATGTTACATGTGATGGGAGCGTCCAGGAGAGGACGTTAAACCGCTCATGTTACATGTGACGGGAGCGTCCAGGAGAGGACGTTCAACCGCTCATGTTACATGTGATGGGAGCGTCCAGGAGAGGACGTTCAACCGCTCATGTTACATGTGATGGGAGCGTCCAGGAGAGGACGTTCAACCGCTCATGTTACATGTGATGGGAGCGTCCAGGAGAGGACGTTCAACCGCTCATGTTACATGTGATGGGAGCGTCCAGGAGAGGACGTTCAACCGCTCATGTTACATGTGATGGGAGCGTCCAGGAGAGGACGTTCAACCGCTCATGTTACATGTGACGGGAGCGTCCAGGAGAGGACGTTCAACCGCTCATGTTACATGTGATGGGAGCGTCCAGGAGAGGACGTTCAACCGCTCATGTTACATGTGATGGGAGCGTCCAGGAGAGGACGTTAAACCGCTCATGTTACATGTGATGGGAGCGTCCAGGAGAGGACGTTCAACCGCTCATGTTACATGTGATGGGAGCGTCCAGGAGAGGACGTTCAACCGCTCATGTTACATGTGATGGGAGCGTCCAGGAGAGGACGTTCAACCGCTCATGTTACATGTGATGGGAGCGTCCAGGAGAGGACGTTCAACCGCTCATGTTACATGTGATGGGAGCGTCCAGGAGAGGACGTTCAACCGCTCATGTTACATGTGATGAGAGAGTCCAGGAGAGGACGTTCAACCGCTCATGTTACATGTGATGGGAGCGTCCAGGAGAGGACGTTCAACCGCTCATGTTACATGTGACGGGAGCGTCCAGGAGAGGACGTTCAACCGCTCATGTTACATGTGATGGGAGCGTCCAGGAGAGGACGTTCAACCGCTCATGTTACATGTGATGGGAGCGTCCAGGAGAGGACGTTCAACCGCTCATGTTACATGTGACGGGAGCGTCCAGGAGAGGACGTTCAACCGCTCATGTTACATGTGATGGGAGCGTCCAGGAGAGGACGTTCAACCGCTTATGTTACATGTGATGGGAGCGTCCAGGAGAGGACGTTCAACCACTCATGTTACATGTGATGGGAGCGTCCAGGAGAGGACGTTCAACCGCTCATGTTACATGTGATGGGAGCGTCCAGGAGAGGACGTTCAACCGCTCATGTTACATGTGATGGTAGCGTCCAGGAGAGGACGTTCAACCGCTCATGTTACATGTGACGGGAGCGTCCAGGAGAGGACGTTCAACCGCTCATGTTACATGTGATGGGAGCGTCCAGGAGAGGACGTTCAACCGCTCATGTTACATGTGATGGGAGCGTCCAGGAGAGGACGTTCAACCGCTCATGTTACATGTGATGGGAGCGTCCAGGAGAGGACGTTCAACCGCTCATGTTACATGTGATGGGAGCGTCCAGGAGAGGACGTTCAACCGCTCATGTTACATGTGATGGGAGCGTCCAGGAGAGGACGTTCAACCGCTCATGTTACATGTGATGGGAGCGTCCAGGAGAGGACGTTCAACCGCTCATGTTACATGTGATGGGAGCGTCCAGGAGAGGACGTTCAACCGCTCATGTTACATGTGATGGGAGCGTCCAGGAGAGGACGTTCAACCGCTCATGTTACATGTGATGGGAGCGTCCAGGAGAGGACGTTCAACCGCTCATGTTACATGTGATGGGAGCGTCCAGGAGAGGACGTTCAACCGCTCATGTTACATGATGAGCGTCCAGGAGAGGGGAGCGTCCAGGAGAGGACGTTCAACCGCTCATGTTACATGTGATGGGAGCGTCCAGGAGAGGACGTTCAACCGCTCATGTTACATGTGATGGGAGCGTCCAGGAGAGGACGTTCAACCGCTCATGTTACATGTGATGGGAGCGTCCAGGAGAGGACGTTCAACCGCTCATGTTACATGTGATGGGAGCGTCCAGGAGAGGACGTTCAACCGCTCATGTTACATGTGATGGGAGCGTCCAGGAGAGGACGTTCAACCGCTCATGTTACATGTGATGGGAGCGTCCAGGAGAGGACGTTCAACCGATCAACCGCTCAGGTTACATGTGATGGGAGCGTCCAGGAGAGGACGTTCAACCGCTCATGTTACATGTGATGGGAGCGTCCAGGAGAGGACGTTCAACCGCTCATGTTACATGTGATGGGAGCGTCCAGGAGAGGACGTTCAACCGCTCATGTTACATGTGATGGGAGCGTCCAGGAGAGGACGTTCAACCGCTCATGTTACATGTGATGGGAGCGTCCAGGAGAGGACGTTCAACCGCTCATGTTACATGTGATGGGAGCGTCCAGGAGAGGACGTTCAACCGCTCATGTTACATGTGATGGGAGCGTCCAGGAGAGGACGTTCAACCGCTCATGTTACATGTGATGGGAGCGTCCAGGAGAGGACGTTCAACCGCTCATGTTACATGTGATGGGAGCGTCCAGGAGAGGACGTTCAACCGCTCATGTTACATGTGATGGGAGCGTCCAGGAGAGGACGTTCAACCGCTCATGTTACATGTGATGGGAGCGTCCAGGAGAGGACGTTCAACCGCTCATGTTACATGTGATGGGAGCGTCCAGGAGAGGACGTTCAACCGCTCATGTTACATGTGATGGGAGCGTCCAGGAGAGGACGTTCAACCGCTCATGTTACATGTGATGGGAGCGTCCAGGAGAGGACGTTCAACCGCTCATGTTACATGTGATGGGAGCGTCCAGGAGAGGACGTTCAACCGCTCATGTTACATGTGATGGGAGCGTCCAGGAGAGGACGTTCAACCGCTCATGTTACATGTGATGGGAGCGTCCAGGAGAGGACGTTCAACCGCTCATGTTACATGTGATGGGAGCGTCCAGGAGAGGACGTTCAACCGCTCATGTTACATGTGATGGGAGCGTCCAGGAGAGGACGTTCAACCGCTCTCATGTTACATGTGATGGGAGCGTCCAGGAGAGGACGTTCAACCGCTCATGTTACATGTGATGGGAGCGTCCAGGAGAGGACGTTCAACCGCTCATGTTACATGTGATGGGAGCGTCCAGGAGAGGACGTTCAACCGCTCATGTTACATGTGATGGGAGCGTCCAGGAGAGGACGTTCAACCGCTCATGTTACATGTGATGGGAGCGTCCAGGAGAGGACGTTCAACCGCTCATGTTACATGTGATGGGAGCGTCCAGGAGAGGACGTTCAACCGCTCATGTTACATGTGATGGGAGCGTCCAGGAGAGGACGTTCAACCGCTCATGTTACATGTGATGGGAGCGTCCAGGAGAGGACGTTCAACCGCTCATGTTACATGTGATGGGAGCGTCCAGGAGAGGACGTTCAACCGCTCATGTTACATGTGATGGGAGCGTCCAGGAGAGGACGTTCAACCGCTCATGTTACATGTGATGGGAGCGTCCAGGAGAGGACGTTCAACCGCTCATGTTACATGTGATGGGAGCGTCCAGGAGAGGACGTTCAACCGCTCATGTTACATGTGATGGGAGCGTCCAGGAGAGGACGTTCAACCGCTCATGTTACATGTGATGGGAGCGTCCAGGAGAGGACGTTCAACCGCTCATGTTACATGTGATGGGAGCGTCCAGGAGAGGACGTTCAACCGCTCATGTTACATGTGATGGGAGCGTCCAGGAGAGGACGTTCAACCGCTCATGTTACATGTGATGGGAGCGTCCAGGAGAGGACGTTCAACCGCTCATGTTACATGTGATGGGAGCGTCCAGGAGAGGACGTTCAACCGCTCATGTTACATGTGATGGGAGCGTCCAGGAGAGGACGTTCAACCGCTCATGTTACATGTGATGGGAGCGTCCAGGAGAGGACGTTCAACCGCTCATGTTACATGTGATGGGAGCGTCCAGGAGAGGACGTTCAACCGCTCATGTTACATGTGATGGGAGCGTCCAGGAGAGGACGTTCAACCGCTCATGTTACATGTGATGGGAGCGTCCAGGAGAGGACGTTCAACCGCTCATGTTACATGTGATGGGAGCGTCCAGGAGAGGACGTTCAACCGCTCATGTTACATGTGATGGGAGCGTCCAGGAGAGGACGTTCAACCGCTCATGTTACATGTGATGGGAGCGTCCAGGAGAGGACGTTCAACCGCTCATGTTACATGTGATGGGAGCGTCCAGGAGAGGACGTTCAACCGCTCATGTTACATGTGATGGGAGCGTCCAGGAGAGGACGTTCAACCGCTCATGTTACATGTGATGGGAGCGTCCAGGAGAGGACGTTCAACCGCTCATGTTACATGTGACGGGAGCGTCCAGGAGAGGACGTTCAACCGCTCATGTTACATGTGATGGGAGCGTCCAGGAGAGGACGTTCAACCGCTCATGTTACATGTGATGGGAGCGTCCAGGAGAGGACGTTCAACCGCTCATGTTACATGTGATGGGAGCGTCCAGGAGAGGACGTTCAACCGCTCATGTTACATGTGATGGGAGCGTCCAGGAGAGGACGTTCAACCGCTCATGTTACATGTGATGGGAGCGTCCAGGAGAGGACGTTCAACCGCTCATGTTACATGTGATGGGAGCGTCCAGGAGAGGACGTTCAACCGCTCATGTTACATGTGATGGGAGCGTCCAGGAGAGGACGTTCAACCGCGCATGTTACATGTGATGGGAGCGTCCAGGAGACCGCTCATGTTACAAGTGATGGGAGCGTCCAGGAGAGGACGTTCAACCGCTCATGTTACATGTGAAGGGAGCGTCCCGCTCATGTTACATGTGATGGGAGCGTCCAGGAGAGGACGTTCAACCGCTCATGTTACATGTGATGGGAGCGTCCAGGAGAGGACGTTCAACCGCTCATGTTACATGTGATGGGAGCGTCCAGGAGAGGACGTTCAACCGCTCATGTTACATGTGATGGGAGCGTCCAGGAGAGGACGTTCAACCGCTCATGTTACATGTGATGGGAGCGTCCAGGAGAGGACGTTCAACCGCTCATGTTACATGTGATGGGAGCGTCCAGGAGAGGACGTTCAACCGCTCATGTTACATGTGATGGGAGCGTCCAGGAGAGGACGTTCAACCGCTCATGTTACATGTGATGGGAGCGTCCAGGAGAGACGACTCATGTTACATGTGATGGGAGCGTCCAGGAGAGGACGCTCATGTTACATGTGATGGGAGCGTCTAGGAGAGGACGTTCAACCGCTCATGTTACATGTGATGGGAGCGTCCAGGAGAGGACGTTCAACCGCTCATGTTACATGTGATGGGAGCGTCCAGGAGAGGACGTTCAACCGCTCATGTTACATGTGATGGGAGCGTCCAGGAGAGGACGTTCAACCGCTCATGTTACATGTGATGGGAGCGTCCAGGAGAGGACGTTCAACCGCTCATGTTACATGTGATGGGAGCGTCCAGGAGAGGACGTTCAACCGCTCATGTTACATGTGATGGGAGCGTCCAGGAGAGGACGTTCAACCGCTCATGTTACATGTGATGGGAGCGTCCAGGAGAGGACGTTCAACCGCTCATGTTACATGTGATGGGAGCGTCCAGGAGAGGACGTTCAACCGCTCATGTTACATGTGATGGGAGCGTCCAGGAGAGGACGTTCAACCGCTCATGTTACATGTGATGGGAGCGTCCAGGAGAGGACGTTCAACCGCTCATGTTACATGTGATGGGAGCGTCCAGGAGAGGACGTTCAACCGCTCATGTTACATGTGATGGGAGCGTCCAGGAGAGGACGTTCAACCGCTCATGTTACATGTGATGGGAGCGTCCAGGAGAGGACGTTCAACCGCTCATGTTACATGTGATGGGAGCGTCCAGGAGAGGACGTTCAACCGCTCATGTTACATGTGATGGGAGCGTCCAGAAGACGTTCAAGCGCTCATGTTACATGTGATGGGAGCGTCCAGGAGAGGACGTTCAACCGCTCATGTTACATGTGATGGGAGCGTCCAGGAGAGGACGTTCAACCGCTCATGTTACATGTGATGGGAGCGTCCAGGAGAGGACGTTCAACCGCTCATGTTACATGTGATGGGAGCGTCCAGGAGAGGACGTTCAACCGCTCATGTTACATGTGATGGGAGCGTCCAGGAGAGGACGTTCAACCGCTCATGTTACATGTGATGGGAGCGTCCAGGAGAGGACGTTCAACCTCTCATGTTACATGTGATGGGAGCGTCCAGGAGAGGACGTTCAACCGCTCATGTTACATGTGATGGGAGCGTCCAGGAGAGGACGTTCAACCGCTCATGTTACATGTGATGGGAGCGTCCAGGAGACGTTCAACCGCTCATGTTACATGTGTGGGAGCGTCCAGGAGAGGACGTTCAACCGCTCATGTTACATGTGATGGGAGCGTCCAGCAGAGGACGTTACCGCTCATGTGATGGGAGCGTCCAGGAGAGGACGTTCAACCGCTCATGTTACATGTGATGGGAGCGTCCAGGAGAGGACGTTCAACCGCTCATGTTACATGTGATGGGAGCGTCCAGGAGAGGACGTTCAACCGCTCATGTTACATGTGATGGGAGCGTCCAGGAGAGGACGTTCAACCGCTCATGTTACATGTGATGGGAGCGTCCAGGAGAGGACGTTCAACCGCTCATGTTACATGTGATGGGAGCGTCCAGGAGAGGACGTTCAACCGCTCATGTTACATGTGATGGGAGCGTCCAGGAGAGGACGTTCAACCGCTCATGTTACATGTGATGGGAGCGTCCAGGAGAGGACGTTCAACCGCTCATGTTACATGTGATGGGAGCGTCCAGGAGAGGACGTTCAACCGCTCATGTTACATGTGATGGGAGCGTCCAGGAGAGGACGTTCAACCGCTCATGTTACATGTGATGGGAGCGTCCAGGAGAGGACGTTCAACCGCTCATGTTACATGTGATGGGAGCGTCCAGGAGAGGACGTTCAACCGCTCATGTTACATGTGATGGGAGCGTCCAGGAGAGGACGTTCAACCGCTCATGTTACATGTGATGGGAGCGTCCAGGAGAGGACGTTCAACCGCTCATGTTACATGTGATGGGAGCGTCCAGGAGAGGACGTTCAACCGCTAATGTTACATGTGATGGGAGCGTCCAGGAGAGGACGTTCAACCGCTCATGTTACATGTGATGGGAGCGTCCAGGAGAGGACGTTCAACCGCTCATGTTACATGTGATGGGAGCGTCCAGGAGAGGACGTTCAACCGCTCATGTTACATGTGATGGGAGCGTCCAGGAGAGGACGTTCAACCGCTCATGTTACATGTGATGGGAGCGTCCAGGAGAGGACGTTCAACCGCTCATGTTACATGTGATGGGAGCGTCCAGGAGAGGACGTTCAACCGCTCATGTTACATGTGATGGGAGCGTCCAGGAGAGGACGTTCAACCGCTCATGTTACATGTGATGGGAGCGTCCAGGAGAGGACGTTCAACCGCTCATGTTACATGTGATGGGAGCGTCCAGGAGAGGACGTTCAACCGCTCATGTTACATGTGATGGGAGCGTCCAGGAGAGGACGTTCAACCGCTCATGTTACATGTGATGGGAGCGTCCAGGAGAGGACGTTCAACCGCTCGTGTTACATGCTCATGTTACATGGGAGCGTCCAGGAGAGGACGTTCAACCGCTCATGTTACATGTGATGGGAGCGTCCAGGAGAGGACGTTCAACCGCTCATGTTACATGTGATGGGAGCGTCCAGGAGAGGACGTTCAACCGCTCATGTTACATGTGATGGGAGCGTCCAGGAGAGGACGTTCAACCGCTCATGTTACATGTGATGGGAGCGTCCAGGAGAGGACGTTCAACCGCTCATGTTACATGTGATGGGAGCGTCCAGGAGAGGACGTTCAACCGCTCATGTTACATGTGATGGGAGCGTCCAGGAGAGGACGTTCAACCGCTCATGTTACATGTGATGGGAGCGTCCAGGAGAGGACGTTCAACCGCTCATGTTACATGTGATGGGAGCGTCCAGGAGAGGACGTTCAACCGCTCATGTTACATGTGATGGGAGCGTCCAGGAGAGGACGTTCAACCGCTCATGTTACATGTGATGGGAGCGTCCAGGAGAGGACGTTCAACCGCTCATGTTACATGTGATGGGAGCGTCCAGGAGAGGACGTTCAACCGCTCATGTTACATGTGATGGGAGCGTCCAGGAGAGGACGTTCAACCGCTCATGTTACATGTGATGGGAGCGTCCAGGAGAGGACGTTCAACCGCTCATGTTACATGTGATGGGAGCGTCCAGGAGAGGACGTTCAACCGCTCATGTTACATGTGATGGGAGCGTCCAGGAGAGGACGTTCAACCGCTCATGTTACATGTGATGGGAGCGTCCAGGAGAGGACGTTCAACCGCTCATGTTACATGTGATGGGAGCGTCCAGGAGAGGACGTTCAACCGCTCATGTTACATGTGATGGGAGCGTCCAGGAGAGGACGTTCAACCGCTCATGTTACATGTGATGGGAGCGTCCAGGAGAGGACGTTCAACCGCTCATGTTACATGTGATGGGAGCGTCCAGGAGAGGACGTTCAACCGCTCATGTTACATGTGATGGGAGCGTCCAGGAGAGGACGTTCAACCGCTCATGTTACATGTGATGGGAGCGTCCAGGAGAGGACGTTCAACCGCTCATGTTACATGTGATGGGAGCGTCCAGGAGAGGACGTTCAACCGCTCATGTTACATGTGATGGGAGCGTCCAGGAGAGGACGTTCAACCGCTCATGTTACATGTGATGGGAGCGTCCAGGAGAGGACGTTCAACCGCTCATGTTACATGTGATGGGAGCGTCCAGGAGAGGACGTTCAACCGCTCATGTTACATGTGATGGGAGCGTCCAGGAGAGGACGTTCAACCGCTCATGTTACATGTGATGGGAGCGTCCAGGAGAGGACGTTCAACCGCTCATGTTACATGTGATGGGAGCGTCCAGGAGAGGACGTTCAACCGCTCATGTTACATGTGATGGGAGCGTCCAGGAGAGGACGTTCAACCGCTCATGTTACATGTGATGGGAGCGTCCAGGAGAGGACGTTCAACCGCTCATGTTACATGTGATGGGAGCGTCCAGGAGAGGACGTTCAACCGCTCATGTTACATGTGATGGGAGCGTCCAGGAGAGGACGTTCAACCGCTCATGTTACATGTGATGGGAGCGTCCAGCTCATGATGTGATGGGAGCGTTCAACCGCTCATGTTACATGTGATGGGAGCGTCCAGGAGAGGACGTTCAACCGCTCATGTTACATGTGATGGGAGCGTCCAGGAGAGGACGTTCAACCGCTCATGTTACATGTGATGGGAGCGTCCAGGAGAGGACGTTCAACCGCTCATGTTACATGTGATGGGAGCGTCCAGGAGAGGACGTTCAACCGCTCATGTTACATGTGATGGGAGCGTCCAGGAGAGGACGTTCAACCGCTCATGTTACATGTGATGGGAGCGTCCAGGAGAGGACGTTCAACCGCTCATGTTACATGTGATGGGAGCGTCCAGGAGAGGACGTTCAACCGCTCATGTTACATGTGATGGGAGCGTCCAGGAGAGGACGTTCAACCGCTCATGTTACATGTGATGGGAGCGTCCAGGAGAGGACGTTCAACCGCTCATGTTACATGTGATGGGAGCGTCCAGGAGAGGACGTTCAACCGCTCATGTTACATGTGATGGGAGCGTCCAGGAGAGGACGTTCAACCGCTCATGTTACATGTGATGGGAGCGTCCAGGAGAGGACGTTCAACCGCTCATGTTACATGTGATGGGAGCGTCCAGGAGAGGACGTTCAACCGCTCATGTTACATGTGATGGGAGCGTCCAGGAGAGGACGTTCAACCGCTCATGTTACATGTGATGGGAGCGTCCAGGAGAGGACGTTCAACCGCTCATGTTACATGTGAGCGTCCAGGAGAGGGGAGCGTCCAGGAGAGGACGTTCAACCGCTCATGTTACATGTGATGGGAGCGTCCAGGAGAGGACGTTCAACCGCTCATGTTACATGTGATGGGAGCGTCCAGGAGAGGACGTTCAACCGCTCATGTTACATGTGATGGGAGCGTCCAGGAGAGGACGTTCAACCGCTCATGTTACATGTGATGGGAGCGTCCAGGAGAGGACGTTCAACCGCTCATGTTACATGTGATGGGAGCGTCCAGGAGAGGACGTTCAACCGCTCATGTTACATGTGATGGGAGCGTCCAGGAGAGGACGTTCAACCGCTCATGTTACATGTGATGGGAGCGTCCAGGAGAGGACGTTCAACCGCTCATGTTACATGTGATGGGAGCGTCCAGGAGAGGACGTTCAACCGCTCATGTTACATGTGATGGGAGCGTCCAGGAGAGGACGTTCAACCGCTCATGTTACATGTGATGGGAGCGTCCAGGAGAGGACGTTCAACCGCTCATGTTACATGTGATGGGAGCGTCCAGGAGAGGACGTTCAACCGCTCATGTTACATGTGATGGGAGCGTCCAGGAGAGGACGTTCAACCGCTCATGTTACATGTGATGGGAGCGTCCAGGAGAGGACGTTCAACCGCTCATGTTACATGTGATGGGAGCGTCCAGGAGAGGACGTTCAACCGCTCATGTTACATGTGATCCAGGAGAGGACGTTCAACCGGAGCGTCCAGGAGAGGACGTTCAACCGCTCATGTTACATGTGATGGGAGCGTCCAGGAGAGGACGTTCAACCGCTCATGTTACATGTGATGGGAGCGTCCAGGAGAGGACGTTCAACCGCTCATGTTACATGTGATGGGAGCGTCCAGGAGAGGACGTTCAACCGCTCATGTTACATGTGATGGGAGCGTCCAGGAGAGGACGTTCAACCGCTCATGTTACATGTGATGGGAGCGTCCAGGAGAGGACGTTCAACCGCTCATGTTACATGTGATGGGAGCGTCCAGGAGAGGACGTTCAACCGCTCATGTTACATGTGATGGGAGCGTCCAGGAGAGGACGTTCAACCGCTCATGTTACATGTGATGGGAGCGTCCAGGAGAGGACGTTCAACCGCTCATGTTACATGTGATGGGAGCGTCCAGGAGAGGACGTTCAACCGCTCATGTTACATGTGATGGGAGCGTCCAGGAGAGGACGTTCAACCGCTCATGTTACATGTGATGGGAGCGTCCAGGAGAGGACGTTCAACCGCTCATGTTACATGTGATGGGAGCGTCCAGGAGAGGACGTTCAACCGCTCATGTTACATGTGATGGGAGCGTCCAGGAGAGGACGTTCAACCGCTCATGTTACATGTGATGGGAGCGTCCAGGAGAGGACGTTCAACCGCTCATGTTACATGTGATGGGAGCGTCCAGGAGAGGACGTTCAACCGCTCATGTTACATGTGATGGGAGCGTCCAGGAGAGGACGTTCAACCGCTCATGTTACATGTGATGGGAGCGTCCAGGAGAGGACGTTCAACCGCTCATGTTACATGTGATGTGGGAGCGTCCAGGAGAGGACGTTCAACCGCTCATGTTACATGTGATGGGAGCGTCCAGGAGAGGACGTTCAACCGCTCATGTTACATGTGATGGGAGCGTCCAGGAGAGGACGTTCAACCGCTCATGTTACATGTGATGGGAGCGTCCAGGAGAGGACGTTCAACCGCTCATGTTACATGTGATGGGAGCGTCCAGGAGAGGACGTTCAACCGCTCATGTTACATGTGATGGGAGCGTCCAGGAGAGGACGTTCAACCGCTCATGTTACATGTGATGGGAGCGTCCAGGAGAGGACGTTCAACCGCTCATGTTACATGTGATGGGAGCGTCCAGGAGAGGACGTTCAACCGCTCATGTTACATGTGATGGGAGCGTCCAGGAGAGGACGTTCAACCGCTCATGTTACATGTGATGGGAGCGTCCAGGAGAGGACGTTCAACCGCTCATGTTACATGTGATGGGAGCGTCCAGGAGAGGACGTTCAACCGCTCATGTTACATGTGATGGGAGCGTCCAGGAGAGGACGTTACATATGATGGGAGCGTCCAGGAGAGGACGTTCAACCGCTCATGTTACATGTGATGGGAGCGTCCAGGAGAGGACGTTCAACCGCTCATGTTACATGTGATGGGAGCGTCCAGGAGAGGACGTTCAACCGCTCATGTTACATGTGATGGGAGCGTCCAGGAGAGGACGTTCAACCGCTCATGTTACATGTGATGGGAGCGTCCAGGAGAGGACGTTCAACCGCTCATGTTACATGTGATGGGAGCGTCCAGGAGAGAACGTTCAACATGTTACATGTGAACCAGGAGAGGACTCATGTTACATGTGATGGGAGCGTCCAGGAGAGGACGTTCAACCGCTCATGTTACATGTGATGGGAGCGTCCAGGAGAGGACGTTCAACCGCTCATGTTACATGTGATGGGAGCGTCCAGGAGAGGACGTTCAACCGCTCATGTTACATGTGATGGGAGCGTCCAGGAGAGGACGTTCAACCGCTCATGTTACATGTGATGGGAGCGTCCAGGAGAGGACGTTCAACCGCTCATGTTACATGTGATGGGAGCGTCCAGGAGAGGACGTTCAACCGCTCATGTTACATGTGATGGGAGCGTCCAGGAGAGGACGTTCAACCGCTCATGTTACATGTGATGGGAGCGTCCAGGAGAGGACGTTCAACCGCTCATGTTACATGTGATGGGAGCGTCCAGGAGAGGACGTTCAACCGCTCATGTTACATGTGATGGGAGCGTCCAGGAGAGGACGTTCAACCGCTCATGTTACATGTGATGGGAGCGTCCAGGAGAGGACGTTCAACCGCTCATGTTACATGTGATGGGAGCGTCCAGGAGAGGACGTTCAACCGCTCATGTTACATGTGATGGGAGCGTCCAGGAGAGGACGTTCAACCGCTCATGTTACATGTGATGGGAGCGTCCAGGAGAGGACGTTCAACCGCTCATGTTACATGTGATGGGAGCGTCCAGGAGAGGACGTTCAACCGCTCATGTTACATGTGATGGGAGCGTCCAGGAGAGGACGTTCAACCGCTCATGTTACATGTGATGGGAGCGTCCAGGAGAGGACGTTCAACCGCTCATGTTACATGTGATGGGAGCGTCCAGGAGAGGACGTTCAACCGCTCATGTTACATGTGATGGGAGCGTCCAGGAGAGGACGTTCAACCGCTCATGTTACATGTGATGGGAGCGTCCAGGAGAGGACGTTCAACCGCTCATGTTACATGTGATGGGAGCGTCCAGGAGAGGACGTTCAACCGCTCATGTTACATGTGATGGGAGCGTCCAGGAGAGGACGTTCAACCGCTCATGTTACATGTGATGGGAGCGTCCAGGAGAGGACGTTCAACCGCTCATGTTACATGTGATGGGAGCGTCCAGGAGAGGACGTTCAACCGCTCATGTTACATGTGATGGGAGCGTCCAGGAGAGGACGTTCAAGCTCATGTTACATGTGATGGGAGCGTCCAGGAGAGGACGTTCAACCGCTCATGTTACATGTGATGGGAGCGTCCAGGAGAGGACGTTCAACCGCTCATGTTACATGTGATGGGAGCGTCCAGGAGAGGACGTTCAACCGCTCATGTTACATGTGATGGGAGCGTCCAGGAGAGGACGTTCAACCGCTCATGTTACATGTGATGGGAGCGTCCAGGAGAGGACGTTCAACCGCTCATGTTACATGTGATGGGAGCGTCCAGGAGAGGACGTTCAACCGCTCATGTTACATGTGATGGGAGACGTTCAACCGCTCATGTTACGTCCAGGAGAGGACGTTCAACCGCTCATGTTACATGTGATGGGAGCGTCCAGGAGAGGACGTTCAACCGCTCATGTTACATGTGATGGGAGCGTCCAGGAGAGGACGTTCAACCGCTCATGTTACATGTGATGGGAGCGTCCAGGAGAGGACGTTCAACCGCTCATGTTACATGTGATGGGAGCGTCCAGGAGAGGACGTTCAACCGCTCATGTTACATGTGATGGGAGCGTCCAGGAGAGGACGTTCAACCGCTCATGTTACATGTGATGGGAGCGTCCAGGAGAGGACGTTCAACCGCTCATGTTACATGTGATGGGAGCGTCCAGGAGAGGACGTTCAACCGCTCATGTTACATGTGATGGGAGCGTCCAGGAGAGGACGTTCAACCGCTCATGTTACATGTGATGGGAGCGTCCAGGAGAGGACGTTCAACCGCTCATGTTACATGTGATGGGAGCGTCCAGGAGAGGACGTTCAACCGCTCATGTTACATGTGATGGGAGCGTCCAGGAGAGGACGTTCAACCGCTCATGTTACATGTGATGGGAGCGTCCAGGAGAGGACGTTCAACCGCTCATGTTACATGTGAGCGTCCAGGAGGGAGCGTCCAGGAGAGGACGTTCAACCGCTCATGTTACATGTGATGGGAGCGTCCAGGAGAGGACGTTCAACCGCTCATGTTACATGTGATGGGAGCGTCCAGGAGAGGACGTTCAACCGCTCATGTTACATGTGATGGGAGCGTCCAGGAGAGGACGTTCAACCGCTCATGTTACATGTGATGGGAGCGTCCAGGAGAGGACGTTCAACCGCTCATGTTACATGTGATGGGAGCGTCCAGGAGAGGACGTTCAACCGCTCATGTTACATGTGATGGGAGCGTCCAGGAGAGGACGGACAACCGCTCTTACATGTTACGTGTGATGGGAGCGTCCAGGAGAGGACGTTCAACCGCTCATGTTACATGTGATGGGAGCGTCCAGGAGAGGACGTTCAACCGCTCATGTTACATGTGATGGGAGCGTCCAGGAGAGGACGTTCAACCGCTCATGTTACATGTGATGGGAGCGTCCAGGAGAGGACGTTCAACCGCTCATGTTACATGTGATGGGAGCGTCCAGGAGAGGACGTTCAACCGCTCATGTTACATGTGATGGGAGCGTCCAGGAGAGGACGTTCAACCGCTCATGTTACATGTGATGGGAGCGTCCAGGAGAGGACGTTCAACCGCTCATGTTACATGTGATGGGAGCGTCCAGGAGAGGACGTTCAACCGCTCATGTTACATGTGATGGGAGCGTCCAGGAGAGGACGTTCAACCGCTCATGTTACATGTGATGGGAGCGTCCAGGAGAGGACGTTCAACCGCTCATGTTACATGTGATGGGAGCGTCCAGGAGAGGACGTTCAACCGCTCATGTTACATGTGATGGGAGCGTCCAGGAGAGGACGTTCAACCGCTCATGTTACATGTGATGGGAGCGTCCAGGAGAGGACGTTCAACCGCTCATGTTACATGTGATGGGAGCGTCCAGGAGAGGACGTTCAACCGCTCATGTTACATGTGATGGGAGCGTCCAGGAGAGGACGTTCATGTGAAGCGTCCAGGAGAGGACGCTCATGTTACATGTGATGGGAGCGTCCAGGAGAGGACGTTCAACCGCTCATGTTACATGTGATGGGAGCGTCCAGGAGAGGACGTTCAACCGCTCATGTTACATGTGATGGGAGCGTCCAGGAGAGGACGTTCAACCGCTCATGTTACATGTGATGGGAGCGTCCAGGAGAGGACGTTCAACCGCTCATGTTACATGTGATGGGAGCGTCCAGGAGAGGACGTTCAACCGCTCATGTTACATGTGATGGGAGCGTCCAGGAGAGGACGTTCAACCGCTCATGTTACATGTGATGGGAGCGTCCAGGAGAGGACGTTCAACCGCTCATGTTACATGTGATGGGAGCGTCCAGGAGAGGACGTTCAACCGCTCATGTTACATGTGATGGGAGCGTCCAGGAGAGGACGTTCAACCGCTCATGTTACATGTGATGGGAGCGTCCAGGAGAGGACGTTCAACCGCTCATGTTACATGTGATGGGAGCGTCCAGGAGAGGACGTTCAACCGCTCATGTTACATGTGATGGGAGCGTCCAGGAGAGGACGTTCAACCGCTCATGTTACATGTGATGGGAGCGTCCAGGAGAGGACGTTCAACCGCTCATGTTACATGTGATGGGAGCGTCCAGGAGAGGACGTTCAACCGCTCATGTTACATGTGATGGGAGCGTCCAGGAGAGGACGTTCAACCGCTCATGTTACATGTGATGGGAGCGTCCAGGAGAGGACGTTCAACCGCTCATGTTACATGTGATGGGAGCGTCCAGGAGAGGACGTTCAACCGCTCATGTTACATGTGATGGGAGCGTCCAGGAGAGGACGTTCAACCGCTCATGTTACATGTGATGGGAGCGTCCAGGAGAGGACGTTCAACCGCTCATGTTACATGTGATGGGAGCGTCCAGGAGAGGACGTTCAACCGCTCATGTTACATGTGATGGGAGCGTCCAGGAGAGGACGTTCAACCGCTCATGTTACATGTGATGGGAGCGTCCAGGAGAGGACGTTCAACCGCTCATGTTACATGTGATGGGAGCGTCCAGGAGAGGACGTTCAACCGCTCATGTTACATGTGATGGGAGCGTCCAGGAGAGGACGTTCAACCGCTCATGTTACATGTGATGGGAGCGTCCAGGAGAGGACGTTCAACCGCTCATGTTACATGTGATGGGAGCGTCCAGGAGAGGACGTTCAACCGCTCATGTTACATGTGATGGGAGCGTCCAGGAGAGGACGTTCAACCGCTCATGTTACATGTGATGGGAGCGTCCAGGAGAGGACGTTCAACCGCTCATGTTACATGTGATGGGAGCGTCCAGGAGAGGACGTTCAACCGCTCATGTTACATGTGATGGGAGCGTCCAGGAGAGGACGTTCAACCGCTCATGTTACATGTGATGGGAGCGTCCAGGAGAGGACGTTCAACCGCTCATGTTACATGTGATGGGAGCGTCCAGGAGAGGACGTTCAACCGCTCATGTTACATGTGATGGGAGCGTCCAGGAGAGGACGTTCAACCGCTCATGTTACATGTGATGGGAGCGTCCAGGAGAGGACGTTCAACCGCTCATGTTACATGTGATGGGAGCGTCCAGGAGAGGACGTTCAACCGCTCATGTTACATGTGATGGGAGCGTCCAGGAGAGGACGTTCAACCGCTCATGTTACATGTGATGGGAGCGTCCAGGAGAGGACGTTCAACCGCTCATGTTACATGTGATGGGAGCGTCCAGGAGAGGACGTTCAACCGCTCATGTTACATGTGATGGGAGCGTCCAGGAGAGGACGTTCAACCGCTCATGTTACATGTGATGGGAGCGTCCAGGAGAGGACGTTCAACCGCTCATGTTACATGTGATGGGAGCGTCCAGGAGAGGACGTTCAACCGCTCATGTTACATGTGATGGGAGCGTCCAGGAGAGGACGTTCAACCGCTCATGTTACATGTGATGGGAGCGTCCAGGAGAGGACGTTCAACCGCTCATGTTACATGTGATGGGAGCGTCCAGGAGAGGACGTTCAACCGCTCATGTTACATGTGATGGGAGCGTCCAGGAGAGGACGTTCAACCGCTCATGTTACATGTGATGGGAGCGTCCAGGAGAGGACGTTCAACCGCTCATGTTACATGTGATGGGAGCGTCCAGGAGAGGACGTTCAACCGCTCATGTTACATGTGATGGGAGCGTCCAGGAGAGGACGTTCAACCGCTCATGTTACATGTGATGGGAGCGTCCAGGAGAGGACGTTCAACCGCTCATGTTACATGTGATGGGAGCGTCCAGGAGAGGACGTTCAACCGCTCATGTTACATGTGATGGGAGCGTCCAGGAGAGGACGTTCAACCGCTCATGTTACATGTGATGGGAGCGTCCAGGAGAGGACGTTCAACCGCTCATGTTACATGTGATGGGAGCGTCCAGGAGAGGACGTTCAACCGCTCATGTTACATGTGATGGGAGCGTCCAGGAGAGGACGTTCAACCGCTCATGTTACATGTGACGGGAGCGTCCAGGAGAGGACGTTCAACCGCTCATGTTACATGTGATGGGAGCGTCCAGGAGAGGACGTTCAACCGCTCATGTTACATGTGATGGGAGCGTCCAGGAGAGGACGTTCAACCGCTCATGTTACATGTGATGGGAGCGTCCAGGAGAGGACGTTCAACCGCTCATGTTACATGTGATGGGAGCGTCCAGGAGAGGACGTTCAACCGCTCATGTTACATGTGATGGGAGCGTCCAGGAGAGGACGTTCAACCGCTCATGTTACATGTGATGGGAGCGTCCAGGAGAGGACGTTCAACCGCTCATGTTACATGTGATGGGAGCGTCCAGGAGAGGACGTTCAACCGCTCATGTTACATGTGATGGGAGCGTCCAGGAGAGGACGTTCAACCGCTCATGTTACATGTGATGGGAGCGTCCAGGAGAGGACGTTCAACCGCTCATGTTACATGTGATGGGAGCGTCCAGGAGAGGACGTTCAACCGCTCATGTTACATGTGATGGGAGCGTCCAGGAGAGGACGTTCAACCGCTCATGTTACATGTGATGGGAGCGTCCAGGAGAGGACGTTCAACCGCTCATGTTACATGTGATGGGAGCGTCCAGGAGAGGACGTTCAACCGCTCATGTTACATGTGATGGGAGCGTCCAGGAGAGGACGTTCAACCGCTCATGTTACATGTGATGGGAGCGTCCAGGAGAGGACGTTCAACCGCTCATGTTACATGTGATGGGAGCGTCCAGGAGAGGACGTTCAACCGCTCATGTTACATGTGATGGGAGCGTCCAGGAGAGGACGTTCAACCGCTCATGTTACATGTGATGGGAGCGTCCAGGAGAGGACGTTCAACCGCTCATGTTACATGTGATGGGAGCGTCCAGGAGAGGACGTTCAACCGCTCATGTTACATGTGATGGGAGCGTCCAGGAGAGGACGTTCAACCGCTCATGTTACATGTGATGGGAGCGTCCAGGAGAGGACGTTCAACCGCTCATGTTACATGTGATGGGAGCGTCCAGGAGAGGACGTTCAACCGCTCATGTTACATGTGATGGGAGCGTCCAGGAGAGGACGTTCAACCGCTCATGTTACATGTGATGGGAGCGTCCAGGAGAGGACGTTCAACCGCTCATGTTACATGTGATGGGAGCGTCCAGGAGAGGACGTTCAACCGCTCATGTTACATGTGATGGGAGCGTCCAGGAGAGGACGTTCAACCGCTCATGTTACATGTGATGGGAGCGTCCAGGAGAGGACGTTCAACCGCTCATGTTACATGTGATGGGAGCGTCCAGGAGAGGACGTTCAACCGCTCATGTTACATGTGATGGGAGCGTCCAGGAGAGGACGTTCAACCGCTCATGTTACATGTGATGGGAGCGTCCAGGAGAGGACGTTCAACCGCTCATGTTACATGTGATGGGAGCGTCCAGGAGAGGACGTTCAACCGCTCATGTTACATGTGATGGGAGCGTCCAGGAGAGGACGTTCAACCGCTCATGTTACATGTGATGGGAGCGTCCAGGAGAGGACGTTCAACCGCTCATGTTACATGTGATGGGAGCGTCCAGGAGAGGACGTTCAACCGCTCATGTTACATGTGATGTGATGGGAGCGTCCAGGAGAGGACGTTACATGTGAAGCGTCCAGGAGAGGACGCTCATGTTACATGTGATGGGAGCGTCCAGGAGAGGACGTTCAACCGCTCATGTTACATGTGATGGGAGCGTCCAGGAGAGGACGTTCAACCGCTCATGTTACATGTGATGGGAGCGTCCAGGAGAGGACGTTCAACCGCTCATGTTACATGTGATGGGAGCGTCCAGGAGAGGACGTTCAACCGCTCATGTTATATGTGATAGCGTCCACGTTCAACCGCTCGTGTTACATGTGATGGGAGCGTCCAGGAGAGGACGTTCAACCGCTCATGTTACATGTGATGGGAGCGTCCAGGAGAGGACGTTCAACCGCTCATGTTACATGTGATGGGAGCGTCCAGGAGAGGACGTTCAACCGCTCATGTTACATGTGATGGGAGCGTCCAGGAGAGGACGTTCAACCGCTCATGTTACATGTGATGGGAGCGTCCAGGAGAGGACGTTCAACCGCTCATGTTACATGTGATGGGAGCGTCCAGGAGAGGACGTTCAACCGCTCATGTTACATGTGATGGGAGCGTCCAGGAGAGGACGTTCAACCGCTCATGTTACATGTGATGGGAGCGTCCAGGAGAGGACGTTCAACCGCTCATGTTACATGTGATGGGAGCGTCCAGGAGAGGACGTTCAACCGCTCATGTTACATGTGATGGGAGCGTCCAGGAGAGGACGTTCAACCGCTCATGTTACATGTGATGGGAGCGTCCAGGAGAGGACGTTCAACCGCTCATGTTACATGTGATGGGAGCGTCCAGGAGAGGACGTTCAACCGCTCATGTTACATGTGATGGGAGCGTCCAGGAGAGGACGTTCAACCGCTCATGTTACATGTGATGGGAGCGTCCAGGAGAGGACGTTCAACCGCTCATGTTACATGTGATGGGAGCGTCCAGGAGAGGACGTTCAACCGCTCATGTTACATGTGATGGGAGCGTCCAGGAGAGGACGTTCAACCGCTCATGTTACATGTGATGGGAGCGTCCAGGAGAGGACGTTCAACCGCTCATGTTACATGTGATGTGGGAGCGTCCAGGAGAGGACGTTCAACCGCTCATGTTACATGTGATAGCGTCCAGGAGAGGACGTTGTGTTACATGTGGGAGCGTCCAGGAGAGGACGTTCAACCGCTCATGTTACATGTGATGGGAGCGTCCAGGAGAGGACGTTCAACCACTCATGTTACATGTGATGTGGGAGCGTCCAGGAGAGGACGTTCAACCGCTCATGTTACATGTGATGGGAGCGTCCAGGAGAGGACGTTCAACCGCTCATGTTACATGTGATGGGAGCGTCCAGGAGAGGACGTTCAACCGCTCATGTTACATGTGATGGGAGCGTCCAGGAGAGGACGTTCAACCGCTCATGTTACATGTGATGGGAGCGTCCAGGAGAGGACGTTCAACCGCTCATGTTACATGTGATGGGAGCGTCCAGGAGAGGACGTTCAACCGCTCATGTTACATGTGATGGGAGCGTCCAGGAGAGGACGTTCAACCGCTCATGTTACATGTGATGGGAGCGTCCAGGAGAGGACGTTCAACCGCTCATGTTACATGTGATGGGAGCGTCCAGGAGAGGACGTTCAACCGCTCATGTTACATGTGATGGGAGCGTCCAGGAGAGGACGTTCAACCGCTCATGTTACATGTGATGGGAGCGTCCAGGAGAGGACGTTCAACCGCTCATGTTACATGTGATGGGAGCGTCCAGGAGAAGACGTTCAAGCGCTCATGTTACATGTGATGGGAGCGTCCAGGAGAGGACGTTCAACCGCTCATGTTACATGTGATGGGAGCGTCCAGGAGAGGACGTTCAACCGCTCATGTTACATGTGATGGGAGCGTCCAGGAGAGGACGTTCAACCGCTCATGTTACATGTGATGGGAGCGTCCAGGAGAGGACGTTCAACCGCTCATGTTACATGTGATGGGAGCGTCCAGGAGAGGACGTTCAACCGCTCATGTTACATGTGATGGGAGCGTCCAGGAGAGGACGTTCAACCGCTCATGTTACATGTGATGGGAGCGTCCAGGAGAGGACGTTCAACCGCTCATGTTACATGTGATGGGAGCGTCCAGGAGAGGACGTTCAACCGCTCATGTTACATGTGATGGGAGCGTCCAGGAGAGGACGTTCAACCGCTCATGTTACATGTGATGGGAGCGTCCAGGAGAGGACGTTCAACCGCTCATGTTACATGTGATGGGACAGGAGAGGACGTTGCTCATGTTACATGTGGGAGCGTCCAGGAGAGGACGTTCAACCGCTCATGTTACATGTGATGGGAGCGTCCAGGAGAGGACGTTCAACCGCTCATGTTACATGTGATGGGAGCGTCCAGGAGAGGACGTTCAACCGCTCATGTTACATGTGGGAGCGTCCAGGAGAGGACGTTCAACCGCTCATGTTACATGTGATGGGAGCGTCCAGGAGAGGACGTTCAACCGCTCATGTTACATGTGATGGGAGCGTCCAGGAGAGGACGTTCATCCGCTCATGTTACAACAGGAGAGGACGCTCATGTTACATGTGATGGGAGCGTCCAGGAGAGGACGTTCAACCGCTCATGTTACATGTGATGTGGGAGCGTCCAGGAGAGGACGTTCAACCGCTCATGTTACATGTGATGGGAGCGTCCAGGAGAGGACGTTCAACCGCTCATGTTACATGTGATGGGAGCGTCCAGGAGAGGACGTTCAACCGCTCATGTTACATGTGATGGGAGCGTCCAGGAGAGGACGTTCAACCGCTCATGTTACATGTGATGGGAGCGTCCAGGAGAGGACCGCTCATGTTCAACCGCTCATGTTACATGTGATGGGAGCGTCCAGGAGAGGACGTTCAACCGCTCATGTTACATGTGATGGGAGCGTCCAGGAGAGGACGTTCAACCGCTCATGTTACATGTGATGGGAGCGTCCAGGAGAGGACGTTCAACCGCTCATGTTACATGTGATGGGAGCGTCCAGGAGAGGACGTTCAACCGCTCATGTTACATGTGATGGGAGCGTCCAGGAGAGGACGTTCAACCGCTCATGTTACATGTGATGGGAGCGTCCAGGAGAGGACGTTCAACCGCTCATGTTACATGTGATGGGAGCGTCCAGGAGAGGACGTTCAACCGCTCATGTTACATGTGATGGGAGCGTCCAGGAGAGGACGTTCAACCGCTCATGTTACATGTGATGGGAGCGTCCAGGAGAGGACGTTCAACCGCTCATGTTACATGTGATGGGAGCGTCCAGGAGAGGACGTTCAACCGCTCATGTTACATGTGATGGGAGCGTCCAGGAGAGGACGTTCAACCGCTCATGTTACATGTGATGGGAGCGTCCAGGAGAGGACGTTCAACCGCTCATGTTACATGTGATGGGAGCGTCCAGGAGAGGACGTTCAACCGCTCATGTTACATGTGATGGGAGCGTCCAGGAGAGGACGTTCAACCGCTCATGTTACATGTGATGGGAGCGTCCAGGAGAGGACGTTCAACCGCTCATGTTACATGTGATGGGAGCGTCCAGGAGAGGACGTTCAACCGCTCATGTTACATGTGATGGGAGCGTCCAGGAGAGACGACCGCTCATGTTACATGTGATGGGACAGGAGAGGACGCTCATGTTACATGTGATGGGAGCGTCCAGGAGAGGACGTTCAACCGCTCATGTTACATGTGATGGGAGCGTCCAGGAGAGGACGTTCAACCGCTCATGTTACATGTGATGGGAGCGTCCGCGTTCATGTTACATGTGATGGGAGCGTCCAGGAGAGGACGTTCAACCGCTCATGTTACATGTGATGGGAGCGTCCAGGAGAGGACGTTCAACCGCTCATGTTACATGTGATGGGAGCGTCCAGGAGAGGACGTTCAACCGCTCATGTTACATGTGATGGGAGCGTCCAGGAGAGGACGTTCAACCGCTCATGTTACATGTGATGGGAGCGTCCAGGAGAGGACGTTCAACCGCTCATGTTACATGTGATGGGAGCGTCCAGGAGAGGACGTTCAACCGCTCATGTTACATGTGATGGGAGCGTCCAGGAGAGGACGTTCAACCGCTCATGTTACATGTGATGGGAGCGTCCAGGAGAGGACGTTCAACCGCTCATGTTACATGTGATGGGAGCGTCCAGGAGAGGACGTTCAACCGCTCATGTTACATGTGATGGGAGCGTCCAGGAGAGGACGTTCAACCGCTCATGTTACATGTGATGGGAGCGTCCAGGAGAGGACGTTCAACCGCTCATGTTACATGTGATGGGAGCGTCCAGGAGAGGACGTTCAACCGCTCATGTTACATGTGATGGGAGCGTCCAGGAGAGGACGTTCAACCGCTCATGTTACATGTGATGGGAGCGTCCAGGAGAGGACGTTCAACCGCTCATGTTACATGTGATGGGAGCGTCCAGGAGAGGACGTTCAACCGCTCATGTTACATGTGATGGGAGCGTCCAGGAGAGGACGTTCAACCGCTCATGTTACATGTGATGGGAGCGTCCAGGAGAGGACGTTCAACCGCTCATGTTACATGTGATGGGAGCGTCCAGGAGAGGACGTTCAACCGCTCATGTTACATGTGATGGGAGCGTCCAGGAGAGGACGTTCAACCGCTCATGTTACATGTGATGGGAGCGTCCAGGAGAGGACGTTCAACCGCTCATGTTACATGTGATGGGAGCGTCCAGGAGAGGACGTTCAACCGCTCATGTTACATGTGATGGGAGCGTCCAGGAGAGGACGTTCAACCGCTCATGTTACATGTGACGGGAGCGTCCAGGAGAGGACGTTCAACCGCTCATGTTACATGTGATGGGAGCGTCCAGGAGAGGACGTTCAACCGCTCATGTTACATGTGATGGGAGCGTCCAGGAGAGGACGTTCAACCGCTCATGTTACATGTGATGGGAGCGTCCAGGAGAGGACGTTCAACCGCTCATGTTACATGTGTTACATGTGATGGGAGCGTCCAGGAGAGGACGTTCAACCGCTCGTGTTACGTCCAGGAGAGGACGTTCAACCGCTCATGTTACATGTGATGGGAGCGTCCAGGAGAGGACGTTCAACCGCTCATGTTACATGTGATGGGAGCGTCCAGGAGAGGACGTTCAACCGCTCATGTTACATGTGATGGGAGCGTCCAGGAGAGGACGTTCAACCGCTCATGTTACATGTGATGGGAGCGTCCAGGAGAGGACGTTCAACCGCTCATGTTACATGTGATGGGAGCGTCCAGGAGAGGACGTTCAACCGCTCATGTTACATGTGAGCGTCCAGGAGAGGACGTTCAACCGCTCAGTTACGTCCAGGAGAGGACGTTCAACCGCTCATGTTACATGTGATGGGAGCGTCCAGGAGAGGACGTTCAACCGCTCATGTTACATGTGATGGGAGCGTCCAGGAGAGGACGTTCAACCGCTCATGTTACATGTGATGGGAGCGTCCAGGAGAGGACGTTCAACCGCTCATGTTACATGTGATGGGAGCGTCCAGGAGAGGACGTTCAACCGCTCATGTTACATGTGATGGGAGCGTCCAGGAGAGGACGTTCAACCGCTCATGTTACATGTGATGGGAGCGTCCAGGAGAGGACGTTCAACCGCTCATGATGTGATGGGAGCGTCCAGGAGAGGACGTTCAACCGCTCATGTTACATGTGATGGGAGCGTCCAGGAGAGGACGTTCAACCGCTCATGTTACATGTGATGGGAGCGTCCAGGAGAGGACGTTCAACCGCTCATGTTACATGTGATGGGAGCGTCCGCTCATTTCACATGTGATGGGAGCGTCCAGGAGAGGACGTTCAACCGCTCATGTTACATGTGATGGGAGCGTCCAGGAGAGGACGTTCAACCGCTCATGTTACATGTGATGGGAGCGTCCAGGAGAGGACGTTCAACCGCTCATGTTACATGTGATGGGAGCGTCCAGGAGAGGACGTTCAACCGCTCATGTTACATGTGATGGGAGCGTCCAGGAGAGGACGTTCAACCGCTCATGTTACATGTGATGGGAGCGTCCAGGAGAGGACGTTCAACCGCTCATGTTACATGTGATGGGAGCGTCCAGGAGAGGACGTTCAACCGCTCATGTTACATGTGATGGGAGCGTCCAGGAGAGGACGTTCAACCGCTCATGTTACATGTGATGGGAGCGTCCAATAGAGGACGTTCAACCGCTCATGTTACATGTGATGGGAGCGTCCAGGAGAGGACGTTCAACCGCTCATGTTACATGTGATGGGAGCGTCCAGGAGAGGACGTTCAACCGCTCATGTTACATGTGATGGGAGCGTCCAATAGAGGACGTTCAACCGCTCATGTTACATGTGATGGGAGCGTCCAGGAGAGGACGTTCAACCGCTCATGTTACATGTGATGGGAGCGTCCAGGAGAGGACGTTCAACCGCTTATGTTACATGTGATGGGAGCGTCCAGGAGAGGACGTTCAACCGCTCATGTTACATGTGATGGGAGAGTCCAGGAGAGGACGTTCAACCGCTCATGTTACATGTGATGGGAGCGTCCAGGAGAGGACGTTCAACCGCTCATGTTACATGTGATGGGAGCGTCCAGGAGAGGACGTTCAACCGCTCATGTTACATGTGATGGGAGCGTCCAGGAGAGGACGTTCAACCGCTCATGTTACATGTGATGGGAGCGTCCAGGAGAGGACGTTCAACCGCTCATGTTACATGTGATGGGAGCGTCCAGGAGAGGACGTTCAACCGCTCATGTTACATGTGATGGGAGCGTCCAGGAGAGGACGTTCAACCGCTCATGTTACATGTGATGGGAGCGTCCAGGAGAGGACGTTCAACCGCTCATGTTACATGTGATGGGAGCGTCCAGGAGAGGACGTTCAACCGCTCATGTTACATGTGATGGGAGCGTCCAGGAGAGGACGTTCAACCGCTCATGTTACATGTGACGGGAGCGTCCAGGAGAGGACGTTCAACCGCTCATGTTACATGTGATGGGAGCGTCCAGGATAGGACGTTCAACCGCTCATGTTACATGTGATGGGAGCGTCCAGGAGAGGACGTTCAACCGCTTATGTTACATGTGATGGGAGCGTCCAGGAGAGGACGTTCAACCACTCATGTTACATGTGATGGGAGCGTCCAGGAGAGGACGTTCAACCGCTTATGTTACATGTGACGGGAGCGTCCAGGAGAGGACGTTCAACCGCTCATGTTACATGTGATGGGAGCGTCCAGGAGAGGACGTTCAACCGCTCATGTTACATGTGATGGGAGCGTCCAGGAGAGGACGTTCAACAGGTCATCGATGTAATGATGAAAATTTAAGGAGGAAGCAATTAGATGAAGGAGAGTGGATGAAGGAGAGTGGATGAAGGAGAGTGGATGAAGGAGAGTGGATGAAGGACAGTGGATGAAGGACAGTGGATGAAGGACAGTGGATGAAGGACAGTGGATGAAGGACAGTGGATGAAGGAGAGTGGATGAAGGACAGTGGATGAAGGACAGTGGATGAAGGACAGTGGATGAAGGACAGTGGATGAAGGAGAGTGGATGAAGGAGAGTGGATGAAGGAGAGTGGATGAAGGAGAGTGGATGAAGGAGAGTGGATGAAGGACAGTGGATGAAGGACAGTGGATGAAGGAGAGTGGATGAAGGACAGTGGATGAAGGACAGTGGATGAAGGACAGTGGATGAAGGACAGTGGATGAAGGAGAGTGGATGAAGGAGAGTGGATGAATAACAGTGGATGAAGGAGAGTGGATGAAGGAGAGTGGATGAAGGAGAGTGGATGAAGGAGAGTGGATGAAGGAGAGTGGATGAAGGAGAGTGGATGAAGGACAGTGGATGAAGGAGAGTGGATGAAGGAGAGTGGATGAAGGACAGTGGATGAAGGAGAGTGGATGAAGGAGAGTGGATGAAGGACAGTGGATGAAGGACAGTGGATGAAGGAGAGTGGATGAAGGAGAGTGGATGAAGGAGAGTGGATGAAGGACAGTGGATGAAGGAGAGTGGATAAAGGAGAGTGGATGAAGGAGAGTGGATGAAGGAGAGTGGATGAAGGAGAGTGGATGAAGGAGAGTGGATAAAGGAGAGTGGATGAAGGAGAGTGGATGAAGGAGAGTGGATGAAGGAGAGTGGATGAAGGAGAGTGGATGAAGGAGAGTGGATGAAGGAGAGTGGATGAAGGAGAGCGGATAAAGGAGAGTGGATGAAGGAGAGTGGATGAAGGAGAGTGGATGAAGGAGAGTGGATGAAGGAGAGTGGATGAAGGAGAGTGGATGAAGGAGAGTGGATGAAGGAGAGTGGATGAAGGAGAGTGGATGAAGGAGAGTGGATGAAGGAGAGTGGATAAAGGAGAGTGGATGAAGGAGAGTGGATGAAGGAGAGTGGATGAAGGAGAGTGGATGAAGGAGAGTGGATGAAGGAGAGTGGATGAAGGAGAGTGGATGAAGGAGAGTGGATGAAGGAGAGTGGATGAAGGAGAGTGGATGAAGGAGAGTGGATGAAGGAGAGTGGATAAAGGAGAGTGGATGAAGGAGAGTGGATGAAGGAGAGTGGATGAAGGAGAGTGGATGAAGGAGAGTGGATGAAGGAGAGTGGATGAAGGAGAGTGGATGAAGGAGAGTGGATGAAGGAGAGTGGATGAAGGAGAGTGGATGAAGGAGAGTGGATGAAGGAGAGTGGATGAAGGAGAGTGGATGAAGGAGAGTGAATGAAGGAGAGTGGATGAAGGAGAGTGGATGAAGGAGAGTGGATGAAGGAGAGTGGATGAAGGAGAGTGGATGAAGGAGAGTGGATAAAGGAGAGTGGATGAAGGAGAGTGGATGAAGGAGAGTGGATGAAGGAGAGTGGATGAAGGAGAGTGAATGAAGGAGAGTGGATGAAGGAGAATGGATGAAGGAGAGTGGATGATGGAGAGTGGATAAAGGAGAGTGGATGAAGGAGAGTGAATGAAGGAGAGTGGATGAAGGAGAATGGATGAAGGAGAGTGGATGATGGAGAGTGGATAAAGGAGAGTGGATGAAGGAGAGTGGATGAAGGAGAGTGGATGAAGGAGAATGGATGAAGGAGAGTGGATGAAGAAGAGTGGATGAAGGAGAGTGGACGCAGGAGAGTGGATGAAGGAGAGTGGACGCAGGAGAGTGGATGAAAGAGAGTGGACGCAGGAGAGTGGATGAAGGAGAGTTGACGCAGGAGAGTGGATGAAGGAGAGTGGATGAAGGAGAGTGGATGAAGGAGAGTGGATGAAAGAGAGTGGATGAAGGAGAGTGGATGAAGGAGAGTGGATGAAGGAGAGTGGATGAAGGAGAGTGGATGAAGGAGAGTGGATGAAGGAGAGTGGATGAAGGAGAGTGGATGAAGGAGAGTGGATGAAGGAGAGTGGATGAAGGAGAGTGGATAAAGGAGAGTGGATGAAGGAGAGTGGATGAAGGAGAGTGGATGAAGGAGAGTGGATGAAGGAGAGTGGACGCAGGAGAGTGGATGAAAGAGAGTGGATGAAGGAGAGTGGACGCAGGAGAGTGGATGAAGGAGAGTGGATGAAGGAGAGAGGATGAAGGAGAGTGGATGAAGGAGAGTGGACGCAGGAGAGTGGATGAAGGAGAGTGGATGAAGGAGAGTGGACGCAGGAGAGTGGATGAAGGAGAGTGGATGAAGGAGAGTGGATGAAGGAGAGTGGATGAAGGAGAGTGGATGAAGGAGAGTGGATGAAGAAGAGTGGATGAAGGAGAGTGGATAAAGGAGAGTGGATGAAGGAGAGTGGATGAAGGAGAGTGGATGAATGAGAATGGATGAAGGAGAGTGGATGAAGGAGATTGGATGAAGGAGAGTGGATGAAGGAGAGTGGATGAAGGAGAGTGGATGAAGGAGAGTGGATGAAGGAGAGTGGATGAAGGACAGTGGAAAAAGGAGAGTGGATGAAGGAGAGTGGATGAAGGAGAGTGGATGAATGAGAATGGATGAAGGAGAGTGGATGAAGGAGAGTGGATGAAGGAGAGTGGATGAAGGAGAGTGGATGAAGGAGAGTGGATGAAGGAGAGTGGATAAAGGAGAGTGGATGAAGGAGAGTGGATGAAGGAGAGTGGATGAATGAGAATGGATGAAGGAGAGTGGATGAAGGAGAGTGGATGAAGGAGAGTGGATGAAGGAGAGTGGATGAAGGAGAATGGATAAAGGAGAGTGGATGAAGGAAAATGGATGCAGGAGGGAAGAGAAGCGATTGATGGTATGACGAGGTGGAAGAAAAAGTTAGCATATGAGAGATTTTAACAAAACTGAGAAAATATAAGAAAACTGGAGAATAATGAGAGCTAAACAGAGGTTAAGAGAGTAGTGAGGGAGTGTAAAAAGAAAGCAAATGAGAGAATGAGTGAGGTTCTGTCAACAAATCTCCCAGAGAATAAGAAAAAGTTCTGGAGTGAGATTAATAAGCTGAAAAAGCCTTGGAAAAGAAATGGATTTAACAGTTATAAACAAAAGAATGGAGATTTTAGTTGGCGAGGTTTGAGGTTTTGGAAAGATGGAGGGAATATTTTGAAGCGTTGTTAATTGTTGATGAAGACAGGGAAGCAATCAGTTCATACATTGTACGGGGAGGTGTACCATCTTTCAGAAGTGAGGAAGAGCCAGATAAAAAGCGGTTAGAAGGAAAATGGGTAAAGGAGTTGTGATTCCTGGGACGAAGACAGAAATGGTAGCAGCTGGAAGTAAATAATTTCTGAAAAAGAAAAAAATACCCTTGTTCTAATGTAATAAGTGTTCAGGTATAACTAAGAGTAAAAAAAATTTTACATTTTTAGTATACAAAAAGCACCTGTTGCCATCAAGGCATTTAAGGCACTCACAAGCATGTGCGATATTACCGTACTCAAGGTATTTAAGGCAGTCACAAGCATGTGCGATATTACCGTACTCAAGGTATTTAAGGCAGTCACAAGCATGTGCGATATTACCGTACTCAAGGTATTTAAGGCAGTCACAAGCATGTGCGATATTACCGTACTCAAGGTATTTAAGGCAGTCACAAGCATGTGCGATATTACCGTACTCAAGGTATTTAAGGCAGTCACAAGCATGTGCGATATTACCGTGCTCAAGGTATTTAAGGCAGTCACAAGCATGTGCGATATTACCGTACTCAAGGTATTTAAGGCAGTCACAAGCATGTGCGATATTACCGTACTCAAGGTATTTAAGGCAGTCACAAGCATGTGCGATATTACCGTACTCAAGGTATTTAAGGCAGTCACAAGCATGTGCGATATTACCGTACTCAAGGTATTTAAGGCAGTCACAAGCATGTGCGATATTACCGTACTCAAGGTATTTAAGGCAGTCACAAGCATGTGCGATATTACCGTACTCAAGGTATTTAAGGCAGTCACAAGCATGTGCGATATTACCGTACTCAAGGTATTTAAGGCAGTCACAAGCATGTGCGATATTACCGTGCTCAAGGTATTTAAGGCAGTCACAAGCATGTGCGATATTACCGTACTCAAGGTATTTAAGGCAGTCACAAGCATGTGCGATATTACCGTACTCAAGGTATTTAAGGCAGTCACAAGCATGTGCGATATTACCGTACTCAAGGTATTTAAGGCAGTCACAAGCATGTGCGATATTACCGTGCTCAAGGTATTTAAGGCAGTCACAAGCATGTGCGATATTACCGTACTCAAGGTATTTAAGGCAGTCACAAGCATGTGCGATATTACCGTACTCAAGGTATTTAAGGCAGTCACAAGCATGTGCGATATTACCGTACTCAAGGTATTTAAGGCAGTCACAAGCATGTGCGATATTACCGTACTCAAGGTATTTAAGGCAGTCACAAGCATGTGCGATATTACCGTACTCAAGGTATTTAAGGCAGTCACAAGCATGTGCGATATTACCGTACTCAAGGTCATGTCTTCTAGGCTCAGTCATAACTGCATCTAGTTTGAAATGGTATCACATTTTATAATTGATGATTCTAAGATATTTGTTTCCAGTCAAGATGCACTTAGAATTATAAATCAGGCTTTTTTACGGCTATAATTCAGGCTTTTGTAGGGCTATTGCATGTGCAAGTGTGATTAATATGGCATAACATTCATGGGCTGTTTAGATCGAGTACTTCTGTTGTGTTAATTAACTTCACCTGAGGAACATTACATGTCTCTCCATCATAAAATATGCTACCGCAGCTGCACCCTAATGTGCAGACACATAGTTATGTGTTAAATCTTTTTGTGGCATTCGATAAAAACCCATAGATTCTCACTGTATGGGAGTACTAGCATATTTTTCACTTGTGGGATCATCCTAGATTCAGTTCCATAATAAGTCTACCATGTTGCTATCTAGGTCTTCTCCACAAACTCCTCAGGGTACCATAGTCTCCTCGTGACATCCAACATTGTCAGAATTTTCTCATCAACAAACTCGGGGTTGATAAATTAGACACATGTGCAACTCTTGGGTATCTTTATTGAGGAAACGTTTCGCCACACAGTGGCTTCATCAGTCCATACAAAGGATAAACTTGAAGAACAGGAGGAGAATGAGGTAATCAGTCTCTCAAATATGGGTTTACACATTCGTAAGTCTTTTATAAACATATTAAGAAACACATTCCTCTTTACATTGGTTTCATGACTGAAGTAGTAATATATAGAGAGAAACATTGGTTGCCTTCTTGTTTACTGCAAATTTGAAATTGGTCTACTCCATGAAGGTGACTAAAAAAACAAAAACACTCACACACATTCACTTGTCCAATATATGTGTAATGTTTAAGACGGATTGTTCTCTTGGCAAAAACAATCATTATTCTTGAGAAAAATATTTTCTCCTCTAAGATTATGACAAATATTCTGGAGTATAAAATTATCAAGTTTGTAGATGCCAAACCTTAAATTTTAAATATATTGTGCATCTTCCTCAGTTAGTGATGATTCCACAATACTTTGTTAAGCCATAGAAGTACATGAGAGTAATTTTGTGTTATTAGTTTAGTCTACGTCAAGACTTACATCCCTCGCGTGAAGAATACAACATCTTAGTTTTATATGAGGACTTACTAATGCCTCTTCTTAATTCCTTCGAATCTTCCACATGAATGTTTAACTGAATTATCACTCTGCACTATTCCAATCACAAGTGACTCCGATTATGGAATACCGAGATACTTTACTGAGGACAAGCAGCTACCAAAATATACGTAGTTAAAAGTATGTTTCCAATGATTTTGAGCTGTGTGGGTTACGAGTTAGATTTTTTTTTCTTTTTTATTTTAGGCAATTTTATCAAATTATCATTTCTTATATTTTGTTAAGTATTGTAAAGTATCTTAAATGCATTATAATTAAAAAAAAAAACTGTAAAATAAATATTTTTTTGTTAATTTAACGATGGCAGATTTTCCAATTTTTCGGAAGTTCTAAGCATAATTTTTCTTTTCTTTCTCAAATATTTTCTTTAATTACTCGGGAACGATTTATTCGACGGGAATCAAACTTTCAGTATGGTCTTGTACTGAACCTATGGCAAGGTTTACGAGACTGTCTGCATAAGTCAGTACCTGTGGTCAATATTTTGTATCTGTTTGATAGCTGGAGAAACCTTCCTCTGATCTCCTTCAGATCTTAATCACTGATATACACAGAAGAAGGCTGATATACACAGAAGAAGGTTGATATACACAGAAGAAGGTTGATATACACAGAAGAAGGTTGATATACACAGAAGAAGGTTGATATACACAGAAGAAGGTTGATATACACAGAAGAAGGCTGTTATACACAGAAGAAGGTTGATATACACAGAAGAAGGCTGTTATACACAGAAGAAGGTTGATATACACAGAAGAAGATTGATATACACAGAAGAAGGTTGATATACACAGAAGAAGGTTGATATACACAGAAGAAGGTTGATATACACAGAAGAAGGTTGATATACACAGAAGAAGGTTGATATACACAGAAGAAGGTTGATATACACAGAAGAAGGCTTTTATACACAGAAGAAGGTTGATATACACAGAAGAAGGCTGATATACACAGAAGAAGATTGATATACACAGAAGAAGGTTGATATACACAGAAGAAGGTTGATATACACAGAAGAAGGTTGATATACACAGAAGAAGGCTGATATACACAGAAGAAGGTTGATATACACAGAAGAAGGCTGATATACACAGAAGAAGGTTGATATACACAGAAGAAGGTTGATATACACAGAAGAAGGTTGATATACACAGAAGAAGGTTGATATACACAAAAGAAGGCTGATATACACAGAAGAAGGTTGATATACACAGAAGAAGGCTGATATACACAGAAGAAGGTTGATATACACAGAAGAAGGTTGATATACACAGAAGAAGGTTGATATACACAGAAGAAGGTTGATATACACAGAAGAAGGCTGATATACACAGAAGAAGGTTGATATACACAGAAGAAGGCTGATATACACAGAAGAAGGTTGATATACACAGAAGAAGGCTGATATACACAGAAGAAGGTTGATATACACAGAAGAAGGTTGATATACACAGAAGAAGGTTGATATACACAGAAGAAGGTTGATATACACAGAAGAAGGCTGATATACACAGAAGAAGGTTGATATACACAGAAGAAGGCTGATATACACAGAAGAAGGTTGATATACACAGAAGAAGGTTGATATACACAGAAGAAGGTTGATATACACAGAAGAAGGTTGATATACACAGAAGAAGGTTGATATACACAGAAGAAGGTTGATATACACAGAAGAAGGTTGATATACACAGAAGAAGATTGATATACACAGAAGAAGGTTGATATACACAGAAGAAGATTGATATACACAGAAGAAGGTTGATATACACAGAAGAAGGTTGATATACACAGAAGAAGGTTGATATACACAGAAGAAGGTTGATATACACAGAAGAAGGTTGATATACACAGAAGAAGGTGGATATACACAGAAGAAGGTTGATATACACAGAAGAAGGCTGATATACACAGAAGAAGGTTGATATACTCAGAAGAAGGTTGATATACACAGAAGAAGGTTGATATACACAGAAGAAGGTTGATTTACACAGAAAAAGGTTGATATACACAGAAGAAGGCTGATATACACAGAAGAAGGCTGATATACACAGAAGAAGGTTGATATACACAGAAGAAGGCTGATATACACAGAAGAAGGTTGATATACACAGAAGAAGGTTGATATACACAGAAGAAGGCTGATATACACAGAAGAAGGTTGATATACACAGAAGAAGGCTGATATACACAGAAGAAGGTTGATATACACAGAAGAAGGTTGATATACACAGAAGAAGGCTGATATACACAGAAGAAGGTTGATATACAAAGAAGAAGGCTGATATACACAGAAGAAGGTTGATATACACAGAAGAAGGCTGATATACACAGAAGAAGGTTGATATACACAGAAGAAGGTTGATATACACAGAAGAAGGTTGATATACACAGAAGAAGGTTGATATACACAGAAGAAGGTTGATATACACAGAAGAAGGTTGATATACACAGAAGAAGGTTGATATACAGAGAAGAAGGTTGATATACACAGAAGAAGGCTGATATACACAGAAGAAGGTTGATATACACAGAAGAAGGTTGATATACACAGAAGAAGGTTGATATACACAGAAGAAGGTTGATATACACAGAAGAAGGTTGATATACACAGAAGAAGGTTGATTTACACAGAAAAAGGTTGATATACACAGAAGAAGGCTGATATACAAAGAAGGTTGATATACACAGAAGAAGGTTGATATACACAGAAGAAGGTTGATATACACAGAAGAAGGTTGATATACACAGAAGAAGGTTGATATACACAGAAGAAGGTTGATATACACAGAAGAAGGCTGATATACACAGAAGAAGATTGATATACACAGAAGAAGGTTGATATACACAGAAGAAGGTTGATTTACACAGAAAAAGGTTGATATACACAGAAGAAGGCTGATATACAAAGAAGAAGGTTGATATACACAGAAGAAGGTTGATATACACAGAAGAAGGTTGATATACACAGAAGAAGGTTGATATACACAGAAGAAGGCTGATATACACAGAAGAAGGTTGATATACACAGAAGAAGGTTGATATACACAGAAGAAGGCTGATATACACAGAAGAAGGTTGATATACACAGAAGAAGGCTGATATACACAGAAGAAGGTTGATATACACAGAAGAAGGTTGATATACACAGAAGAAGGCTGATATACACAGAAGAAGGTTGATATACACAGAAGAAGGCTGATATACACAGAAGAATGTTGATATACACAGAAGAAGGCTGATATACACAGAAGAAGGTTGATATACACAGAAGAAGGTTGATATACACAGAAGAAGGCTGATATACACAGAAGAAGGTTGATATACACAGAAGAAGGCTGATATACACAGAAGAAGGTTGATATACACAGAAGAAGGCTGATATACACAGAAGAAGGTTGATATACACAGAAGAAGGTTGATATACACAGAAGAAGGCTGATATACACAGAAGAAGGTTGATATACACAGAAGAAGGCTGATATACACAGAAGAAGGTTGATATACACAGAAGAAGGCTGATATACACAGAAGAAGGTTGATATACACAGAAGAAGGTTGATATACACAGAAGAAGGTTGATATACACAGAAGAAGGCTGATATACACAGAAGAAGGTTGATATACACAGAAGAAGGCTGATATACTCAGAAGAAGGTTGATGTACACAGAAGAAGGTTGATATACACAGAAGAAGGCTGATATACTCAGAAGAAGGTTGATGTACACAGAAGAAGGTTGATATACACAGAAGAAGGATGATATTATTAATATTGTTTAGGCGTCGTTCCGCCGCTTTCAGTCTCGAACTGGTTCAGTATTATCTCACATTTATTTGCATTTCCTCTGCTTCGATGCAGAAAGAGCCTCTTAATACAACGATTTTGACATATCTTCCACTACATTGTATAGACTCTGAATACCTTCCATAAACAACTGCTGCTGCTTAAACACCTTCCTCTATAATAAAACAAATGCGAACATCAGTTTTTAATAGCTGATGCGTCGCTTAAAAGATATGAAATGTTTCAGAGTAGACACTGGTTATAACAGACGGTGGGTATAACAGGCGGTGGTTATGACAGGCGGAGGTTATGACAGGCGGAGGCTATGACAGGCGGTGGTAATGACAGGCGGTGGTTATGACAGACGGTGGTTATGACAGACGGTGGTTACAACAGACGGTGGTTATGACAGGCGGTGGTTATGACAGGCGGAGGTTATGACAGGCGGAGGCTATGACAGGCGGTGGTAATGACAGGCGGTGGTTATGACAGACGGTGGTTATGACAGACGGTGGTTACAACAGACGGTGGTTATGACAGGCGGTGGTTATGACAGGCGGTAGTTATGACAGGATGTGGTTACGACAGGCGGTGGTTATGACAGACGGTGGTTATGACAGACGGTGGTTATGACAGACGGTGGTTATGGCAGACGGTGGTTATGACAGGTGGTGGTTATAACAGGCGGTGGTTATGACAGGCGGTGGTTATGACAGGCGGTGGTTATGACAGGCGGTGGTTATGACAGACGGTGGTTATGACAGGCGGTGGTTATGACAGACGGTGGTTATGACAGACGGTGGTTATGACAGGCGGTGGTTATGACAGGCGGTGGTTATGACAGGCGGTGGTTATGACAGACGGTGGTTATGACAGGCGGTGGTTATGACAGGATGTTGTTATGACAGGCGGTGGTTATGACAGACGGTGGTTATGACAGACGGTGGTTATGACAGGGGGTGGTTATGACAGACGGTGGTTATGAGAGGCGGTGGTTATGACAGGATGTGGTTATGACAGGCGGTGGTTATGACAGACGGTGGTTATGACAGACGGTGGTTATGACAGGCGGTGGTTATGACAGACGGTGGTTATGACAGGCGGTGGTTATGACAGGATGTTGTTATGACAGGCGGTGGTTATGACAGACGGTGGTTATGACAGACGGTGGTTATGACAGGCGGTGGTTATGACAGACGGTGGTTATGACAGGCGGTGGTTATGACAGACGGTGGTTATGACAGGCGGTGGTTATGACAGGCGGTGGTTATGACAGGCGGTGGTTATGACAGACGGTGGTTATGACAGGCGGTGGTTATGAGAGGCGGTAGTTATGACAAGATGTGGTTACGAGAGGCGGTGGTTATGACAGACGGTGGTTATGACAGACGGTGGTTATGACAGACGGTGGTTATGGCAGACGGTGGTTATGACAGGCTGTGGTTATAACAGGCGGTGGTTATGACAGGCGGTGGTTATGACAGGCGGTGGTTATGACAGGCGGTGGTTATGACAGACGGTGGTTATGACAGGCGGTGGTTATGACAGACGGTGGTTATGACAGACGGTGGTTATGACAAACGGTGGTTATGACAGGCGGTGGTTATGAAAGACGGTGGTTATGACAGACGGTGGTTATGACAGGCGGTGGTTATGACAGGATGTGGTTATGACAGGCGGTGGTTATGACAGATGGTGGTTATGACAGACGGTGGTTATGACAGGCGGTGGTTATGACAGGCGGTGGTTATGACAGGCGGTGGTTATGACAGACGGTGGTTATGACAGGAGGTGGTTATGACAGGATGTTGTTATGACAGGCGGTGGTTATGACAGACGGTGGTTATGACAGGCTGTGGTTATGACAGGCGGTGGTTAAGACAGGATGTTGTTATGACAGGCGGTGGTTATGACAGACGGTGGTTATGACAGACGGTGGTTATGACAGGCGGTGGTTATGACAGGCGGTAGTTATGACAGGATGTGGTTACGACAGGCGGTGGTTATGACAGACGGTGGTTATGACAGACGGTGGTTATGACAGACGGTGGTTATGGCAGACGGTAGTTATGACAGGTGGTGGTTATAACAGGCGGTGGTTATGACAGGCGGTGGTTATGACAGGCGGTGGTTATGACAGGCGGTGGTTATGACAGACGGTGGTTATGACAGGCGGTGGTTATGACAGACGGTGGTTATGACAGACGGTGGTTATGACAGGCGGTGGTTATGACAGGTTGTGATTATGACAGGCGGTGGTTATGAGAGACGGTGGTTATGACAGACGGTGGTTATGACAGGCGGTGGTTATGACAGGCGGTGGTTATGACAGGCGGTGGTTATGACAGACGGTGGTTATGACAGGCGGTGGTTATGACAGGATGTTGTTATGACAGGCGGTGGTTATGACAGACGGTGGTTATGACAGACGGTGGTTATGACAGGGGGTGGTTATGACAGACGGTGGTTATGAGAGGCGGTGGTTATGACAGGATGTGGTTATGACAGGCGGTGGTTATGACAGATGGTGGTTATGACAGACGGTGGTTATGACAGGCGGTGGTTATGACAGACGGTGGTTATGACAGGCGGTGGTTATGACAGGATGTTGTTATGACAGGCGGTGGTTATGACAGACGGTGGTTATGACAGACGGTGGTTATGACAGGCGGTGGTTATGACAGACGGTGGTTATGACAGGCGGTGGTTATGACAGACGGTGGTTATGACAGGCGGTGGTTATGACAGGCGGTGGTTATGACAGGCGGTGGTTATGACAGACGGTGGTTATGACAGGCGGTGGTTATGAGAGGCGGTAGTTATGACAAGATGTGGTTACGAGAGGCGGTGGTTATGACAGACGGTGGTTATGACAGACGGTGGTTATGACAGACGGTGGTTATGGCAGACGGTGGTTATGACAGGCTGTGGTTATAACAGGCGGTGGTTATGACAGGCGGTGGTTATGACAGGCGGTGGTTACGACAGGCGGTGGTTATGACAGACGGTGGTTATGACAGGCGGTGGTTATGACAGACGGTGGTTATGACAGACTGTGGTTATGACAAACGGTGGTTATGAGAGGCGGTGGTTATGACAGGATGTTGTTATGACAGGCGGTGGTTATGACAGACGGTGGTTATGACAGACGGTTGTTATGACAGGCGGTGGTTATGACAGGATGTGGTTATGACAGGCGGTGGTTATGACAGACGGTGGTTATGACAGACGGTGGTTATGACAGGCGGTGGTTATGACAGGCGGTGGTTATGACAGGCGGTGGTTATGACAGACGGTGGTTATGACAGGAGGTGGTTATGACAGGATGTTGTTATGACAGGCGGTGGTTATGACAGACGGTGGTTATGACAGGCGGTGGTTATGACAGGCGGTGGTTATGACAGACGGTGGTTATGACAGGCGGTGGTTATGACAGACGGTGGTTATGACAGACGGTGGTTATGACAGACGGTGGTTATGACAGGCGGTGGTTATGACAGGCGGTGGTTATGACAGGCGGTGGTTATGACAGACGGTGGTTATGAGAGGCGGTGGTTATGACAGGCGGTAGTTATGACAGGATGTGGTTACGACAGGCGGTGGTTATGACAGGCGGTAGTTATGACAGGATGCCGTTATGACAGGCGGTGGTTATGACAGGCGGTAGTTATGACAGGATGCGGTTACGACAGGCGGTGGTTATGACAGGCGGTGGTTATGACAGGCGGTGGTTATGACAGGCTGTGGTTATGACAGACGGTGGTTATGACAGGCGGTGGTTATGACAGACGGTGGTTATGACAGACGGTGGTTATGACAGGCGGTGGTTATGACAGACAGTGGTTATGACAGACGGTGGTTATGACAGGCGGTGGTTATGACAGGCGGTGGTTATGACAGGTGGTGGTTATGACAGACGGTGGTTATGACAGACGGTGGTTATGACAGACGGTGGTTATGACAGGATGTGGTTATGACAGGCGGTGGTTATGACAGGCGGTGGTTATGAAAGACGGTGGTTATGACAGGCGGTGGTTATGACAGACGGTGGTTATGACAGGCGGTGGTTATGACAGGCGGTGGTTATGACAGGATGTTGTTATGACAGGCGGTGGTTATGACAGACGGTGGTTATGACAGGCGGTGGTTATGACAGACGATGGTTATGACAGGCGGTGGTTATGACAGACGGTGGTTATGACAGACGGTGGTTATGACAGGCGGTGGTTATGACAGACGGTGGTTATGACAGACGGTGGTTATGACAAACGGTGGTTATGACAGGCGGTCGTTATGACAGACGGTGGTTATGACAGACGGTGGTTATGACAGGCGGTGGTTATGACAGGATGTGGTTATGACAGGCGGTGGTTATGACAGACGGTGGTTATGACAGACGGTGGTTATGACAGGCGGTGGTTATGACAGGCGGTGGTTATGACAGGCGGTGGTTATGACAGACGGTGGTTATGACAGGAGGTGGTTATGACAGGATGTTGTTATGACAGGCGGTGGTTATGACAGACGGTGGTTATGACAGGCGGTGGTTATGACAGGCGGTGGTTAAGACAGGATGTTGTTATGACAGGCGGTGGTTATGACAGACGGTGGTTATGACAGACGGTGGTTATGAAAGGCGGTGGTTATGACAGACGGTGGTTATGACAGGCGGTGGTTATGACAGACGGTGGTTATGACAGGCCGTGGTTATGACAGGCGGTGGTTATGACAGGCGGTGATTATGACAGACGGTGGTTATGACAGGCGGTGGTTATGACAGGCGGTAGTTATGACAGGATGTGGTTACGACAGGCGGTGGTTATGACAGGCGGTAGTTATGACAGGATGTCGTTATGACAGGCGGTGGTTATGACAGGCGGTAGTTATGACAGGATGTGGTTACGACAGGCGGTGGTTATGACAGGCGGTGGTTATGACAGGCGGTGGTTATGACAGGCTGTGGTTATGACAGACGGTGGTTATGACAGGCGGTGGTTATGACAGACGGTGGTTATGACAGACGGTGGTTATGACAAACGGTGGTTATGACAGGCGGTGGTTATGACAGACGGTGGTTATGACAGACGGTGGTTATGACAGGCGGTGGTTATGACAGGATGTGGTTATGACAGGCGGTGGTTATGACAGACAGTGGTTATGACAGACTGTGGTTATGACAGGCGGTGGTTATGACAGGCGGTGGTTATGACAGGTTGTGGTTATGACAGACGGTGGTTATGACAGGCGGTGGTTATGACAGGATGTTGTTATGACAGGCGGTGGTTATGACAGACGGTGGTTATGACAGGCGGTGGTTATGACAGACGGTGGTTATGACAGGCGGTGGTTATGACAGGCGGTGGTTATGACAGGATGTTGTTATGACATGCGGTGGTTATGACAGACGGTGGTTATGACAGGCGGTGGTTATGACAGACGGTGGTTATGACAGGCGGTGGTTATGACAGACGGTGGTTATGACAGGCGGTGGTTATGACAGGATGTGATTATGACAAGCGATGGTTATGACAGACGGTGGTTATGAGAGACGGTGGTTATGACAGACGGTGGTTATGACAAACGGTGGTTATGACAGGCGGTGGTTATGACAGGCGGTGGTTATGACAGGCGGTGGTTATGACAGGCGGTGGCTAAGACAGGCGGTGGTTATGACAGGATGTGGTTATGACAGGCGGTGGTTATGACAGACGGTGGTTATGACAGACGGTGGTTATGACAGACGGTGGTTATGACAGACGGTGGTTATGGCAGACGGTAGTTATGACAGGCGATGGTTATGACAGACTGTGGTTATGACAGGCGGTGGTTATGACAGGCGGTGGTTATGACAGACGGTGGTTATGACAGACGGTGGTTATGACAGGCGGTGGTTATGACAGGCGGTGGTTATGACAGACGGTGGTTATGACAGACGGTGGTTATGACAGGCGGTGGTTATGACAGGCGGTGGTTATGACAGACGGTGGTTATGACAGGCGGTGGTTATGACAGACGGTGGTTATGACCGGCGGTGGTTATGACAGACGGTGGTTATGACAGGCGGTGGTTATGACAGACGGTGGTTATGACAGACGGTGGTTATGACAGACGGTGGTTATGAGAGGCGGTGGTTATGACAGACGGTGGTTATGACAGGCGGTGGTTATGATAGACGGTGGTTATGACAGGCGGTGGTTATGACAGACGGTGGTTATGACACGGTGGTTATGACAGGCGGTGGTTATGACAGGCGGTGGTTATGACAGGAGGTGGTTATGAAAGACGGTGGTTATGACAGGCGGTGGTTATGACAGACGGTGGTTATGACAGACGGTGGTTATGACAAACGGTGGTTATGACAGGCGGTGGTTATGACAGACGGTGGTTATGACAGACGGTGGTTATGACAAACGGTGATTATTACAGGCGGTGGTTATGACAGGCGGTGGTTATGACAGACGGTGGTTATGACAGACGGTGCTTATGACAGGCGGTGGTTATGACAGACGGTGGTTATGACAGGCGGTGGTTATGACAGGAGGTGGTTATGACAGACGGTGGTTATGACAGGCGGTGGTTATGACAGGATGTTGTTATGACAGGCGGTGGTTATGACAGACGGTGGTTATGACAGACGGTGGTTATGACAGGGGGTGGTTATGACAGACGGTGGTTATGAGAGGCGGTGGTTATGACAGGATGTGGTTATGACAGGCGGTGGTTATGACAGATGGTGGTTATGACAGACGGTGGTTATGACAGGCGGTGGTTATGACAGACGGTGGTTATGACAGGCGGTGGTTATGACAGGATGTTGTTATGACAGGCGGTGGTTATGACAGACGGTGGTTATGACAGACGGTGGTTATGACAGGCGGTGGTTATGACAGACGGTGGTTATGACAGGCGGTGGTTATGACAGACGGTGGTTATGACAGGCGGTGGTTATGACAGGCGGTGGTTATGACAGGCGGTGGTTATGACAGACGGTGGTTATGACAGGCGGTGGTTATGAGAGGCGGTAGTTATGACAAGATGTGGTTACGAGAGGCGGTGGTTATGACAGACGGTGGTTATGACAGACGGTGGTTATGACAGACGGTGGTTATGGCAGACGGTGGTTATGACAGGCTGTGGTTATAACAGGCGGTGGTTATGACAGGCGGTGGTTATGACAGGCGGTGGTTACGACAGGCGGTGGTTATGACAGACGGTGGTTATGACAGGCGGTGGTTATGACAGACGGTGGTTATGACAGACGGTGGTTATGACAAACGGTGGTTATGACAGGCGGTGGTTATGACAGACGGTGGTTATGACAGACGGTGGTTATGACAGGCGGTGGTTATGACAGGATGTGGTTATGACAGGCGGTGGTTATGACAGACGGTGGTTATGACAGACGGTGGTTATGACAGGCGGTGGTTATGACAGGCGGTGGTTATGACAGGCGGTGGTTATGACAGACGGTGGTTATGACAGGAGGTGGTTATGACAGGATGTTGTTATGACAGGCGGTGGTTATGACAGACGGTGGTTATGACAGGCGGTGGTTATGACAGGCGGTGGTTAAGACAGGATGTTGTTATGACAGGCGGTGGTTATGACAGACGGTGGTTATGACAGACGGTGGTTATGAAAGGCGGTGGTTATGACAGACGGTGGTTATGACAGGCGGTGGTTATGACAGACGGTGGTTATGACAGGCGGTGGTTATGACAGGCGGTGGTTATGACAGGCGGTGGTTATGACAGACGGTGGTTATGAGAGGCGGTGGTTATGACAGGCGGTAGTTATGACAGGATGTGGTTACGACAGGCGGTGGTTATGACAGGCGGTAGTTATGACAGGATGTCGTTATGACAGGCGGTGGTTATGACAGGCGGTAGTTATGACAGGATGCGGTTACGACAGGCGGTGGTTATGACAGGCGGTGGTTATGACAGGCGGTGGTTATGACAGGCTGTGGTTATGACAGACGGTGGTTATGACAGGCGGTGGTTATGACAGACGGTGGTTATGACAGACGGTGGTTATGACAGGCGGTGGTTATGACAGACAGTGGTTATGACAGACGGTGGTTATGACAGGCGGTGGTTATGACAGGCGGTGGTTATGACAGGTGGTGGTTATGACAGACGGTGGTTATGACACATGACAGGTTGTGGTTATGACAGACGGTGGTTATGACAGGCGGTGGTTATGACAGGATGTTGTTATGACAGGCGGTGGTTATGACAGACGGTGGTTATGACAGGCGGTGGTTATGACAGACGGTGGTTATGACAGGCGGTGGTTATGACAGGCGGTGGTTATGACAGGATGTTGTTATGACATGCGGTGGTTATGACAGACGGTGGTTATGACAGGCGGTGGTTATGACAGACGGTGGTTATGACAGGCGGTGGTTATGACAGACGGTGGTTATGACAGACGGTGGTTATGACAGGCGGTGGTTATGAGAGACGGTGGTTATGACAGACGGTGGTTATGACAAACGGTGGTTATGACAGGCTGTGGTTATGACAGACGGTGGTTATGACAGGCGGTGGTTTATGACAGGCGGTGGTTATGACAGGATGTGGTTATGACAGGCGGTGGTTATGACAGACGGTGGTTATGACAGACGGTGGTTATGACAGGCGGTGGTTATGACAGGCGGTGGTTATGACAGGCGGTGGTTATGACAGACGGTGGTTATGACAGACGGTGGTTATGACAGGCGGTGGTTATGACAGGCGGTGGTTATGACAGACGGTGGTTATGACAGGCGGTGGTTATGACAGGCGGTGGTTATGACAGGATGTGGTTATGACAGGCGGTGGTTATGACAGACGGTGGTTATACGGTGGTTTTGACAGGCGGTGGTTATGACAGACGGTGGTTATGACAGGCGGTGGTTATGACAGACGGTGGTTATGACAGGCGGTGGTTATGACAGACGGTGGTTATGACAGGCGGTGGTTATGACAGACGGTGGTTATGACAGACGGTGGTTATGACAGACGGTGGTTATGACAGGCGGTGGTTATGACAGACGGTGGTTATGACAGGCGGTGGTTATGACAGACGGTGGTTATGACGGTGGTTATGACAGACGGTGGTTATGACACGGTGGTTATGACAGGCGGTGGTTATGACAGGCGGTGGTTATGACAGGAGGTGGTTATGAAAGACGGTGGTTATGACAGGCGGTGGTTATGACAGACGGTGGTTATGACAGACGGTGGTTATGACAGACGGTGGTTATGACAGGCGGTGGTTATGACAGACGGTGGTTATGACAGACGGTGGTTATGACAAACGGTGGTTATGACAGGCGGTGGTTATGACAGACGGTGGTTATGACAGACGGTGGTTATGACAGACGGTGGTTATGACAGGCGGTGGTTATGACAGGCGGTGGTTATGACAGGCGGTGGTTATGACAGGCGGTGGTTATGACAGGCGGTGGTTATGACAGACGGTGGTTATGACAGGCGGTGGTTATGACAGGCGGTGGTTAAGACAGGCGGACAGGATGTGGTTATGACAGGCGGTGGTTATGACAGGCGGTGGTTATGACAGGCGGTGTTTATGACAGGCTGTGGTTATGACAGGCGGTGGTTATGACAGGCGGTGATTATGACAGGCGGTGTTTATGACAGGCGGTGGTTATGACAGGCGGTGGTTATGACAGGCGGTGGTTATGACAGGCGGTGGTTATGACAGGCGGTGGTTATGACAGGCGGTGGTTATGACAGGACGGTGGTTATGACAGGCGGTGGACATGACAGACGGTGGTTATGACAGGCGGTGGTTATGACACGGTGGTTATGACAGACGGTGGTTATGACAGGCGGTGGTTATGACATGACGGTGGTTATGACAGACGGTGGTTATGACAGGTTATGACAGGCGGTGGTTATGACAGGCGGTAGTTATGACAGGATGCGGTTACGACAGGCGGTGGTTATGACAGGCGGTGGTTATGACAGGCGGTGGTTATGACAGGCTGTGGTTATGACAGACGGTGGTTATGACAGGCGGTGGTTATGACAGGATGTGGTTATGACAGGCGGTGGTTATGACAGACGGTGGTTATGACAGGCGGTGGTTATGACAGGCGGTGGTTATGACAGGCGGTGGTTATGACGGTGGTTATGACACGGTGGTTATGACAGACGGTGGTTATGACAGTCGGTGGTTATGACAGGCGGTGGTTATGACAGACGGTGGTTATGACAGACGGTGGTTATGACAGGACGGTGGTTATGACAGGCGGTGGTTATGACAGGCGGTGGTTATGACAGGCTGTGGTTATGACAGACGGTGGTTATGACAGGCGGTGGTTATGACAGGATGTGGTTATGACAGGCGGTGGTTATGACAGACGGTGGTTATGACAGACGGTGGTTATGACAGGCGGTGGTTATGACAGGCGGTGGTTATGACAGGCGGTGGTTATGACAGACGGTGGTTATGACAGGCGGTGGTTATGACAGGTTATGACAGGCGGTGGTTATGACAGACGGTGGTTATGACAGACGGTGGTTATGACAGGCGGTGGTTATGACAGGATGTGGTTATGACAGGCGGTGGTTATGACAGGCGGTGGTTATGACAGGATGTGGTTATGACAGGCGGTGGTTATGACAGGCGGTGGTTATGACAGGCGGTGGTTATGACAGACGGTGGTTATGACAGGCGGTGGTTATGACAGGCGGTGGTTATGACAGGCGGTGGTTATGACAGGCGGTGGTTATGACAGACGGTGGTTATGACAGGCGGTGGTTATGACAGGCGGTGGTTATGACAGACGGTGGTTATGACAGTCGGTGGTTATGACAGCGGTGGTTATGACAGACGGTGGTTATGACAGGCGGTGGTTATGACAGACGGTGGTTATGACAGGCGGTGGTTATGACAGTCGGTGGTTATGACAGGCGGTGGTTATGACAGGTGGTGGTTATGACAGGCGGTGGTTATGACAGGCGGTGGTTATGACAGGCGGTGGTTATGACAGGCGGTGGTTATGACAGTCGGTGGTTATGACAGGCGGTGGTTATGACAGGCGGTGGTTATGACAGTCGGTGGTTATGACAGGCGGTGGTTATGACAGACGGTGGTTATGAGAGGCGGTGGTTATGACAGGCGGTAGTTATGACACATGACAGGCGGTGTTTATGACAGGCGGTGGTTATGACAGACGGTGGTTATGACGGTGGTTATGACAGGCGGTGGTTATGACAGGCGGTGGTTATGTGGTTACGACAGGCGGTGGTTATGACAGGCGGTGGTTATGACAGGATGTGGTTATGGCGGTGGTTATGACAGGCGGTGGTTATGACAGGCGGTGGTTATGACAGGCGGTGGTTATGACAGACGGTGGTTATGACAGGCGGTGGTTATGACAGGCGGTGGTTATGACAGGCGGTGGTTATGACAGACGGTGGTTATGACAGACGGTGGTTATGACAGGCGGTGGTTATGACAGGCGGTGGTTATGACAGGCGGTGGTTATGACAGACGGTGGTTATGACAGGCGGTGGTTATGACACGGTGGTTATGACAGGCGGTTGTTATGACAGGCGGTGGTTATGACAGACGGTGGTTATGACAGACGGTGGTTATGAAAGGCGGTGGTTAAGACAGGATGTGGTTATGACAGGCGGTCGTTATGACAGGCGGTGGTTATGACAGACGGTGGTTATGACAGGCGGTGGTTATGACAGACGGTGGTTATGACAGGCGGTGGTTATGACAGACGGTGGTTATGACAGGCGGTGGTTATGACAGGCGGTGGTTATGACAGGCGGTGGTTATGACAGACGGTGGTTATGAGAGGCGGTGGTTATGACAGGCGGTAGTTATGACAGGATGTGGTTACGACAGGCGGTGGTTATGACAGGCGGTAGTTATGACAGGATGTCGTTATGACAGGCGGTGGTTATGACAGGCGGTAGTTATGACAGGATGCGGTTACGACAGGCGGTGGTTATGACAGGCGGTGGTTATGACAGGCGGTGGTTATGACAGGCTGTGGTTATGACAGACGGTGGTTATGACAGGCGGTGGTTATGACAGACGGTGGTTATGACAGACGGTGGTTATGACAGGCGGTGGTTATGACAGACGGTGGTTATGACAGACGGTGGTTATGACAGGCGGTGGTTATGACAGGCGGTGGTTATGACAGGCGGTGGTTATGACAGACGGTGGTTATGACAGACGGTGGTTATGACAGGCGGTGGTTATGACAGGATGTGGTTATGACAGGCGGTGGTTATGACAGGCGGTGGTTATGAAAGACGGTGGTTATGACAGGCGGTGGTTATGACAGACGGTGGTTATGACAGGCGGTGGTTATGACAGGCGGTGGTTATGACAGGATGTTGTTATGACAGGCGGTGGTTATGACAGACGGTGGTTATGACAGGCGGTGGTTATGACAGACGGTGGTTATGACAGGCGGTGGTTATGACAGACGGTGGTTATGACAGACGGTGGTTATGACAGGCGGTGGTTATGACAGACGGTGGTTATGACAGACGGTGGTTATGACAAACGGTGGTTATGACAGGCGGTCGTTATGACAGACGGTGGTTATGACAGACGGTGGTTATGACAGGCGGTGGTTATGACAGGATGTGGTTATGACAGGCGGTGGTTATGACAGACGGTGGTTATGACAGACGGTGGTTATGACAGGCGGTGGTTATGACAGGCGGTGGTTATGACAGGCGGTGGTTATGACAGACGGTGGTTATGACAGGAGGTGGTTATGACAGGATGTTGTTATGACAGGCGGTGGTTATGACAGACGGTGGTTATGACAGGCGGTGGTTATGACAGGCGGTGGTTAAGACAGGATGTTGTTATGACAGGCGGTGGTTATGACAGACGGTGGTTATGACAGACGGTGGTTATGAAAGGCGGTGGTTATGACAGACGGTGGTTATGACAGGCGGTGGTTATGACAGACGGTGGTTATGACAGGCGGTGGTTATGACAGGCGGTGGTTATGACAGGCGGTGGTTATGACAGACGGTGGTTATGACAGGCGGTGGTTATGACAGGCGGTAGTTATGACAGGATGTGGTTACGACAGGCGGTGGTTATGACAGGCGGTAGTTATGACAGGATGTCGTTATGACAGGCGGTGGTTATGACAGGCGGTAGTTATGACAGGATGTGGTTACGACAGGCGGTGGTTATGACAGGCGGTGGTTATGACAGGCGGTGGTTATGACAGGCTGTGGTTATGACAGACGGTGGTTATGACAGGCGGTGGTTATGACAGACGGTGGTTATGACAGACGGTGGTTATGACAAACGGTGGTTATGACAGGCGGTGGTTATGACAGACGGTGGTTATGACAGACGGTGGTTATGACAGGCGGTGGTTATGACAGGATGTGGTTATGACAGGCGGTGGTTATGACAGACAGTGGTTATGACAGACTGTGGTTATGACAGGCGGTGGTTATGACAGGCGGTGGTTATGACAGGTTGTGGTTATGACAGACGGTGGTTATGACAGGCGGTGGTTATGACAGGATGTTGTTATGACAGGCGGTGGTTATGACAGACGGTGGTTATGACAGGCGGTGGTTATGACAGACGGTGGTTATGACAGGCGGTGGTTATGACAGGCGGTGGTTATGACAGGATGTTGTTATGACATGCGGTGGTTATGACAGACGGTGGTTATGACAGGCGGTGGTTATGACAGACGGTGGTTATGACAGGCGGTGGTTATGACAGACGGTGGTTATGACAGGCGGTGGTTATGACAGGATGTGATTATGACAAGCGATGGTTATGACAGACGGTGGTTATGAGAGACGGTGGTTATGACAGACGGTGGTTATGACAAACGGTGGTTATGACAGGCGGTGGTTATGACAGGCGGTGGTTATGACAGGCGGTGGTTATGACAGGCGGTGGCTAAGACAGGCGGTGGTTATGACAGGATGTGGTTATGACAGGCGGTGGTTATGACAGACGGTGGTTATGACAGACGGTGGTTATGACAGACGGTGGTTATGACAGACGGTGGTTATGGCAGACGGTAGTTATGACAGGCGATGGTTATGACAGACTGTGGTTATGACAGGCGGTGGTTATGACAGGCGGTGGTTATGACAGACGGTGGTTATGACAGACGGTGGTTATGACAGGCGGTGGTTATGACAGGCGGTGGTTATGACAGACGGTGGTTATGACAGACGGTGGTTATGACAGGCGGTGGTTATGACAGGCGGTGGTTATGACAGACGGTGGTTATGACAGGCGGTGGTTATGACAGACGGTGGTTATGACCGGCGGTGGTTATGACAGACGGTGGTTATGACAGGCGGTGGTTATGACAGACGGTGGTTATGACAGACGGTGGTTATGACAGACGGTGGTTATGAGAGGCGGTGGTTATGACAGACGGTGGTTATGACAGGCGGTGGTTATGATAGACGGTGGTTATGACAGGCGGTGGTTATGACAGACGGTGGTTATGACACGGTGGTTATGACAGGCGGTGGTTATGACAGGCGGTGGTTATGACAGGAGGTGGTTATGAAAGACGGTGGTTATGACAGGCGGTGGTTATGACAGACGGTGGTTATGACAGACGGTGGTTATGACAAACGGTGGTTATGACAGGCGGTGGTTATGACAGACGGTGGTTATGACAGACGGTGGTTATGACAAACGGTGATTATTACAGGCGGTGGTTATGACAAGCGGTGGTTATGACAGACGGTGGTTATGACAGACGGTGCTTATGACAGGCGGTGGTTATGACAGACGGTGGTTATGACAGGCGGTGGTTATGACAGGAGGTGGTTATGACAGGCGGCTGTTATGACAGGTGGTGGTTATGACAGGCGGTGGTTATGACAGGCAGTGGTTATGACAGGCGGTGGATATGACAGGCGGTGATTATGACAGGCGGTGTTAATGACAGGCGGTGGTTATGACAGGCGGTGGTTATGACAGGCGGTGGTTATGGCAGGTGGTGGTTAAGACAGACGGTGGTTATGACAGGCGGTGGTTATGACAGGTGGTGGTTATGACAGGCGGTGGTTATGACAGGCAGTGGTTATGACAGGCGGTGGTTATGACAGGCGGTGGTTATGACAGGCGGTGGTTATGACAGGCGGTGGTTATGGCAGGTGGTGGTTAAGACAGGCGGTGGTTATGACAGGCGGTGGTTATGACAGGCGGTGGTTATGACAGATGGTGGTTATGACAGGCGGTGGTTATGACAGGCGGTGGTTATGACAGGCGGTGGTTATGACAGGCGGTGGTTATGACAGGCGGTGGTTATGACAGACACAGGTTATGACAGACACAGGTTATGACAGACACAGGTTATGACAGACACTGGTTATGACAGACACAGGTTATGACAGACACAAGTTATGACAGACTCTGGTTATGACAGACACAGGTTATGACTGACACAGTTTAAGACAGACACCGGTTATGACAGACAGGTTATGACAAACACAGGTTATGACAGACACTGGTTATGACAGACACAGGTTATGACAGACACAGGTTAGGGCAGACACAGGTTATGGCAGACACAGGTTATGAGAGACACAGGTTATGACAGACACTGGTTATGACAGACACAGGTTATGACAGACACAGGTTATGACAGTCACTGGTTATGACAGACACAGGTTATGACAGACACAGGTTATGACAGACACTGGTTACGACAGACACAGGTTATGACAGACACAGGTTATGACAGACACAGGTTATGACAGACACAGGTTATGACAGACACAGGTTATGACAGACACTGGTTATGACAGACACAGGTTATGACAGACACAGGTTTTGACAGACACAGGTTATGACAGACACCGGTTATGACACACAGGTTATGACAGACACAGGTTATGACACACAGGTTTTGACAGACACAGGTTATGACACACAGATTATGACAGACACAGGTTATGACAGACACTGGTTATGACAGACACAGGTTATGACAGACACATGTTATGACACAGGTTATGACAGACGCAGGTTATGACACACAGGTTATGACAGACACAGGTTATGACAGACACAGGTTAAGACAGACACTGGTTATGACAGACATAGGTTATGACAGACACAGGTTATGACAGACACAGGTTATGACAGACACAGGTTATGACAGACACAGGTTATGACAGACACAGGTTAGACACAGGTTATGACAGACACAGGTTATGACACACAGGTTATGACAGACACAGGTTATGACAGACACAGGTTATGACAGACACAGGTTATGACAGACACAGGTTATGACAGACACAGGTTATGACAGACACAGGTTATGACAGACACAGGTTATGACAGACACAGGTTTTGACACAGGTTATGACAGACACAGGTTATAAGAGACACTGGTTATGACAGACACAGGCTATGACAGACACAGGTTATGACAGACACAGGTTATGACAGACACAGGTTATGACAGACACAGGTTATGACAGACACAGGTTATGAGAGACACTGGTTATGACAGACACAGGCTATGACAGACACAGGTTATGACAGACACAGGTTATGACAGACACAGGTTATGACAGACACAGGTTATGACAGACACAGGTTATGACAGACACAGGTTATGACAGACACAGGTTATGACGGACACAGGTTATGACAGACACAGGTTATGACAGACACATGTTATGACAGACACAGGTTATGACAGACACAGGTTATGACAGACACAGGTTATGACAGACACAAGTTTTGACAGACACAAGTTATGATAGACACTGTTTATGACAGACACAGGTTATGACAGACACAGGTTATGACAGACACAGGTTATGACAGACACATGTTATGACAGACACAGGTTATGACAGACACAGGTTATGACAGACACAGGTTATGACAGACACAGGTTATGACAGACACATGTTATGACAGACACAGGTTATGACAGACACATGTTATGACAGACACAGGTTATGACAGACACAGGTTATGACAGACACAGGTTATGACAGACACAGGTTATGACAGACACATGTTATGACAGACACAGGTTATGACAGACACAGGTTATGACAGACACAGGTTATGACAGACACAGGTTATGACAGACACATGTTATGACAGACACAGGTTATGACAGACACAGGTTATGACGGACACAGGTTATGACAGACACAGGTTATGACAGACACATGTTATGACAGACACAGGTTATGACAGACACAGGTTATGACAGACACAGGTTATGACAGACACAGGTTATGACAGACACAGGTTATGACAGACACAGGTTATGACACACAGGTTATGACAGACACAGGTTATGACAGACACAGGTTATGACAGACACAGGTTATGACAGACACAGGTTATGACAGACACAGGTTATGACAGACACATGTTATGACAGACACAGGTTATGACAGACACAGGTTATGACACACAGGTTATGACAGACACAGGTTATGACAGACACAGGTTATGACAGACACATGTTATGACAGACACAGGTTATGACAGACACAGGTTATGACAGACACAGGTTATGACTGACACATGTTATGACAGACACAGGTTATGACAGACACAGGTTATGACAGACACAGGTTATGACAGACACAGGTTATGACAGACACAGGTTATGACAGACACATGTTATGACAGACACAGTTTATGACAGACACAGGTTATGGCAGACACAGGTTATGACAGACACATGTTATGACAGACACAGGTTATGACAGACACAGGTTATGACAGACACAGGTTATGACAGACACATGTTATGACAGACACAGTTTATGACAGACACAGGTTATGGCAGACACAGGTTATGACAGACACATGTTATGACAGACACAGGTTATGACAGACACAGGTTATGACAGACACAGGTTATGACTGACACATGTTATGACAGACACAGGTTATGACAGACACAGGTTATGACAGACACAGGTTATGACAGACACAGGTTATGACAGACACATGTTATGACAGACACAGTTTATGACAGACACAGGTTATGGCAGACACAGGTTATGACAGACACAGGTTATGACAGACACAGGTTATGACAGACACATGTTATGACAGACACAGGTTATGGCAGACACAGGTTATGGCAGACACAGGTTATGACAGACACAGGTTATGACAGACACATGTTATGACAGACACAGGTTATGACAGACACAGGTTATGACAGACACATGTTATGACAGACACAGGTTATGACAGACACAGGTTATGACAGACACAGGTTATGACAGACACAGGTTATGACAGACACAGGTTTGTGAAACAGATTGCTGGTGATGCTGAGCGGGTGAATGATAAATGTCTTCGGAGGTTTCTTTACTTTATTGCAAAGCTTGGTGGGTACACACAGACTTGTGTGTTGTGCCCATGGCCGGGAAGGCCATGCCCACCAGGGAGAGAGCTAGTAGGCCTTGTGTCTAGCTGCTAGGCCGCTGAGTGAGTGAGAGGGTGTGGGACCAGCGTCGCACAGACCTTGGGCTGGAGCAGAGGGCAGCACCTTAGTGCCGCGAAATATGAACTAAACTGGCAGATAGCAAATACCCGGGCCGGGAGAATACCGGCGAAAAAAAAAAAAAGCATAGGCTGTCTGTGCAGACGGTACAGGCTGTCTACATACGCTCGGCCACCTACCTCGCATCATCTCGACGCGACAATACTGGTGGTAAAAAATAATTCGGTGTCTCTCTCTAAGGAACAGGTCACAGAACACAAAATAAAATATATATATATATATATATATATATATATATATATATATATATATATATATATATATATATATATATATATATATATATATATATATATATATATATATATACATATGAATATGGAAAAAAAAATTCCTACAGGGAGGGAAGAAAAAAACATGTAGGGTGTGCTAAACATCGTGGTCATAGGCAGTGAGCGTCGAAGGGCATCACTGCACGCCTTCCTACGTCTGGACAGATACTGCAACACAGGAGACATCGCTGTGGCTGAGCTGTGACGTAACAGGGTACGGTCTCCTCTGGAACGGTAAAGCAGACATCGTAGGAGTCACTGCAGGTTTTCACTCAACCTGGCGCACGACATGCTGGTACCCTCGAGTGAGGCGTCGTCAAAGCTCGGCAACTGGGCAGGACTTCTGGCAAGCGACTCAAGAGGACACTTCTCGACTGGTACTGTCGCTGAGTCTGTCACCGCCGGCGAGCGTGGAGTAAGTCGTAGAGCTAGTCGTGGCAGAGATGACTGGGCAAAACATCTGGGAGTCGTAACATCGTACACCAGACTGCAGTGAGCGAGCTAGAAGTGAAATTGACATCTGCTTTGGGCAGGCTGCTCAATGAAGCTTGTGATACGAGGCTGACACAGCGCCTGCCGAAAGGGCTAACTGCGGCTTGACGAGTGTCATTCTCTCGGCAGTTGGAGTTATAGCAGAGGTTAGTCTAAGCGTCCCCAGACTTGTTTCTCTACATATAACTGCACTCTGAAGGTCTGGAGGTGAAGTGAAACAAATCTCGATGGGAATCGTAGCAGGTACGATTCTGCTGGACATCACGAGCGACGAGCATAAGAGCTTTCTGTACAAAGGGGCTCAGTCGCTCAGGGCTGAGTAATATCAGCTGTCAAACGTGCTGGTCACACTGGGTGACTAAGTAACACAGTGGTGCTACTCTGGGGTCTGGCTGCAGACCACACTGGACACACAGAAAACTTTACACACACCCGCGGTACATGCGGTACAACATGGCTTAAACTAGCAAAAGATGCTTTTCTGTGCACAAAACTGGCACTAAGCTATACACTAACATGTGAGAACACTGACAGAGAGAAATTAATTAGCACACTACATATATCTTCTCTCAATCTTCTCGACAGTAGTGAAATATTTATTGAAACACTCGATTTGACATCATGTGATGTCGTGATGTCACGAGGTGATGTCAGCAGGACTGTGACGTCAGCAGTCATCTCGAGGTGATGTCAGGCGGACATCGTGACGTCATGAAGTCGGGCAGCAGCATCGGTGACGTCAATGTGATGTGGACAGCAGACCACAGCATGAGGCCTGGGACATCTGGTAACTCACGTGGCTCGTAGGTCCACGTGGCGTCGTCCACACCCCATGGGGTGTCGGGATCCACGTGGTGTCGTGATCTACGTGGCTTGCTGATCCACGTGGCTTGTTGATCCATGTGGTTTGCTGATGCATGTGGCTTGCTGATCCACATGGCTTGCTGATCCACGTGGCTTGCTGATCCACGTGGCTTGCTGATCTACATGGCTTGCTGATCCACGTAGCTTCGAGTGGCCTCGAGCACTCGGATACACAGCTCTGGCAATGAATTCACATGGAAAACAGCAGAAAACACAGAAGAGGGAGTGATCACATAGTGGTGGTAGGCGGGTGAGGTGTGAGTGCATAGCAGGGTGAGCGTGGGCGAGGCAAGGGACGGCCACTTCCTCATCTCCCACAAACACGGAGACAGGCACACTGGATGCAGAAATCACCACAAAACTCACCTCTGGCTTGCTGAAACAGCTGTGATGAGCTGAACAACAACAGCAACATACAAGTGACGCTGAACACGTGACTTGAGAAACAGCGTGGGGTCACTGGGACGCCACTTACAATTCTCGAAGATATTTGGCAAATTTTTGCTAAATCCTGCTTGTACCTGTGTCTGGATGCTGAAACGTGCAGACACACCATCGTGATAACTCGTTGAAATACGGATGCTTCTTGTATACGGTGATAAAGTGAAGATGACTTCATACCTTCCTTCCTCTCTCCATGCAAACACAACTGCTGTAACCACCGCTTCCCACCAATGCGAAACAGATTATTGGGTGAACTGGTAGCGGGGCGGGTGAATGATACGTGTCTTCAGAGGCTTCTTACTTTATTTGCAAAGCGTGGTGGGTACACACAGACTTGTGTGTTGTGCCCATGGCCGGGAAGGCCATGCCCACGAGGGAGAGAGCTAGTAGGCCTTGTGTCTTGCTGCTAGGCCGCTGAGTGAGTGAGAGGGTGTGGGACCAGCATCCCACAGACCTTGGGCTGGACCAGAGGGCAGCACCTTAGTGCGGCAAAATATGAACTAAGCTGGCAGACAGCAAAGGCTGTCTGTGCAGACAGTACAGGCTGTCTACAGGTTATGGTAGACACAGGTTGTGACAGACACATGTAATGACAGACACAGGTTATGACAGAGACAGGTTATGACAGACACAGGTTATGACAGGCACAGGTTATGACAGACACAGGTTATGACAGACACAGGTTATGACAGACACAGGTTATGGCACACAGGTTATGGCACACAAGATGATGGCTGTGGTACTTGAAAACCTCATATATCAACATGTCAGGGACACTACCAGAGAGAGAGCGGAGGATGAGCCAGCAAGATTGGATCTTGTGTTCACTCTGAGCAGTTCAGACATTGAGGACATCAATTACGAGAGGCCCCTTGGAGCTAGCGATCACGTGGTTCTGAGTTTTTATTATATAGTAGAGCTACAAGTGGAGAAGGTAACAGGAATTGAACGGGAAAAGCCAAACTACAAAAGGAGTGACTACACAGGTATGAGGAACTTCCTGCGGGAGGTTCAGTGGGACAGAGACCTGGTAGGAAAATCAGTAAACAAGATGATGGAATATGTAACAACAAAGTGCAAGGAGGCAGAGGAAAGGTTTGTTCCCAAGGGAAACAGAAATAATAGGAAGACCAAAGCGAGTCCTTGGTTTTCCCGAAGGTGTAGGGAGGCAAAAACTAAGTGCACCAGAGAATGGAAAAGGTACAGGAGGCATAGGACTCAGGAAAATCAGGAGATTAGTAGAAGAGCCAGAAACGAGTATGCACAGATAAGGAGGGAGGCCCAGTGACAGAACGAGAACGACATAGCATCGAAAGTCAAGTCTGACCCGAAACTGCTGTATAGCCACATTAGGAGGAAGACAACAGTCAATGACCAGGTGATAAGGCTGAGGAAAGAAAGTGGAGAACTCACAAGAAACGATCAAGAAGTATGTGAGGAGCTCAATATGAGATTTAAGGAAGTATTTACAGTGGAGACAGGAAGGACTCTGGGGGGACAGAACAGAGGGGGACACCAGCAAGGAATATACCAACAAGTGTTGGATGACATACATACAAATGAGGAAGAGGCGAAGAAGCTGCTAAGGGACATCGATACCTCAAAGGCACTGGGACCGGACAACATCTCCCCGTGGGTCCTTAGAGAGAGAGTGGATATGCTGTGTGTGCCACTTACCACAATCTTCAACACATCCCTGGAGACTGGGCAACTACCGGAGGTATGGAAGACGGCAATTGTAGTTCCCATTTTTAAAAAAGGAGACAGAAAAGAGGCACTAAACTATAGACCAGTGTCACTGACGTGTATAGTATGCAAAGTTATGGAGAAGATTATCAGGAGGAGAGTAGTGGAGCACCTGGAACAGAACAAGAGTATAAACGCCAACCAGCACGGATTCATGGAAGGCAAATCCTGTGTCACAAACCTTCTGGAGTTTTATGATAAAGTAACAGAAATAAGACACTAGAGAGAGGGGTGGGTTGATTGCATCTTCTTGGACTGCAAGAAGGCCTTTGAGACAGTTCCTCACAAGAGATTAGTGCAGAAGCTAGAGGATTAGGCGCATATAACAGAAAGGGGACTGCAATGGATCAGAGAATACCTGACAGAGAGGCAACAACGAGCCATGGTACGTGATGAGGTATCACAGTGTGCACCTGTGATGAGCGGGGTCCCACAGGGGTCGGTTCTAGGACCAGTGCTATTTTTGGTATATGTGAACGACATGATGGAAGGGTTAGACTCAGAAGTGTCCCTGTTTGCAGATGATGTGAAGTTAATGAGGAGAATTAAATCAGATGAGGATCAGGCAGGACTTCAAAGAGACCTGGACGGACTGGACACCTGGTCCAGCAACTGGCTTCTCGAATTTAACCCCTCCATATGCAAAGTCATGAAGATAGGGGAAGGGCACAGAAGACCTCTGACGGAGTATAGGCTAGATGGCCAAAGACTGCAAACCTTGCTCAAAGAGAAAGATCTTGGAGTGAGTATAACACCGAGCATATCTCCGGAAGCACACATCAACCAGATAACTGCTGCGGCATATAAGCGCCTGGCAAACCTGAGAACAGCGTTCCGATACCTTAGTAAGGAATCGTTCAAGACACTGTACACTGTGTACGTCAGGCCCATACTGGAGTATGCAGCACCTGTTTAGAACCCGCACTTGATCAAGCACGTCCAGAAATTAGAGAAAGTGCAAAGGTTTGCGACAAGGTTAGTTCCAGAGCTAAGGGGAATGTCCTATGAAGAAAGGTTAAGTGAAATCGGCCTGACGACACTGGAGGACAGAAGGGTCAGGGGAGACATGATAACGACATATAAAATACTGCGCGGAATAGACAAGGTGGACAAAGACAGGATGTTCCAGGGAGGGGACACAGAAACAAGAGGCCACAATTGGACGTTGAAGACTCAGATGAGTCAAAGGGATGTTAGGAAGTATTTCTTCAGTCATAGAGATGTCGGGCAGTGGAATAGTCTAGAAAGTGACGTAGTGGAGGCGGGAACCATACATAGTTTTAAGGCGAGGTATGATAATGCTCATGGAGCAGGGAGAGAGAGGACCTAATAGTAAACAGTGAAGAGGCGGGGCCAGGAGCTAGGACTCGATCCCTGCAACCACAAATATGTGAGTACAAATAGGTGAGTACAAATAGGTGAGTACAGGTTATAACTGACACAGGTTTTGACAGACCTCGGTTTCGGTAGACACTGTAGATGTAGAAGAGGCAGAATCTTTACATAGTTCTAGAACTAGGTACGATAGGGTTCACGCAGCCAGGGTAGAGACTGAACTTAGCAATGGCCAGCAAAAAGTCGGGGCCGGGAGCTGAAAATCAACCCCTGCAAATACATTTAAATGAGTGTAATTTTGTACGTATTTGTTGTGACAAACACTAGTTAATATACACATTATCCTGAGCACACATTGTCGACGACACAATAACTACCACATACAGTGTCCACGACACATACTGAGTACGATATATACTTGCCATAGGCGCCATCCTGGAAACGACAAACATTACGACACTTGCTACAACAAACACTCTTCACAACACAAACTTTACACTACAGACACTGGTTACTACAAACACTGGTTACTACAGACACTGGTTACTACAAACACTGGTTACTACAGACACTGGTTACTACAAACACTGGTTACTACAGACACTGGTTACTACAAACACTGGTTACTACAGACACTGGTTACTACAGACACTGGTTACTACAGACACTGGTTACTACAGACACTGGTTACTACTGACACTGGTTACTACAAACACTGGTTACTACAGACACTGGTTACTACAAACACTGGTTACTACAGACACTGGTTACTACAGACACTGGTTACTACAGACACTGGTTACTACAAACACTGGTTACTACAGACACTGGTTACTACAGACACTGGTTACTACAGACACTGGTTACTACAGACACTGGTTACTACTGACACTGGTTACTACAGACACTGGTTACTACAGACATTGGTTACTACAGACACTGGTTACTACAGACACTGGTTACTACAGACACTGGTTACTACAGACACTGGTTACTACAGACACTGGTTACTACAAACACTGGTTACTACAGACACTGGTTACTACAAACACTGGTTACTACAGACACTGGTTACTACAAACACTGGTTACTACAGACACTGGTTACTACAGACACTGGTTACTACAGACACTGGTTACTACAAACACTGGTTACTACAGACACTGGTTACTACAGACACTGGTTACTACAGACACTGGTTACTACAGACACTGGTTACTACTGACACTGGTTACTACAGACACTGGTTACTACAGACACTGGTTACTACAGACACTGGTTACTACAGACACTGGTTACTACAGACACTGGTTACTACAGACACTGGTTACTACAGACACTGGTTACTACAAACACTGGTTACTACAGACACTGGTTACTACAAACACTGGTTACTACAGACACTGGTTACTACAGACACTGGTTACTACAGACACTGGTTACTACAAACACTGGTTACTACAGACACTGGTTACTACAGACACTGGTTACTACAGACACTGGTTACTACAGACACTGGTTACTACTGACACTGGTTACTACAGACACTGGTTACTACAGACACTGGTTACTACAGACACTGGTTACTACAGACACTGGTTACTACAGACACTGGTTACTACAGACACTGGTTAATACAGACACTGGTTACTACTGACACTGGTTACTACAGACACTGGTTACTACAGACACTGGTTACTACTGACACTGGTTACTACAGACACTGGTTACTACAGACACTGGTTACTACAGACACTGGTTACTACAGACACTGGTTACTACAGACACTGGTTACTACAGACACTGGTTACTACAGACACTGGTTACTACTGACACTGGTTACTACAGACACTGGTTACTACAGACACTGGTTACTACAGACACTGGTTACGAAGAATACTAGATATGAGAGACTTACAAGCCACGACAGACACCGATCACTACTCGCACTAGATGACACAAACACTTCCTACGAAATTCTCTGATCACGAAATATGCTAAATATGATAGACAATAATCATAAGAGACAGGCCAGACACATCGGCCACGACAGACAGTGGCTACAAGAGTCACTCTGGATACTAATAACACACTGACCACGACAAACACTGCCCAAGGTCGACACTAGCAACGAAGTCAAAGACCTACTTCGACTAATGGCTGGTACAACTATGACCCCGCCTCTTCCTGCTTCGCCTCACCTGACTACAGTATAAAACCCGCGTCTACGGCCCTATGCTGTACATTCTACAAGATTGATGGACTGAACACATCGACTCCAGGTTGAGGGACTGATTACCTCATACTACTCCTCTCCTTACACCTTTCTGCTTTGTACTGGACTAATGAAGCCACTGTGTGACGAAACGTTTCTTCATTAAAGATTCCCATATGTTACATAAGTGTCTCAATCTTCAACTTGTCGGTTTTAAACTATTTATCACAACACTGGTGGTAACTGAATAGCAACGACTGTAACACTGGTTGTGACAGACTGGCATCGTCAGTAACACTGGTTGTGACAGACTGGCATCGTCAGTAACACTGGTTGTGACACACTAGCATCGTCAGTAACACTGGTTGTGACAGACTGACAACGACAGTAACACTGGTTGTGACACACTAACAACTACAGTAACACTGGTTGTGACACACTAACAACTACAGTAACACTGGTTGTGACAGACTGGCATCGTCAGTAACACTGGTTGTGACACACTAACAACTACAGTAACACTGGTTGTGACACACTAACAACGACAGTAACACTGGTTGTGACACACTAACAACGACAGTAACACTGGTTGTGACACACTAACAACGACAGTAACACTGGTTGTGACACACTTACAACGACAGTAACACTGGTTGTGACACACTAACAACGACAGTAACACTGGTTGTGACACACTAGCAACGACAGTAACACTGGTTGTGACACACTAACAACGACAGTAACACTGGTTGTGACACACTAGCAACGACAGTAACACTGGTTGTGACACACTAACAACGACAGTAACACTGGTGGTGACACACTAACAACGACAGTAACACTGGTTGTGACACACTAACAACGACAGTAACACTGGTTGTGACACACTAACAACGACAGTAACACTGGTTGTGACACACTAACAACGACAGTAACACTGGTTGTGACACACTAACAACGACAGTAACACTGGTTGTGACACACTAACAACGACAGTAACACTGGTTGTGACACACTAACAACGACAGTAACACTGGTTGTGACACACTAACAACGACAGTAACACTGGTTGTGACACACTAACAACGACAGTAACACTGGTTGTGACACACTAACAACGACAGTAACACTGGTGGTGACACACTAACAACGACAGTAACACTGGTGGTGACACACTAACAACGACAGTAACACTGGTGGTGACACTAACAACGACAGTAACACTGGTTGTGACACTAACAACGACAGTAACACTGGTGGTGACACACTAACAACGACAGTAACACTGGTGGTGACACACTAACAACGACAGTAACACTGGTGGTGACACACTAACAACGACGGTAACACTGGTTGTGACACACTAACAACGACAGTAACACTGGTTGTGACACTAACAACGACAGTAACACTGGTTGTGACACACTAACAACGACAGTAACACTGGTTGTGACACACTAACAACGACAGTAACACTGGTGGTGACACTAACAACGACAGTAACACTGGTTGTGACACACTAACAACGACAGTAACACTGGTTGTGACACTAACAACGACAGTAACACTGGTTGTGACACACTAACAACGACAGAAACACTGGTGGTGATACACTAACAACGACAGAAACACTGGTGGTGACACACTAACAACGACAGTAACACTGGTTGTGACACACTAACAACGACAGTAACACTGGTTGTGACACACTAGCAACGACAGAAACACTGGTGGTGACACACTAACAACGACAGAAACACTGGTGGTGACACACTAACAACGACAGTAACACTGGTGGTGACACACTAACAACGACGGTAACACTGGTTGTGACACACTAACAACGACAGTAACACTGGTTGTGACACTAACAACGACAGTAACACTGGTTGTGACACACTAACAACGACAGTAACACTGGTTGTGACACACTAACAACGACAGTAACACTGGTGGTGACACTAACAACGACAGTAACACTGGTTGTGACACACTAACAACGACAGTAACACTGGTTGTGACACTAACAACGACAGTAACACTGGTTGTGACACACTAACAACGACAGAAACACTGGTGGTGATACACTAACAACGACAGAAACACTGGTGGTGACACACTAACAACGACAGTAACACTGGTGGTGACACACTAACAACGACAGTAACACTGGTTGTGACACACTAACAACGACAGTAACACTGGTTGTGACACACTAACAACGACAGTAACACTGGTTGTGACACACTAACAACGACAGTAACACTGGTTGTGACACTAACAACGACAGTAACACTGGTTGTGACACACTAACAACGACAGAAACACTGGTGGTGATACACTAACAACGACAGAAACACTGGTGGTGACACACTAACAACGACAGTAACACTGGTGGTGACACACTAACAACGACAGTAACACTGGTTGTGACACACTAACAACGACAGTAACACTGGTTGTGACACACTAACAACGACAGAAACACTGGTGGTGACACACTAACAACGACAGAAACACTGATGATGATACAAGAGACGGCAGAGAAAAGCCTCGACAGATACTAAACATGATAGAGACTAGTTTAGACAGACACTAAACTTGACAGATACTAGCCACCATGGACACTAGCTCTACCTCACACACTACACACAACTTAGGTATGTAGTAGCTACTACACACAATATCCACAGCGAACACTGTTAACCTGTTAGTGGTAGGCACTACTAACAACAGCAACAAACAACAGCCACTAAAGAATGGGGAAATCATAAAAATAAGTACACACTTGATATATAAAATCCACTGATGGTACAGAGCATCCACTTGTAATCTAATTTATTCACATGTATTTTAAGATATTTTCTGGTGATATCATAATGAATCTTCTAATGATATTTTATGATAATTAGTCAATGTTTGAGAAAGTAAGTAAAAATTTGTAGGATTTTCCTGCTATCTTGCATGTTCATAAGACAGGAACATGACCTGTGGTTCTCTTAGACTCCTAAACGTTTCACAGGCATCGTAGGTTGATCGTATGGCAGGGTAATATTACCTCTACTGAAGTTTGGTGTCTACCAACCTGCCTATAATTTCAGGTGCGTGTTATCCTAGTGACTGTGTCAAGACGAAGTGGATCTTCTGTATCGTCACCTCACTCACCAACTTCATTGTTCTTGGCCCAGATTCTTTAAACTGTTTTTCCGTACTGTTTATACCCTCATTAAACCTGGCAATCTCTTCTTGCTTACCGAGGAGCGTTTGAACGTCATGTTTCAACTCACTGTACTTTACGATGGTTTGCAACTCAGAGTGGGAAAAAGTTAACACATTTCTCGTTCGGAAACACCCAGTGTGTATTTCCTCCTCCTCTCTGTGTTATTTTCATTTTTCTGTTCATATTTATTTGTTCCTGCCTCCACTCCTCTTTATTAGTTTCCTTTATTTATTATACTACTAAATTTGTGAAGGAATATTCTTTTCTTTACAGAGTCCAGTTTTTTTTTCTATTTTTGTCGGTAATATGATATTTCTCTGTCTCAATCATTATACATATTTATATAGACAAATAAACCGCACATAGAAGAGAGAGAAGCTTATGACCATGTTTCGGTCCGACTTGGTCTTGTATATGGTCCAAGTCGGACCGAAACGTCGTCGTAAGCTTTTCTCTCTCCAATATGTGGGTTATTCGTGTATTATTCCAGTCACAATACTGTACCTTTTTGTTCTATATATTTATATATTTCGCCTCCCCGTTTTCTTTCAATAATTTCTAACCACTTACTATGTTCCACTGATCTTCTCTAATTCATATTTTGCATGAATTTCTTACACATAAAAATTCATCATATGCATGAATTTCTTTAGCATAAAATTCCCACAGTAGCAACATACTAACAGCTCCCTCATACATTGTTTTCCCGGCAATCGTAACACGCCTCCAACTTCGCGGTTTTCAATGTTCCTTTCTGGAGCTCTGACGTTCACACCACCACACTAACACTCTGGAGGTAGATATATTCACTGCTCATCTTAGAGAACCACGATCAGATACTCAACATGTTCTATCTAGAATGCTTCATGACGACCAAAAAACATAGACGCCATCATAGGAAGTGAAATGCAACAAAACACACGGTGTGGAAAATGCTAGATTTTCCTAAATTGAGTATGTGTAAATTTGAATAATACAATAATTGTCTAATAAAGTATGATGGTGATTTGACCCTTTCGAGAAATATCGGGTGAGGGAAGGACGCCATTTGTAATTTGTGGGCACTGGTTGTTGTGGAAAATTCAGCTAATAATCCGGCGTCTTCGTCACCAAATTGTTTTTTTCGACCTGAATTTGTAATAGGAACTTGTTTTAATGTCTCCTGCTGAAAAATTGGGACAGGAAATTTGCGGTACCTCAAGAATAACGTGTGGATGGCAGAAGATAAGGGATACAACTATCACTCACAGGGAAGTACGCCATTAGTCCTTTCATTTAGACATCTAACTGACCGGTGTAGGGTCTAGGAGTCAGGCAAGTGTTGTGGTGTGATCCATCTACAGTAATTAAATGATAAATGGTAATATGAATTTCTCTTGTGTACCCAGCAAACCTAATAATATACAGTTCACAACTTTAATTTACCAGAGTAGCTGGTTTTAATATTGTAACTTTTAATTTAATGTCAGGTCTAGCTTTTTTGTGAGAGTGGTAGGAGTGGGCTTCGAGGGAGTGACAGTTCAGTTACCTGCTGTGACTAAGTCTCACTCACCTCACCAAAATTACTTGCCTGTAATAATTCAGGTAATACCCTGCAGGTAATTTGCTCACATAATTCAAACACGGGCAGACTCAGTGTTGGTCCAGTTTCGCTAGAGACAAACTTTGTATTGTCCACTGACGGTGTCATCTGAGCCACTTTCGGTAAACATCCTTCGCCGTATAACCCAGAGAACAACAATAACTTTCAAATATTTTATGAGTGTCTTCTTGGAAACACTTGCCTCCTAAGGCCATCTCGATATTATTTCAGCAGTTAATATCATCTTTCTTCCGGTGTACAGAATTATTATGATGGTTTTACATCAATATTAGTATACATTCTGAAGTATTTACAACATTTTTCTGGAATACAAGTGTTTCATGTCTCGTGGCTATGTGAAATGACGTATAAAGAATTGAATTAAATATTAGTTTTCTCGTGAAGCAACTGTCAGGCTGACGACTTCCCGAAATCGATATTTCGAAATTATATGAATCCACTCTAAAAACTAATAATGCTTTAAATAAATTGAAGCCAAATATAAAGAAATGTTTTTTGTTAAGATACTTTAGCTCGGTTTACGAAAGATAAACCACTATACCAATGTGGTTAATTTCGACCTGGTTGAGCGAGGAGTCTGGACGGTCGAGTCTGGACGGTCGAGTCTGGACGGTCGAGTCTGGACGGTCGAGTCTGGACGGTCGAGTCTGGACGGTCGAGTCTGGACGGTCGAGTCTGGACGGTCTTACATACAACGGCAAGGACGATCACATTATTCTCAGCTATTACCTTCCTTATTTTGCTTAAAAATTTGCTAACATTAAACGTTTGACTCTCAGCCAAGATTGTTAGTTTTTACTTAATTTACCGGATAACTAAGATGGCAGGGAGATCTCAGATTACATTTTTCACCTTCACTATATACTTATATCCACTTTCCATGTGTTAACATGGATCAAATGTAAGAGAGCAACATCGAATTTCTACGTCGATCATATCAAATATTTGTCCCGATGGAGCCAAAACATTTACCTGTCCGTACAATATATATTTTACCACATGTTGTAAATATGACTGAATATACACACACGTGTTCCAGACGTGAATTTAGATTTATGTCAGCTATTTCGTTTCAACATTTTTAAAAGCTTCTGAATTTTTAATAAAATCACTGATCTTTTTTTTTAATTTATATAGATAGTATAGAATATCAGCTGAATAATGTTTTATGCTTCAGGAATAACAATGTTAGTGCTCGTGTAGAGACGCTGCTGACCGGCGGAGACGCTGCTGACCGGCGGAGACGCTGCTGACCGGCGGAGACGCTGCTGACCGGCAGAGACGCTGCTGACCGGCGGAGACGCTGCTGACCGGCGGAGACGCTGCTGACCGGCGGAGACGCTGCTGACCGGCGGAGACGCTGCTGACCGGCGGAGACGCTGCTGACCGGCGGAGACGCTGCTGACCGGCGGAGACGCTGCTGACCGGCGGAGACGCTGCTGACCGAGGGAGACGCTGCTGACCGGCGGAGACGCTGCTGACCGGCGGAGACGCTGCTGACCGGCGGAGACGCTGCTGACCGGGGGAGACGCTGCTGACCGGCGGAGACGCTACTGACCGGCGGAGACGCTGCTGCCCGGCGGAGACGCTGCTGCCCGGCGGAGACGCTGCTGCCCGGCGGAGACGCTGCTGACCGGCGGAGACGCTGCTGCCCGGCGGAGACGCTGCTGACCGGCGGAGACGCTGCTGACCGGCGGAGACGCTGCTGCCCGGCGGAGACGCTGCTGACCGGCGGAGACGCTGCTGACCGGCGGAGACGCTGCTGACCGGCGGAGACGCTGCTGACCGGCGGAGACCGGCGGAGACGCTGCTGACCGGCGGAGACGCTGCTGACCGGCGCTGCTGACCGGCGGAGACGCTGCTGACCGGCGGAGACGCTGCTGACCGGCGGAGACGCTGCTGACCGGCGGAGACGCTGCTGACCGGCGGAGACGCTGCTGACCGGCGGAGACGCTGCTGACCGGCGGAGACGCTGCTGACCGGCGGAGACGCTGCTGACCGGCGGAGACGCTGCTGACCGGCGGAGACGCTGCTGACCGGCGGAGACGCTGCTGACCGGCGGAGACGCTGCTGACCGGCGGAGACGCTGCTGACCGGCGGAGACGCTGCTGACCGGCGGAGACGCTGCTGACCGGCGGAGACGCTGCTGACCGGCGGAGACGCTGCGGCGGAGACGCTGCTGACCGGCGGAGACGCTGCTGCCCGGCGGAGACGCTGCTGACCGGCGGAGACGCTGCTGACCGGCGGAGACGCTGCTGACCGGCGGAGACGCTGCTGACCGGCGGAGACGCTGCTGCCCGGCGGAGACGCTGCTGACCGGCGGAGACGCTGCTGACCGGCGGAGACGCTGCTGACCGGCGGAGACGCTGCTGACCGGCGGAGACGCTGCTGACCGGCGGAGACGCTGCTGACCGGCGGAGACGCTGCTGACCGGCGGAGACGCTGCTGCCCGGCGGAGACGCTGCTGACCAAGGGAGACGCTGCTGACCGGCGGAGACGCTGCTGACCGGCGGAGACGCTGCTGACCGGCGGAGACGCTGCTGACCGGCGGAGACGCTGCTGACCGGCGGAGACGCTGCTGACCGGCGGAGACGCTGCTGACCGGCGGAGACGCTGCTGACCGGCGGAGACGCTGCTGACCGGCGGAGACGCTGCTGACCGGCGGAGACGCTGCTGACCGGCGGAGACGCTGCTGACCGGCGGAGACGCTGCTGACCGGCGGAGACGCTGCTGCCCGGCGGAGACGCTGCTGACCGGCGGAGACGCTGCTGCCCGGCGGAGACGCTGCTGACCGGCAGAGACGCTGCTGACCGGCAGAGACGCTGCTGACCGGCAGAGACGCTGCTGACCGGCAGAGACGCTGCTGACCGGCAGAGACGCTGCTGACCGGCAGAGACGCTGCTGACCGGCACTGAGGTAACTCACAAAAATTATTTTAGAAAATAATTTCAATGAAGTTCCTTTGATAGTTTAGTTTAATGTGTTTATTATGCCCACCATACCCATCCTGTGGGTGGTAGTTACACCATACCCATCCTGTGGGTGGTAGTCACACCATACCCATCCTGTGGGTGGTAGTCACACCATACCCATCCTGTGGGTGGTAGTTACACCATACCCATCCTGTGGGTGGTAGTCACACCATACCCATCCTGTGGGTGGTAGTCACACCATACCCATCCTGTGGGTGGTAGTCACACCATACCCATCCTGTGGGTGGTAGTCACACCATACCCATCCTGTGGGTGGTAGTCACACCATACCCATCCTGTGGGTGGTAGTCACACCATACCCATCCTGTGGGTGGTAGTCACACCATACCCATCCTGTGGGTGGTAGTCACACCATACCCATCCTGTGGGTGGTAGTCACACCATACCCATCCTGTGGGTGGTAGTCACACCATACCCATCCTGTGGGTGGTAGTTACACCATACCCATCCTGTGGGTGGTAGCCACACCATACCCATCCTGTGGGTGGTAGTCACACCATACCCATCCTGTGGGTGGTAGCCACACCATACCCATCCTGTGGGTGGTAGTCACACCATACCCATCCTGTGGGTGGTAGTTACACCATACCCATCCTGTGGGTGGTAGTCACACCATACCCATCCTGTGGGTGGTAGTTACACCATACCCATCCTGTGGGTGGTAGTTACACCATACCCATCCTGTGGGTGGTAGTCACACCATACCCATCCTGTGGGTGGTAGTCACACCATACCCATCCTGTGGGTGGTAGTTACACCATACCCATCATGTGGGTGGTAGTTACACCATACCCATCCTGTGGGTGGTAGTTACACCATACCCATCCTGTGGGTGGTAGTTACACCATACCCATCCTGTGGGTGGTAGTCACACCATACCCATCCTGTGGGTGGTAGTTACACCATACCCATCCTGTGGGTGGTAGTCACACCATACCCATCCTGTGGGTGATAGTCACACAATACCCATTCTGTGGTTGATAGTCACACCATACCCATTCTGTGGGTGATAGTCACACCATACCCATCCTGTGGGTGATAGTCACACCATACCCATCCTGAAGGTGGTAGTCACACCATACCCATCCTGTGGGTGATAGTAACACCATAACCATCCTGTAGGTGGAAGTCACACCGTACCCATCCTGTAGGTGGTAGTCACACCATACCCATCCTGTAGGTGGTAGTCAAACCATACCCATCCTGTAGGTGGTAATCACACCATACCCATCCTGCAGGTGGTAGTCACACCATACCCATCCTGAAGGTGGTAGTCACACCATGCCCATCCTGTAGGTGGTAGTCACACCATACCCATTCTGTAGGTGGTAGTCACACCATACCCATCCTGTGGGTGGTAGTCACAACATACCCATCCTGTGGGTGGTAGTCACACCATACCCATCCTGTGGGTGATAGTCACACCATACCCATCCTGTAGGTGATAGTCACACCATACCCATCCTGTAGGTAATAGTCACACCATACCCATCCTGTGGGTGGTCGTCACCCAATACCCATCCTCTGGGTGATAGTCACCCCATACCCATCCTGTAGGTGGTAGTCACACCATACCCATCCTGTGGGTGATAGTCACACCATACCCATCCTGTGGGCGATAGTCACACCATACCCATCCTGTAGGTGGTAGTCACGCCATACCCATCCTGTGGGTGATAGTAACACCATACCCATCCTGTAGGTGGAAGTCACACCGTACCCATCCTGTAGGTGGTAGTCACACCATACCCATCCTGTAGGTTGTAGTCAAACCATACCCATCCTATAGGTGGTAATCACACCATACCCATCCTGTAGGTGGTAGTCACACCATACCCATCCTGAAGGTGGTAATCACACCATGCCCATCCTGTAGGTGGTAGTCACACCATACCCATTCTGTAGGTGGTAGTCACACCATACCCATCCTGTGGGTGGTAGTCACACCATACCCATCCTGTGGGTGGTAGTCACACCATACCCATCCTGTAGGTGGTAGTCACACCATACCCATCCTGTGGGTGATAGTCACACCATACCCTTCCTGTAGGTGATAGTCACACCATACCCATCCTATAGGTGATAGTCACACCATACCCATCCTGTGGGTGGTCGTCACCCAATACCCATCCTCTGGGTGGTAGTCACCCCATACCCATCCTGTAGGTGGTAGTCACACCATACCCATTCTGTGGGTGAGAGTCACACCATACCCATCCTGTGGGTGATAGTCACACCATACCCATCCTGTAGGTGATAGTCACACCATACCCATCCTGTGGGTGGTCGTCACCCAATACCCATCCTCTGGGTGGTAGTCATCCCATACCCATCCTGTAGGTGGTAGTCACCCCATACCCATCCTGTAGGTGGTAGTCACCCCATACCCGTCCTGTGGGTGGTAGTCACACCATACCCATCCTGTGGGTGGTAGTCACTCCATACCCATCCTGTGGGTGGTAGTCACTGCATACCCATCCTGTGGGTGGTAGTCACCCCATACCCATCCTGTGGGTGGTAGACACACCATACCCATCCTGTAGGTGGTAGCCACCCCATACCCATTCTTTGGGTGGTAGTCACACCATACCCATCCTGTGGGTCGTAATCACACCATACCCATTCTGTGGGTGGAAATCTCACCATACCAATCCTGTGGGTGGTAGTCACACCATACCCATCCTGTGGGTGGTAGTCACACCTTACCCATCCTGTAGGTGGACGTCACACCATAAATGTCCTGTGGGTGGTAGTCACACAATTCCCATCCTGTGGGTGGTAGTCACCCCACACCCATTCTGTGGGTGGTAGTCACATCATACCCATCCTGTGGGTAGTAGTCACACCATACCCACTCTGTGGGTGGTAATAACCCCATACCCTTCCTGTGGGTGGTAGTCACACCATACCCATCCTGTGGGTGAAAGTCACACCATACCAATCCTGTAGGTGGTAGGCACACCATACCCATCCTGTTGGTGGAAGTCACACCATGCCAATCCTATAGGTGGTAGTCAACCCATACCCATCGTGTAGGTGGTAGTCACCCTATACCCATCTTGTAGGTGGTAGTCATACCATACACATCCTGTGGGTGGTAGTAACCCCATACCCATCCTGTGGGTGGAAGACACACCATACCCATCCTGTAGGTAGTAGTTTCCCCATACCCATCCTGTGGGTAGTAATCACCCAATACCCATCCTGTGGGTGGTAGTCACTCCATACCCATCCTGTAGGTGGTAGTCACCCCATACCCTTCCTGTAGGTGGTAGTCACCCCATACCCATCCTGTGAGTGGTAGTCACCCCATACCCATACTGTAGGTGGTAGACACACCATACCCCTCCTGTGGGTGGTAGTCACACCATGCCCATCCTGCAGGCGGTAGTCACCCCATACCCATCCTGTAGGTGGTAGTCAACCCATACCCATCCTGTGGGTGGTAGTCACCCCATACCCATCCTGTGGGTGGTAGACACACCATACCCATCCTGTGGGTGGTAGTCACCCCATACCCATTCTTTGGGTGGTAGTCACACCATACCCATCCTGTGGGTGGTAGTCACCCCATACCCATCCTGTGGGTGGTAGACACACCATACCCATCCTCTGGGTGGTAGTCACCCCATACCCATTCTTTGGGTGGTAGTCACACCATACCCATCCTGTGGGTCGACGTCACACCATACCCATTCTGTGGGTGGTAGTCACACCATATCCATCCTGTGGGAGGACGTCACACCATAAATGTCCTGTGGGTGGTAGACACACCATTCCCATCCTGTGGGTGGTAGTCACCCCACACCCATTCTGAGGGTGGTAGTCACATCATACCCATCCTGTGGGTAGTAGTCACACCATACCCATTCTGTGGGTGGTAATCACACCATACCCATCATATGGGTGGTAGTCATACCATACCCATCCTGTGAGTGGTAGTCGCTGCATACCCATCCTTTGGGTGGTAGTCATACCATACCCATCCTGTGGGTGGTAGTCATACCATACCCATCCTGTGGGTGGAAGTCACACCATACCCATCCTGTGGGTCGAAGTCACACCATACCCATCCTGGGAGCCACACCATACCCATTCTGTGGGTGGTAGTCATACCATACCCATCCTGTGGGTGGTAGTCACACCATACCCATTCTGTGGGTGGTAGTCATACCATACCCATCCTGTGGGTGGTAGTCACACCATACCCATCCTGTGGGTGGAAGTCACACCATACCCATCCTGTGGGTGGAAGTCACACCATACCCATCCTGTGGGTGGAAGTCACTCCATACCGGTCCTGTGGGTGGAAGTCACACCATACCCATCCTGTGGGTGATTGTCATACCATACCCATCCTGCGGGTGGTAGTCACACCATACCCATCCTGTGGGTGGTAGTCACCCCGTACCCATCCTGTGGGTGGAAGTCACACCATACCCATCCTGTGGGTGGTAGTCACACCATACCCATCATATGGGTGGTAGTCATACCATACCCATCCTGTGGGTGGTAGTCACACCATACCCATCATGTGGGTGGTAGTCACACCATACCCATCATGTGGGTGGTAGTCACACCATACCCATCATGTGGGTGGTAGTCACACCATACCCATCCTGTGGGCGGTGGTAGTCACACCATACCCATCATGTGGGTGGTAGTCACACCATACCCATCCTGTGGGTGGTGGTCAAAATATTACAAAGGTACATAATGGGTCCAGGGACTGGACCCCAAATTTATGATAGCTGAACAAGTTACAAAGGTAATGAACTCCAGGTAGATCTGGTCACAATCATGGCAAGTTACAGAGGTAATGAACCATCTACACTCCTGTACATGGTTCCAGTCATGTACAAATTACAAAGTAATGAGCCACTGACATGACCTCACCCGGTCACAATTGTAATGAGTTATAAATACACATATTAAGTGGGTCGTACACTCGCACGAGCGCGCGCGCGCACCCACACACGAGGGCACACACACAGACACACGCACAAACACACACACACACACACACACACACACACACACACACACACACACACACACACACACGTGGTAATGCGTTATTTACAGTGAACAAAGTCAGGGTGTTTCTCCAGAATGGTCTGTAATATATCACTGTGGATAAAATACTTTGCCATTTCTTGAACATTTCTGAGTGAGTTGTTCAGCTATCTAAACTTTGGGGCCCAGTCCCTGGACCCATTATGTACCTCTGTAAATTAGACTATGCTGCACAGTTCTGGTTACCGTATTGCAGAATGGATATAAATGCACTGGGAAACGTACAGAGGAGGATGACAAAGTTGATTCTATGTATCAGAAATCTTCCCTATGAGGATAGACTGCGGGCCCTGAATCTGCACCCTTTAGAAAGGCGTAGAATTAGGGGGGATATGATTGAGGTGTGTAAATGGAAAACAGGAATAAATAAAGGAGATGCAAATAGCGTGCTGAAAATTTCCAGCCAAGACAGGACTCGAAGGAATGGTTTCAAATTGGAAAAATTCAGATTCAGGAAGGATATAGGAAATAGAGTTGTGGATAAGTGGAGCAAACTCTCGAGTGCCGTCATAGAAGCTAAGACGTTGTGTAGTTTTAAAAATAGGTTAGATAAATACGTGAGTGGGTGTGGGTGGTTGTGAGTTGGACCTGACTAGCTTGTGCTACTAGACCTGATGCCATGATCTGACTAGGTTAGTCATTTGTCTGAGCCTGGGGGTGACATGGACCTGCTTCGCATGGGTCAGTAGGCCTGCTGCAGTGTTCCTTCTTTCTTATGTTCTTATGTTCTGGGACTAGCTGTCCCCAGGCTAGCCCCATTCCCCACTCCCACGGGGCTCGGAGGGAGAAGCTAGGCACCTTGTGCTGCCACAAACCCCGCCCACACTGGGCTCGAAGGGTGTGGCAGCTGCATAGCAGCAGACAATGTCAGAAGGTGAAAAGACAGCAAGCACTACAGGATTCTTTTGGAGTCACCCCTAGCTTCGGACATAACGTCCGTGCGCTGGGGAAGCTCAAAAATACCTTTTGCTGTGAGTGTTGCTGCTGCTAGTTCAGTTGTCCGTTGGACTCTCCTCTCTCCTAATTTACTGTGTAACCCAAGCATATATACCTGTGAGTGGTAGCACAAAAAACAGGATTACAGAAGACGCTACTGGTCTGTATTTGACCCCCTTTTGGCATAGTTATATCTTTAAAAGTATTAGTTTATTTTTTAACATACCGGCCGTCACCCAACGAGCTAGGGTGACTCGATAAAAAGAGAACACACTTTTACCGTTATTCATTCAATCCTGTCTTGCCAGAGGCACGCTGACATCACAGATGACCTTATAAGCCATAAAATCCCCACCCCTCCTTCAGAAAGTGGGAACTGTACTTCCTACCTTGAGGACTCGAGTTCGGCTAACCAGTTTTACTGAATTCCTTCATAAATGTTACCTTGCTCACACTGGAACAGCAAGTAAAATCATAGAAAAAACACTTGTCCTCATTCACTCTAACACGATCATTTAAGTACATTGTATGTACAAGCTCTAAGCACTTAAAACCTCATTAACCCCGTCTCTCTAACCTCTCCTAGGACGACCCCATACAATCTCTTCCCTCCATCCTGGATTTATGCACCTTCCTAGTCATCGTATGTTTATCCTTTCTCTCTAAATGTCCAAACTATCTCAACAACTCTCGAAACTCATTAAGGATCCTTGACGAAACCACAACAAAGAAACATACACACGTTGGTGTTCGTATTTCACTAAACATTGTTGTCTAAGGAAGGAAACCATTAGAGTGACGGAAAGAAAATGTTCTTTCATGTCTGATAAACCTAGTCAGTATTATTATTATTATTATTATTATAATCAAAAAGAAGCGCTAAGCCACAAGGACTATACAGACCTAGTCAGTAAATATCTGGGTTTACCTCTCTTCACTAGGGAGAGAAAGACTGTTGATCGCTGTTGCGAATAATAATTTTTTTTTAAAGAACTTCAGAATGTGGCCTGTTACCATTTATTTCTTATGCAACAAGATTTTTGGATCTGAGTTATTTAAAGGTATTTTAGAGTCTAGGGGAAATAATTTTAACTGGGAAACTCCATAGAGTAATATTCAAATTTATTAAAGTATTTAAATACAATACTTTATCTTCTCTTTGTAGTTAATGTACTTAGTACAATAAATTTACCATATACATTTAGTTCAAAATCATGGAAATGTCACATTAATAAGGAAGTTTAATTATTCTTCCTGTAATTAAGTCTTCATTAACATTTACGTCTTTGTCTTAACAAGACAGTAAACTCAAAATACAAAAGGTACAAGATTTAACAAGACCTTTGAATCTGGCCGTAAAGTATCTCTATGGATTACTGAACTGACCAAGAATATAAATATCAAAAGAATCTTTCAAAGCAATGAGGAACAAAGTGAGTCAGCTCTTGAGTCCAATTCTCAAAACCATTCAATCTGTACACCATAAGAGCCAATATACGATCAGTTGTCAGGGCTAGAGCTTGGAGCAGACTGACTACTTGCCAGTCTGTTGACGCGTCGTCAGGTTGGATCAGCTGAGCCACGTCAGCCAGCCGGACATAAACAATTGAACAATTCACCGGATGGTTCCGAGACTTAAACTCTATATACACAAGAAATCCTACCTAACAATAATAATAAAATAATAGTGATAATTACAAAATAGTGATAATAACAAAATAGTGATAATAGTCATAATAATGATGATAATGATAATAGTGATAATAGTGATAATACCATGGTATTTTTCATATATTAACAGATAATAATATAACGCTGAAAGTCTCTATTTTAGCTATAAACGGGGACTTTCACGCTATAATATTAAGTGATGAACATATTCTCTTACAATAGTTAAATAACACAGGATGACCAATTTCGAAGATATAACAGTCACAAGAGCAATATTTACTCTCCTCACAGAAACATTATCTTCCAAAAATGGATGGAAGTTGATGCTCCTCAACTTCAGTTTGAAAATCTTGAACTTCAGCTGTTAGTGTAATATATGGATATTGTTCCTTTTTAATTTGAGGTATAAGAATAATAATGTTTTTTATGTTGTTTCTTTAAAGTGTAAAAAATCTTGAAAGAATATAAGAGAAGTGTGTCAGCTAATTTAATTTAATAGCAGACAGAGGTTAATATTCATATTTTGAAATATAATTCTAGATTTTCAGTTTTTCTAATGATTTAAATAAACAGTATAATGAGAGTACTGAATTTTTTAATTTCATGTTTATTTTAGCTGGAAATTATTCCGAAATTATTCCGGGTTGTGGCTGGTACGTTGGACTGCGTGCGGCCAGCAGTAACAGCCTAGTTGATCACGCCCTGATCCATCGGGAGGCCTGGTCATGGACCGGGCCGCGGGGGCGTTGATCCCCGGAATAACCTCCAGGTAACCTCCAGGTAACTTTATTTTCGTAACTTATGTCTAATTATATCTTCATCAGAGTACTAAGTGTGTAAATAGATTTACAAATTACATGCTTTTATTTTCCAGTTTGTAAATCTGATGAGGCTGTGTGTAATTAGTAATCAGTAGTGACAATGGTTCCTCTAACAGGTTAAGTTACTTAATATTTAACCTTCCTGGGTTATAAAATATCTATTAATCAATACTGACCATTGTTATAATTTTAGAAAAAAAGAAAAAAAACAACACTGAAAACAGCATCGGTATTAACCAAACACTAAGTATCTGTATCATTATCGGAAAAGTTTTTGGTATTGTCCCATCTCTAATTGAGTTCGCGCGCATGAAAGCTGAGTCCACTTTGAGTCAGTATAGACGAGGGTTCCTGGTCGCTGATTCCACCAGGTTCAATCTTGGACTCTTAGTTGGAGGCTTCTTCCTCACCCGAGAAAGAGGGATCACCTGAACCTTCCACTGGTCTCAGAGTTGGAGGCTTCTTCCTCACCCAAGAAAGAGGGATCACCTGAACCTTCCACTGGTCTCAGAGTTGGAGGCTTCTTCCTCACCCAAGAAAGAGGGATCACCTGAACCTTCCACTGGTCTCAGAGTTGGAGGCTTCTTCCTCACCCAAGAAAGAGGGATCACCTGAACCTTCCACTGGTCTCAGAGTTGGAGGCTTCTTCCTCACCCAAGAAAGAGGGATCACCTGAACCTTCCACTGGTCTCAGAGTTGGAGGCTTCTTCCTCACCCAAGAAAGAGGGATCACCTGAACCTTCCACTGGTCTCAGAGTTGGAGGCTTCTTCCTCACCCAAGAAAGAGGGATCACCTGAACCTTCCACTGGTCTCAGAGTTGGAGGCTTCTTCCTCACCCAAGAAAGAGGGATCACCTGAACCTTCCACTGGTCTCAGAGTTGGAGGCTTCTTCCTCACCCAAGAAAGAGGGATCACCTGAACCTTCCACTGGTCTCAGAGTTGGAGGCTTCTTCCTCACCCAAGAAAGAGGGATCACCTGAACCTTCCACTGGTCTCAGAGTTGGAGGCTTCTTCCTCACCCAAGAAAGAGGGATCACCTGAACCTTCCACTGGTCTCAGAGTTGGAGGCTTCTTCCTCACCCAAGAAAGAGGGATCACCTGAACCTTCCACTGGTCTCAGAGTTGGAGGCTTCTTCCTCACCCAAGAAAGAGGGATCACCTGAACCTTCCACTGGTCTCAGAGTTGGAGGCTTCTTCCTCACCCAAGAAAGAGGGATCACCTGAACCTTCCACTGGTCTCATAGTTGGAGGCTTCTTCCTCACCCAAGAAAGAGGGATCACCTGAACCTTCTACTGGTCTCAGAGTTGGAGGCTTCTTCCTCACCCAAGAAAGAGGGATCACCTGAACCTTCCACTGGTCTCAGAGTTGGAGGCTTCTTCCTCACCCAAGAAAGTGGGATCACCTGAACCTTCCACTGGTCTCTGAGTTGGAGGCTTCTTCCTCACCCAAGAAAGAGGGATCACCTGAACCTTCCACTGGTCTCTGAGTTGGAGGCTTCTTCCTCACCCAAGAAAGAGGGATCACCTGAACCTTCCACTGGTCTCAGAGTTGGAGGCTTCTTCCTCACCCAAGAAAGAGGGATCACCTGAACCTTCCACTGGTCTCAGAGTTGGAGGCTTCTTCCTCACCCAAGAAAGAGGGATCACCTGAACCTTCCACTGGTCTCTGAGTTGGAGGCTTCTTCCTCACCCAAGAAAGAGGGATCACCTGAACCTTCCACTGGTCTCACAGCTGAAGCAAAATCTGTTTATGTTGTTTTCATTTATTTTTTGATGAAAATCCCGACACTCTTATGAAGCAGAAATAAGAATCAGTAGGATGATTCTTCGGTTCTAACCAACTGGAATGAAAATTTCATGCATGACTTCTCTCAAGTAAGCCATTTATGTAAGAAGTTGAAGCAAGTCACAAACAGCTTGTCGAAATCTTCGACTTTCACATCAAAGTGACCAGATAATGTTTATCCTGAGCAGTGATGCTTCCATTCAGTCTTGTCGCAGCAAACCTGCCATATATATATATCAAAAACTGTCTTGTTAAACAAACACGAGACATTTTAGGATTATAACTTGACAGTTGAAAAAATACCACTCTGGAAAAAACAAACAAACATAATTCGTTAGTGATAAAACAATTTCACAGTTCCATAAAAATCAAACTAACACCATAAATCATATTGTATTAAATGAAGATATTGAGGCTGTGTGTCTCAGAAACTTAATTATCTTCAGATTTTAATTCAGCGTTCAAAAATTACTTAGGGGTATATGTGTTTAAACGTTAATTAAAACCATTGTTTACCAGTGCAATTAATAAGAAATATGAGTTATAAGTATGCGAAATAGAGTAGAAATGTGTACTCACGTATAAGTTGTTACGGGAGTCGAGACTTAGCTCTTGGACTATTCTTCACTGATCAATACCAGATCCTCTCTCTCCCTGCTCAGTGAACTTTATCATACCTCGCCTTAAAACTATGTATGGTTCCTGCCTCCACTACGTCACTTTCGAGGCTATTCCACTTCCTGACAACTCTATGACTGAAGAAATACTTCTTAACATCCCTTTGACTCATATGAGTCTTCACCTTCCACTTGTGACCTCTTGTTTCTCTGTCCCATCTTTGGATAATCCTGTCTCTATCCACCTTGTCAATTCCACGCAGTATTTTATATGTCGTTATCATCTCTCCCCTAACCCTCCTGTCTTCCAGAGTCGTGAGGCCGATTTCCCATAATCTTTCTTCATAGAACATTACCCTTAGCTCTGGAGATATACTCGGTATTATACTCACCCCAAGATCCTTTTCCTTGAGTGAGGTTTACAGTCCTTTGCCACCTAGCTATACTCTGTCTACAGTCGTCTTTGCCCTTCCCCGATCTTCATAACTCTGCATTTGGCGGGGTTTAATTCGAGGAAGCAGTTGCTGGACCAGGCTTGTAGCCTATCAAGGTCTCTTTGTATTCCTGCCTGATCCTCATCCGATTTAATTATCCTCATTAAATTCACATCATCTGTGTGTGTGTGTGTGTGTGTGTGTGTGTGTGTGTGTGTGTGTGTGTGTACTCACCTAATTGTGGTTGCAGGGGTCGAGACTCAGCTCCTGGCCCCGCCTCTTCACTGATCGCTACTGGATCCTCTCTCTCTCTCTGCTTCCTGAGCTTTGTCATACCTCATCTTAAAACTATGTATGGTTCCTGCCTCCACTACTTCACTTGCTAGGCTATTCCACTTGCTGACAACTCTATGACTGAAGAAATGCTTCCTAACGTCCCTGTGACTCGTCTGAGTCTTCAGCTTCCAGTTGTGACCCCTTGTCCCTGTGTCCCCTCTCTGGAACATCCTATCTCTGTCCACCTTGTCTATTCCCCGCAGTATCTTGTATGTCGTTATCATGTCTCCCGTGACCCTTCTGTCCTCCAGTGTCGTCAGTCCGATTTCCCTTAACCTTTCCTCGTACGACATTCCCTTGAGCTCTGGGACTAGCCTTGTTGCAAACCTTTGTACTTTCTCTAACTTCTTGACGTGCTTGACCAGGTGTGGGTTCCAGACTGGTGCTGCATACTCCAGTATGGGCCTAACATACACAGTGTACAGTGTCTTGAACGATTCCTTATTAAGGTATCGGAACGCTATTCTCAGGTTTGCCAGGCGCCCGTATGCTGCAGCGGTTATTTGGTTGATGTGTGCCTCCGGTGATGTGCTCGGTGTTATGGTCACCCCAAGGTCTTTCTCCCTGAGTGAGGTCTGTAGTCTTTATCCACCTAGCCTATACTCTGTCTGCGGTCTTCTTTGCCCCTCCCCAATCTTCATGACTTTGCATTTGGCTGGATTGAATTCGAGAAGCCAGTTACTGGACCACATGTCCAGCCTCTCCAGGTCTCTTTGCAGTCCTGCCTCATCCTCGTCCGATTTAATTCTTCTCATCAACTTCACGTCATCTGCGAACAGGGACACTTCAGAGTCTATTCCTTCCATCATGTCGTTCACATATATCAAAAATAGCACTGGTCCTAGAACTGACCCCTGTGGGACCCCGCTCGTAACAGGCGCCCACTGTGATACTTCTTCACGTACCATGACTCGTTGCTGCCTCCCTGTCAGGTATTCCCTTATCCATTGCAGTGCCCTTCCTTTTACGTGTGCCTGATCCTCCAGCTTCTGCACTAATCTCTTGTGGAGAACTGTGTCAAAGGCCTTCCTGCAGTCTAGGAAAACGCAATCTACCCAACCCTCTCTCTCGTGTCTTACTTCTGTTACCTTGTCATAAAACTCCAGGAGGTTTGTGATACAAGATTTGCCTTCCATGAACCCATGCTGGTTTTCATTTATAATCTTGTTCCTTTCCAGGTGTTCGACCACTCTCCTCCTGATAATCTTCTCCATGACTTTGCACACAATACATGTCAGAGACACAGGTCTGTAGTTTAGTGCCTCGTTTCTGTTTCCTTTCTTAAATATGGGGACTACATTAGCTGTCTTCCATTTCTCAGGTAGTTGCCCAGTTTCAAGGGATGTGTTGAAGATTGTGGTTAGAGGCACACACAGCATCTCTGCTCCTTCTCTAAGGACCCATGGGGAGATGTTGTCCGGTCCCATCGCCTTTGAGGTGTCAAGGTCACTTAAGAGCTTCTTCACCTCCTCCTCAGTTGTTCGTATGTCATCCAACACTTGTTGGTATATTCCCTCTTGATGTTCCCTTCTGTGCTGTCTTCCCACAGCCCCTCCTGTCTCTACTGTAAAAACTTCCTTAAATCTCCTGTTCAGCTCCTCACATACCTCCTGATCATTTCTTGTGAGTTCTCCACCTTCTGTCCTTAATCTGATCACCTGGTCTTTGACTGTTGTCTTCCTCCCGATGTGGCTATACAACAGTTTCGGGTCAGTCTTGATTCTCGATGCTATGTCATTTTCATACTGTCGCTGGGCCTCCCTCCTTACCTGTGCGTACTCATTCCTGGCTCTGCGACTGATCTCCCTATTTTCGTGTGTTCTCTGCCTTCTGTACTTTTTCCATTCTCTATTGCACTTTGTTTTTGCCTCCTTACACCGTCGGGTAAACCAGGGGCTTGTTCTGGTCTTCCCGTTGTTACTGTTGCCCTTGGGAATGAACCTTTCCACTGCCTCCTTGCATTTTGTTGCTACATATTCCATCATTTCATTTACTGGCTTTCCTGCCAGTTCTCTGTCCCACTGGACCTCCCGCAGGAAGTTCTTCAACCCTATGTAGTCCCCTCTTTTATAGTCAGGCTTTTCCCATTCTACTCCTGTTATTCTCTCCACTTGCAGCTCTACTATGTATTCAAAGCACAGAACCACGTGGTCACTAGCTCCTAGGGGACTCTCATACTTGATGTCCTCAATGTCTGAGCTGCCCAGGGTGAACACAAGGTCCAATCTTGCTGGTTCATCCTCCCCTCTCACTCTGGTAGTGTCCTTAACATGTTGGTGCATGAGGTTTTCCAGCACCACGTCCAACATCCTGGCTCTCCATGTCTCGGGACCCCCATGTGGCTCCAGGTTTTCCCAGTCAATCTCCCTGTGGTTGAAATCCCCCATAACCAGCAACTTTGCTCTGCTGGAGTGAGCTCTTCTTGCCACCTCAGCAAGTGTGTGGAGGTGTGTGTTTGTGTTTGTGTGGGTGGTGGAGGGAGGGAGAAGGGAAGAGGGATAGAGACTGGGAAGGGGAGGCAGTAGTAAAGGGAGAGAAAGTTGGGGGAGAGAGGAGAGTTAGGGGAGAGAGAGGGATAGGAAGAGAGGGAAAGGCAAAGGGGAGATAGAGTGAGAGAGGGAGAGGGTTGTGTATAGTTATGTATTTAGTTACTTGTGTGTGTGTGTGTGTGTGTGTGTGTACTCACCTAATTGTACTCACCTAATTGTGGTTGCAGGGGTCGAGACTCAGCTCCTGGCCCCGCCTCTTCACCTACCGCTACTAGGTTCTCTCTCTCTCTTTCTGCTCCATGAGCTTTATCAAACCTCGTCTTAAAAACTATGTATGGTTCCTGCCTCCACTACGTCACTTTCTAGGTTATTCCACTTCCTAACAACTCTATTACTGAAGAAATACTTCCTAACATCCCTTTGACTCATAGGAGTCTTCAACTTCCAATTGTGACCCTGTCTTTGTCCACCTTGTCAATTGCTCGAACTATTTTATAAGTCCCTGACCCTCCTGTCCTCCAGTGTCGTCAGTCCGATTTCCCTTAACCTTTCTTCGTAGGACAATCCCCTTAGCTCTGGGACTAGTCTTGTTGCAAACCTTTGCACTTTCTCTAATTTTTGACGTGCTTGACCAGGTGTGGATTCCAAACTGGTGCTACATACTTCAGTATGGGCCTGACGTATATGGTGTACAAAGTCTTGAACGATTCCTTGCTGAGGTATCGAAACGCTATTATTAGGTTTACCAGGCGCCCGTATGCTGCAGCAGTTATCTGAGTGATGTGCGCCTCAGGAGATGTGCTCAGTGTTATACTCGCCACAAGATCTTTTTCCTTGAGTGAGGTTTGCAGTCTTTGGCTACCTAGATTATACTCTGTCTGCAGTCTTCTTTGCCCTTCCCCGATCTTCATGACTTTGCATTTGGCAGGGTTAAATTAAAGGATCCAGTAGCTGGATAAGGCTTGTAGTCTGTCCAGGTCTCTTTGTAATCCTGCCTTATCCTCGAACGATTTAATTCTCCTCATTAACTTCCCATCATCTGAAAATATGGACACTTTTGAGTCTATCCCTTCCCATTCTCATACACCAAAAACAGCACAGGTCCTAGGACTGACCCCAGAGGAAACCCGCTTGTCACAGGCGCCCAGTCTGACACCTCGTCAGGTACCATGACTCGTTGTTGCCTCCCTGTCAGATATTCTCTGATCCATTGTAGTGCCTTTCCTGTTATGTGTGCCTGATCCTCTAGCTTTTGTATTAACCTCTTGTGAGGAACTGTGTCGAAGGCCTTCCTGCAGTCTAAGAAAGTGCATTCCATCTATCTCTCTCTCTCTTGTCTTACTTATGTTACCTTGTCGTAAAACTCCACTAGGTTTGTGACACAGGATTTTCCTTCCCTGAAACCGTGCTGGTTGTCGATTATAAGCTTGTGTCTTTCTAGGTGCTCCACCACTCTCCTCCTGAGGATCTTCATGACTTTGCATGCTATACACGCCATTGAAACAGGTCTGTAGTTTAATGCCTCGTGTCTGTCTCCTTTCTTAAGAATTGGGACTGTATTTGCCATCTTCCATACCTCAGGTAGTTGCCCAGTTTCAATCGATGTGGTAGGTAAGACACATAGGCAACAGTTAGACAACTTTATTCCGAAACGTTTAGCCTATGTGTCTTACCTACCAATTTGTCAGTATTGTATACCATGTTGATATTCATTGGATGTGTTGAAGATTTTTGTTAGTGGCACACACAGTGTCTCTGCTCCCTCTTTAAAAACCCACGGAGAGATGTTGTCCGGTCCCACCACCTTTGAGATATCAAGTTCACATAGCGGCTTCTTCACCTCCTACATGGTTGTGTGTATTTCATCCAGCACTTGCTGGTGTACCTCCCTATTCTGAATTCCTGGAGTCCTTCCTGTCTCCACTGTAAATACTTCTTTAAATCTCTTGTTGAGCTCCTCCCCTACCTCTTGGTCGTTTCTTGTGAACTCCCCACCTTCCTTCCTCAGCCTGATTATCTAGTCCTTGACTGTTGTTTCCCCCCCTGTGACGAGTAGCGAGTGGAAGTGTGCGAGTGTATGTGTATGTGTGTGTGCTCGGTACTAGTGTTTCACATGGTGTAGTGCTCTTCTGACCTGACCTGATGCTACCCCCAGCAACCCCCCACCCCCCTTATTAGCTTGTACCTTTCATGCTTATCCTTCTTCCTAGAGGCTCTAACTAATGCCGCCCTGGTTTCTGTTTTAAATTACCAATTACTATTCTTATTACTTATTAGCTTATTCCTTTTCGCACTAAGAGAGTGACCGTTCACAAACAGCTGACGCTGCCTGGAAACTCCCACCTGACTCCCCAGAACCACACATCGGTGAAATACTTGCGACGCAGCTGTAGCGTCCAACTAGTTGTGATGTTCTGACGTAGTACCTCCACCTCTGTTACTTCATTATATTATGTGACTCCTATTTACTGTGCTTCGTTCACTGGACACACACTAATTACTCTTTATTATGACTCACGAAATCGTAATGATTTCATGAGTCTTATTGAACCTAGGTGGTCCAGTGGCTAACGCGACGGTCTGGAGTGTTGAGACTCTCTGACTGCGGGTTCAAACCCCACCCGTGGTATGGTTTCTCTTTGTTATCCTTCTTGGATGATACATGTGGCAACATCGCCACGCTAGGCCAGCAGTCACTGCCTTACACTATATCACCTTCAAGTTCACTTATGAAACTGTGGCTCTCACCAATCTTATCTGACACAGGGCAACTTGCAAGTCGCTTCAGGGATTGTTCAATGACTCCTGACACACAGATAATACATACTTGGAAATTCCTGGAGAGATTAGTACCAATGAAAAGCAGCGGCGCCACGAGTACACTGAGAGACAAACAATAAGTGTCAGGGGCCTAAGACTGTTCAACTTCCTCCCAATATACATAAAGGAGATTACCAATAAACCGCTGGCTGTCTTCAAGAAGGCACTGGACATGCACCTACATAAAGTCAGTACCTGACCAGCCGGGCTGTGGTTCGTATGTCAGTTTGCTTGCGGCCAGCAGTAACGGCCTGGTTGATAAGATCCCTGATCCACAATGAGGCCTGGTCTCAAATCGGGCCGCGGAGGCGTTGACCTCAGAAACTCTCTCCATGTATACTCCAGGTATACTCCAGGTATACACAAATTGAACCCTGCAGTAACCTTGGATAGTCCACCAAACGCTTAAATTCACAGAGCGCTAAAGTGTGACTATCTCTCGCGTGGTCCCTACCTGTACTCACCTATTTGTACTTACCTATTTGTGGTTGCAGGGGTCGAGTCCTAGCTCCTGGCCCCGCCTCTTCACCGGTTGCTACTGGATCCTCTCTCTCCCTGCTCCATGAGCTTTATCATACCTCGCCTTAAAACTATGTATGGTTCCTGCCTCCACTACATCACTTTCTAGGCTATTCCACTGCCTGACAACTCTATGACTGAAGAAATACTTCCTAATATCTCTCTGACTCATCTGTGTCTTCAACTTCCAATTGTGACCTCTTGTTTCTGTGCCCCCTAACTGGAACATCCTGTCTTTGTCCACCTTGTCTATTCCACGCAGTATTTTATATGTCGTTATCATGTCTCCCCTGACCCTCCTGTCCTCTAGTGTCGTCAGGCCGATTTCCCTTAACCTTTCTTCATAAGACATTCCCCTTAGCTCTGGAACTAACCTTGTCGCAAACCTTTGCACTTTCTCTAGTTTCTTGACGTGCTTTATCAAGTGCGGGTTCCAAACATGTGCTGCATACTCCAGTATGGGCCTGACATACACGGTGTACAGTGTCTTGAACGATTCCTTATTAAGGTATCGGAACGCTGTTCTCAGGTTTGCCAGGCGCCCATATGCTGCAGCAGTTACCTGGTTGATGTGTGCTTCCGGAGACTTGCTCGGTGTTATACTCACTCCAAGATCTTTCTCCTTGAGTGAGGTTTGCAGTCTTTGGCCACCTAGCCTATACTCTGTCTGCGGTCTTCTTTGCCCTTCCCCTATCTTCATGACTTTACATTTGGCGGGATTAAATTCGAGAAGCCAGTTGCTGGACCAGGTGTCCAGTCTGTCCAGGTCTCTTTGAAGTCCTGCCCGGTCCTCATCTGATTTAATTCTCCTCATTAACTTCACATCATCTGCGAACAGGGACACTTCTGAGTCTAACCCTTCCATCATGTCGTTCACATATACCAAAAATAGCACTGGTCCTAGGACCGACCCCTGTGGGACCCCTCTCATCACAGGTGCCCATTGTGATACATTATTACGTACCATGACTCGTTGTTGCCTCCCTGTCAGGTATTCTCTGATCCATTGCAGTGCCCTTCCTGTTATCTCGTGTCTTACTTCTGTTACTTTATCATAAAACTCCAGAAGGTTTGTGACACAGGATTTTCCTTCCATGAATCCGTGCTGGTTGGCGTTTATACTCTTGTTCCGTTCCAGGTGCTCCACCACTCTCCTCCTGATAATCTTCTCCATAACTTTTCATACTATACCCGTCAGTGACACAGGTCTATAGTTTAGTGCCTCTTTTCTGTCTCCATTTTTAAAAATGGGAACTACATTTGCCGTCTTCCATACCTCAGGTAGTTGCCCAGTTTCCAGGGACGTGTTGAAGATTGTGGTAAGTGGCACACACAACATATCCACTCCCTCTCTAAGGACCCACGGGAAGATGTTGTCCGGTCCCATTGCCTTTGAGGTATCGATGTCCCTTAGCAGTTTCTTCACCTCCTCCTCATCTGTATGTATGTCATCCAAAACTTGTTGGTATATTCCTTGCTGGTGTCCCCATCTGGTCTGTCCCCCGAGAGGCCTTCCTGTCTCCACTGTAAATACTTCCTTAAATCTCATGTTGAGCTCCTCACATACCTCTTGATTGGTTCTTGTGAGTTCTCCACCTTCTTTCCTCAGCCTTATCGCCTGGTCTTTGACTGTTGTCTTCCTCCTAATGTGGCTATACAGCAGTTTCGAGTCAGACTTAACTTTCGATGCTATGTCGTTTTCGCACTATCGCTAGGCCTCCCTCCTTATCTGTGCGTACTCGTTTCTGGCTCTTCTACTAATCTCCTTATTTTTCTGGGTCCTTTGCCTCCTGTACCTTTTCTATTCTCTGTTGCACTTAGTTTTTGCCTCCCTACACCTTCGGGTAAACCAAGGACTCGCTTTGGTCTTCCTATTATTTCTGTTTCCCTTGGGAACAAACCTTTCCTCTGCCTCCTTGCACTTTGTTGCTACATATTCCATCATCTCGTTTACTGATTTTCCTACCAGTTCTCTGTCCCACTGAACCTCCTGCAGGAAGTTCCTCATACCTGTGTAGTTGCCCCTTTTGTAGTTTGGCTTTTCCCATTCAATTCCTGTTACCTTCTCCACTTGTAACTCTACTATATAATAAAAACTCAGAACCACGTGATCGCTAGCTCCAAGGGGCCTCTCGTAAGTGATGTCCTCAATGTCCGAACTGCTCAGGGTGAACACAGGATCCAGTCTTGCTGGCTCATCTTCCCCTCTCTCTCTGGTAGTGTCCCTGACATGTTGATGCATGAGATTTTCAAGTACTACATCCATCATCTTGGCTCTCCATGTTTCGGGACCCCCATGTGGCTCTGGGTTTTCCCAGTCAACCTCCCTGTGGTTGAAATCGCCCATTACCAGTAACGTTGCTCTGCTCGAGGTCTTCTTGCCACCTCAGCCAGTGTGTCACCATCGCCCTGTTGTTTTCTTCATACTCCTCTCTTGGCCTCCTGCAGTTCTGTGTATGTGTGCGTGTGTGTACTCACCTAGGTGTGGTTGCAGTGGTCGAGTCATAGCTCCTGGCCCCGCCTCTTCACTGGCTGCTACTGGGTCACTCTCCCGGAACCATGAGCTTTATCATACCTCTGCTTAAATCTATGTACGGATCCTGCCTTCACTACATCGCTTCCGAAATTTTTCCACTTCCTGACTACTCTGTGGCTGAAGAAATACTTCCTAACATCCCTGTGATTCATCTGTGTCTTCAACTTCCAAATGTGTCCCCTTGTTGCTGTGTCCCATCTCTGAAACATTCTGTCTCTGTCCACCTTGTCAATTCCTCTCGGTATTTTATGTCGTTATAATATCTCCCTTATCCATAGCTCTGGGACTAGTCTTGTTGCAAACCTTTGCACTTTCTCTAGTTTCTTTATGTGTATGTGTGTGTGTGTGTGTGTGTGTCTGTACTCACCTAATTGTGGATGCAGGGGTCGAGTCATAGCTCCAGCCCCGCCTTTTCACTTGTCGCTATTAGGTCCACTCTCTCCCTGCTCCATGAGCTTCATCATGCCTCTTCTTAAAGCTATGTATGGTGCCTGCCTACACTGTGTATGTGTGTATCTGTGTGTGTGTGTAGGAGGTCGTGGATGGTAAAACTGGAACGAGAGTATCGTCGTGGTCTGTGTTGAATGGTACGTGCGTACATGTAAAACTGGATTTTAACCCTGTCGATGTTCCTGTTTTAAGTTGGAGTTTGTCGAGGATCATTAAGAGTCGTCTCTTTGGTGTCATGCAGTGTAGTATCAATAGTTTCTTTTGTCATGGTAATGGCAGATACGTTGACGCAAGAGGAGAAAGACGAAGAACAGAGCGGGGGGGGGGGAGATTAGCAGCTGCTAAGATTGGAAGTGGTTTAGATTCCTTAATTGTGTCCTGGGATGGATGGATGGGTCACTGGGTTAGTGATAATAGGAAGGGATCGCTATATATTTGATACGGTTGCGGATGTATTAGAGAGACAGTAGCTGAAGTGCACTGTTAACAAAAGTTAATCGTGAAGAAAGTAATGGTTGGTAAGGAGTTTCTGTGACTTCTGGAGTTTTGTGATTTTGAGGTTATGGGAAGTGTCGGAATCACATTTATGAAACTCTGTCTGGTTGGAGAAACATAGGAGATGGAAGACGATGATTTAGTAGGAATGACACACAGCGAAGAAGTTGGAACGTCAGAAGTGAGGAATTCCTAAGGGTCGAACTCTATGGTTTCTGAGGAAGAGGTTTCAACTAGGTGATGAGGTCGTCAAGTATCTTTGGACTAGAATAATCGTAGATCTCCACGAAGGCGATGCGTATTTATCTTCTCGAAAGAAAACTGAGGATCATTAGGAATATGCAGGATGTGTTTCTCCGCAGTTAAAGATTAATAGTTATTATGATCTGCCGCAGCACTCACTCTGCATTCTACAGGTGATCGGCAAAATCTTGCTGGGTGGCTAAAATGCCAACATTGTCTTCTTTGTTCTCATGTTGGTTTGTGTTTCCATTCTTGCAAGTGTTGCCACACAATATAAACTGAGGATTGAAGATTTCAGTTGAGCTACAGAATATTCATCGGATAATTCCTTTATCCGCGAGCAGGACGGACATAAATTTCCACTTCGGTTATATGGAATAACTGGAGTTGCTCGTGAATGTCTGGGCTACATCGTGGAAAATCTTGTAGAATTATATTGTATAGCATGAGACAAGGTTGAACTGTGGAGGGATTGTTTGTGTATTGTGACTGGGGTGTTGTTGAAATTGTGAATATTTTTGAGGTTGAGGCCTGGTCTGTGTACGGAAAAGTAACCCAAATATTATTTATTTCATTTAATCATAGATAAGCTGAAGAATGGTTGTTTTCTTAACAGAAAAATTACGCTTTGTTAGAAAATGCTCCAAATAACAGTAATCGTCAGAACACATCCCACTCTGGAGTGCACCGAAGGAAACGTCACTGAGGACGATTATCAAGAGTTCCTTCATAATTGAATAGTCCGTAAGGTAATCCATAGTAATCTTCGGCTGGGAGGAAAATAATTTTGTCCATGTGTGTTTAAGAAGTGTTTCTTGTAGAAGAGGTTTCCAGATAGTGTGATTCTTTGGATAAGAGTGAAAGTGGACAATGGCGTATATCCAATCTGTCTTCTGATCTGTGAAAGATCCAAAAATCAAAGCTGCATCTTGGAAGAAGCTGAGATCATGTTCAGAGAAGATCATTAGTTACAGGTTGTAAAGATGAATTGTCGAGAACCAATACCAGGTTTTGAGGAAGGTTGTTCCGGTGTTTATTAAAGATGTTTCAGTAGCTAGCAGTCCGTAAGACCGAAATTTAATCTCAATATGCATGGAATTAGAACAAAAACATGAGAGGGAAACACCTGCAAAAATAAACAAAAAATGAATAATTTAAATATCTTTAATTACAATTAACCTTGGTGCGGCTGGCAGCGTTGGCTCTCTCAGGAAACAGTCTTGTACCTTACCCAGCATATAAGGATGGCACTTCAAAAAGTGGCTAAGGAAAGCTTAGCAACACCGGTCAGCTAGACTAAATCGCTATTTGTGCAATCATAGTGGTGGGAGACCAGTAAGACCAGAATTCAGACACAACTTTCTCCTCGGATCCAGAGGCAGCTTCCAGTAATATTTCCATCGAATGGTGTTACGTCCCATGATAATCCAGTCACTGTTTCACTGCAGCACTATTTACTACTGAAGTCTGCCTTCGATCTGAATTTCACAAGGGGGATAATTTGCCCAGTAATGAGGCAAGATGAAGATAGATGGGCGACGTTGGGAGTTATTTAAATTCGATCCGACGAAAGGGACAAGAAAATGGATAAAATTTCCTCTCAGTGGATGAGGGACTGATAACGTCTAAACGTCTTCTACAGCTTCCAGAATTTTTACTGCTCCATGTACTCGACCCAAGAGCCTTATTCATCAACTTCTCGGTATTATATATCATCAATGATATGAAACGACTTTGTTATGGACTCAGTGCAGTTTCAGGACCTTGAACTTAGCTGTCAGTAACAAAGTTTCGTGAGGATATTCAAGAAAGGTGCGTAGCATTATTGTGTAGAAGTGTTTTTGATGAGTTTCAGGGATCCTGAGTCTGTACAGCACCTGCAGTGGAGCCTCAGTCCAATATAACTTGTTGTAGACTTGGTTAATAGGTTAACTAATCTGTCAGATCTCTCAGTAATCTTTCAAATCACCATTTGAGAAACTAAAATTATATTTACAAATACTCTGAATTTTATGTTAGATTAGCCAAGTCAATGACTAATCAGAATTATCAGTTTGTTGTCATCTGCCTTTGATTTCATACACAGTCACATTACATTCAGTTCTCATGCTTCTTTGAACATGTAATGAGCACAGAGATTCAGAAACAATTAAATTGCTTGAGAACAATTACATTTGAAGGCAGTTCAGTTTGCTAACGAAAAATTAAGCTCAGTTAATCATAATACATCTCTGTTTTATCATCAAATTATTTGATGATAATTACACTTCCGCCGTCACAGTGTCAGAGTTAAAGGCTCCGTCAGAAGAGATGTACTGTACGAGATTTTCTTATTGTGTTGTGTTCAGGGTTTGTCCAAGATGAGGACTGTGTATGGTTAACTTCCTAGAAGTTATTTGGGTGTCAGGAAACACTGATGCTTCAAGGAAGCACATGTCTAGTGTGTGGTAGTTGGAACATGATTCAACACAAGGAAACACATGTCTAGTGTGTGGTAGTTGGAACATGAGGCAACACAGGGAAAGACATGTCTAGTGTGTGGTAGTTGGAACATGATTCAACACAAGGAAACACATGTCTAGTGTGTGGTAGTTGGAACATGATTCAACACAAGGAAGCACATGTCTAGTGTGTGGTAGTTGGAACATGATTCAACACAAGGAAGCACATGTCTAGTGTGTGGTAGTTGGAACATGAGGCAACACAGGGAAAGACATGTCTAGTGTGTGGTAGTTGGAACATGATTCAACACAAGGAAACACATGTCTAGTGTGTGGTAGTTGGAACATGATTCAACACAAGGAAGCACATGTCTAGTGTGTGGTAGTTGGAACATGAGGCAACACAGGGAAAGACATGTCTAGTGTGTGGTAGTTGGAACATGATTCAACACAAGGAAGCACATGTCTAGTGTGTGGTAGTTGGAACATGATTCAACACAGGGAAAGACATGTCTAGTGTGTGGTAGTTGGAACATGATTCAACATAAGGAAACACGATGCGTATGGCTGTTATTTGAGTCCACTTTTATTCACTAATCCATTAACTTACATGTTACAGGAAATGTCTCGAGACAACGTTGTGATAATCACCCAACATGTCACTGACTTCCCCTATTGTATCACCAACACTATCACCAACACTATTGTATCACCAACACTATTGTATCACCAACACTATTGTATCACCAACATAATCACCAACACTATTGTATCACCAACACTATCACCAACACTATTGTATCACCAACACTATTGTATCACCCACATTATCACCAACACTATTGTATCACCAACACTATCACCAACACTATTGTATCACCAACACTATTACCAACACTATTGTATCACCAACACTATCACCAACACTATTGTATCACCAACACTATTGTATCACCAACACTATTGTATCACCAACACTATCACCAACACTATTGTATCACCAACACTATCACCAACACTATTGTATCACCAACACTATCACCAACACTATTGTATCACCAACACTATCACCAACACTATTGTATCACCAACAATATTGTATCACCAACACTATCACCAACACTATTGTATCACCAACACTATCACCAACAATATCACCAACACTATCACCAACACTATCACCAACACTATTGTATCACCAACACTATAACCAACACTATTGTATCACCAACACTATCACCAACACTATTGTATCACCAACATTATCACCAACACTATTGTATCACCAACACTATCACCAACACTATTGTATCACCAACACTATCACCAACACTATCACCAACACTATCACCAACACTATTGTATCACCAACACTATCACCAACACTATCACCAACACTATCACCAACACTATCACCAACACTATCACCAACACTATTGTATCACCAACACTATCACCAACACTATCACCAACACTATCACCAACACTATCACCAACACTATTGTATCACCAACACTATCACCAACACTATTGTATCACCAACACTATCACCAACACTATTGTATCACCAACACTATCACCAACACTATCACCAACACTATCACCAACACTATCACCAACACTATCACCAACACTATTGTATCACCAACACTATCACCAACACTATCACCAACACTATCACCAACACTATTGTATCACCAACACTATATACATTAAATCATTCCTTATATTAAGTATTTTATGATTATAGATCAGCTAAAAGAAATCTAAGAATTTCATTTTGTGTATTTGATATCTTAACATTTTTCTATTTTCGCGGAACTAAAACTAGCTCACAGTGAGCAAGCTTCTGAAAGCCAAATAGAATACATATCCATCTACGTCTTGATTTCTTCCTCTCCTCCCGTCCTCCTCCTCTTCCTCTTCTTTCTCTTTCCGTCACCACCACTGCCGTCTCTTCCTTACATTCGCATTTTGCTGTTCTTAAATAATTTTTTCTTGCCACTCCCTCAGTCTGGGTCAGCAGATTCCAACATTGTTTTAATAACTAAGAATAAACTGATCATTCTATATTTTAATCATAGTATTTTTTTAGATATCTATTTCAATTTTAGAAATATTTCTCCTGCTTTCAAGAATTCCTTTTAACAATTTCAAGAATTTCTAATAATGGGAGCAAGCTTATGGAAGAATCTTGAATATATTTTACTAAAACTGTTCTGTATTAAAAAGTTAAATGTTTAGTAAAAGGCAGAATGATGGACATAATATTTTAACAATTTAAAATAATATATTGCACAGAAACCTTATAAGTAAAATAAAAATATTTTTTTCCTTCACCATTTATATCAGTTTAAAAATGTCTTCTTCAAGGTTAGCGAGAGAACTCGAGGGAGAATATAACAGTACTGTTTGAGTGATGACAATATAACAGTAGTGTTTGAGTGATGACAACACCACACTTGTGTTTGAGTGATGACAATATAACGGTAGTGTTAGAGTGATGACAATATCACAGTAGTGTTTGAGTGATGACAATATAACAGTAGTGTTTGAGTGATGACAACACCACACTTGTGTTTGAGTGATGACAATATAACGGTAGTGTTAGAGTGATGACAATATCACAGTAGTGTTTGAGTGATGACAATATAACAGTAGTGCTTGAGTGATGACAATATAACAGTAGTGTTTGAGTGATGACAATATAACAGTAGTGTTTGAATGATGACAACACCACACTTGTGTTTGAGTGATGACAATATAATAGTAGTGTTTGAGTGATGACAATATAACAGTAGTGCTTGAGTGATGACAATATAACAGTAGTGTTTGAGTGATGACAATATCACAGTAGTGTTTGAGTGATGACAATATAACAGCAGTGTTTGAGTGATGACAATATTACACGTGTGTTTGAGTGATGACAATATAACAGCAGTGTTTGAGTGATGACAATATTACACGTGTGTTTGAGTGATGACTATATAACAGTAGTGTTTGAGTGATGACAATATCACACTTTTGTTTGAGTGATGACAATATAACAGTAGTGTTTGAGTGATGACAATATCACACTTTTGTTTGAGTGATCACAATATCACAGTAGTGTTTGAGTGATGACAAGATCACACTTGTGTTTGAGTTATGACAATATAACAGCAGTGTTTGAGTGATGACAATATTACACGTGTGTTTGAGTGATGACTATATCACAGTAGTGTTTGAGTGATGACAATATCACACTTGTGTTTGAGTGATGACAATATTACACGTGTGTTTGAGTGATGACAATATACAGTAGTGTTTGAGTGATGACAATATTACACGTGTGTTTGAGTGATGACAATATAACAGTAATACACTTTTGTTTGAGTGACGACAATACAGTGTGTTTGAGTGATGACAATATCACACTTGTGTTTGAGTGATGACAATATTACACGTGTGTTTGAGTGATGACAATATTTGTGTTTGAGTGATGACAATATCACAGTAGTGTTTGAGTGATGACAATATAACAGCAGTGTTTGAGTGATGACAATATTACACGTGTGTTTGAGTGATGACTATATCACAGTAGTGTTTGAGTGATCACTATATCACACTTGTGTTTGAGTGATGATAAATATCACACATGTGTTTGAGTGATGACAATATTACACGTGTGTTTGAGTGATGACAATATCACATGTGTGTTTGAGTGATGACAATATTACACGTGTGTTTGAGTGATGACAATATCACACAGTAGTGTTTGAGTGATGAAAATCACAATATCACACTTGTGTTTGAGTGATGACAATATCACACTTGTGTTTGATTGATGACAATATCACACATGTGTTTGAGTTATGACAATATCACAGAAGTGTTTGAGTGATGAGAATATCACACTTGTGTTTGAGTGATGACAATATCACAGTGTGTTTGAGTGATGACAATATCACAATGATGACACACGTGTGTTTGAGTGATGTTATGAGTGATGACAATATCACACTTGTGTTTGAGTGATGATAAATATCACAGTGTGTTTGAGTGATGACAATATCACACTTGTGTTTGAGTGATGACAATATCACAGTAGTGTTTGAGTGATCACAATATCACACTTGTGTTTGAGTGATGACAAGTGATTCACACTTGTGTTTGAGTGATGACAATATTGCACGTGTGTGTGAGTGATGACAATATCACACTTGTGTTTGAGAGATGACAATATTACACGTGTGTTTGAGTGATGACAATATTACACTTGTGTTTGAGTGATGACAATATCACACTTGTGTTTGAGTGATTACAATATCACACTTGTGTTTGAATGATGACGATATCACACATGTGTTTGAGTGATGACAATATCACATTTGTGTTTGAGTGATGACAAAATCACACTTGTGTTTGAGTGAAGACAATATCACAGTAGTGTTTGAGTGATGACAATATTACAGTGTGTTTGAGTGATGACAATATCACACTTGTGTTTGAGTCATGACAATATTACACATGTGTTTGAGTGATGACAATATCACACGTGTGTTTGAGTGATGACAATATTACACGTGTGTTTGATTGATGACAATATCACACTTGTGCTTGAGTGATGACAATATTACACGTCTGTTTGAGTGATGACAATATCACACTTGTGTATGAGTGATGACAATATTACACATGTGTTTGAGTGATGACAATATCACAGTAGTGTTTGAGTGATGACAATATCACACATGTGTTTGAGTGATGACAATATCACAGTGATGACAATATATCGTGTGTTTGAGTGATGATAAATATCACACAATATCACACTTGTGTTTGAGTGATGACAATATCACACTTGTGTTTGAGTGATGACAATATTACACGTGTTTGAGTGATGACAATATCACACTTGTGTTTGAGTGATGACAATATTACACATGTGTTTGAGTGATGACAATATACACGACAATATTGTGTTTGATAAATATCACACATGTGTTTGTGATGACAATATCACACTTGTGTTTGAGTGATGACAATATTCACACTTGTGTGTTGATGAGTGATGACAATATCACACTTGTGTTTGAGTGATGACAATATTACACAGTAGTGTTTGAGTGATGACAATATCACACTTGTGTTTGAGTGATGACAATATCACACTTGTGTTTGAGTGATTACAATATCACACTTGTGTTTGAATGATGACGATATCACACATGTGTTTGAGTGATGACAATATCACATTTGTGTTTGAGTGATGACAAAATCACACTTGTGTTTGAGTGAAGACAATATCACAGTAGTGTTTGAGTGATGACAATATCACAGAAGTGTTTGAGTGATGAAAATATCACACTTGTGTTTGAGTGATGACAATATCACAGTGTGTTTGAGTGATGTGACAATAGTGTTTGAGTGATGACAATATCACACTTGTGTTTGAGTGATGACAAGTGATGACAATATCACGTGTGTTTGAGTGATGACAATATCACACTTGTGTTTGAGTGATGATAATATTACACGTGTGTTTGAGTGATGACAATATTACATTGTGTTTGAGTGATGACAATATCACACTTGTGTTTGAGTGATGACAATATCACACTTGTGTTTGAGTGATGAAAATATACACGTGTGTTTGAGTGATGACAATACGTGTGTTTGAGTGATGACAATATTACACATGTGTGTTTGAGTGATGTGTGTTTGAGTGATGACAATATCACACTTGTGTTTGAGTGATGACAATATTACACGACAATATCACACTTGTGTTTGAGAGATGTGTGTTTGAGTGATGACAATATTACACGTGTGTTTGAGTATGAGTGTGTTTGAGTATGACAATATCACACTTGTGTTTGAGTGATGACAATATCACACGTGTGTTTGAGTGATGACAATATCACACTTGTGTTTGAGTGATGACAATATTACACGTGTGTTTGAGTGATGACAATATCACACTTGTGTTTGAGTGATGACAATATCACACTTGTGTTTGAGTGATGATAAATATCACACGTGTGTTTGAGTGATGACAATATTACACTGTTTGAGTGATGACAATATTACACTTGTGTTTGAGTGATGACAATATCGCAGTAGTGTTTGAGTGATCACAATATCACACTTGTGTTTGAGTGATGATAAATATCACACGTGTGTTTGAGTGATGACATTATCACATGTGTTTGAGTGTGTTTGAGTGATGATACAATATACACTTGTGTTTGTGTTTGAGTGATGACAATATCACACTTGTGTTTGAGTGATGACAATATTACACTTGTGTTTGAGTGATCACAATATCACACTTGTATTTAAGTGATGACAATATTACACGTGTCTTTGAGTGATGACAATATCACATGTGTGTTTGAGTGATGACAATATCAAAAGTGTGTTTGAGTGATGACAATATCACCCTTGTGTTTGAGTGATGACAATATTACACGTGTGTTTGAGTGATGAGAAAATCACACTTGTGTTTGAGTGATGACAATATCACACTTGTGTTTGAGTGATGACAATATTACACGTGTGTTTGAGTGATGACAATATTACACTTGTGTTTGAGTGATGTGTGTTTGAGTGATGACAATATCACAGTGTGTTTGAGTGATGACAATATCACATGTGTGTTTGAGTGATGACAATATTACACGTGTGTTTGAGTGATGACAATATGAGTGTTTGAGTGATGACAATATCACACTTGTGTTTGAGTGATGACAATATGTGTTTGAGTGATGACAATATCACACGTGTGTTTGAGTGATGACAATATCACAGTGTGTTTGAGTGATGACAATATCACACTTGTGTTTGAGTGATGACAATATCACCGTAGTGTTTGAGTGATGACAATATCACACTTGTGCTTGAGTGATGACAATATCACCGTAGTGTTTGAGTGATGACAATATCACAAGTGTGTTTGGGTGATGATAAATATCACACTTGTGTTTGAGTGATGACAATATCACACTTGTGCTTGAGTGATGACAATATCACAGTAGTGTTTGAGTGATGACAATATCACAGTAGTGTTTGAGTGATGACAATATCACAGTAGTGTTTGAGTGATGACAATATCACACTTGTGTTTGAGTCATGACAATATCACAGTAGTGTTTGAGCGATGACAATATCACAGTAGTGTTTGAGTGATGACAATATTACACGTGTGTTTGAGTGATGACAATATCACACTTGTGTTTGAGTGATGACAATATCACACGTGTGTTTGAGTGATGACAATATTACACGTGTGTTTGAGTGATGACAATATCACACGTGTGTTTGAGTGATGACAATATTACATGTGTGTTTGAGTGATGACAATATCACACTTGTGTTTGAGTGATGACAATATCACACGTGTGTTTGAGTGATGACAATATTACACGTGTGTTTGAGTGATGACAATATCACAGTGTGTTTGAGTGATGACAATATTACATGTGTGTTTGAGTGATGACAATATGACAATACACTTGTGTTTGAGTGATGACAATATTACACGTGTGTTTGAGTGATGACAATATCACAGTTGTGTTTGAGTGATGACAATATTACATGTGTGTTTGAGTGATGACAATATCTTGTGTTTGACACTTGTGTTTGAGTGATGACAATATCACACGTGTGTTTGAGTGATGACAATATTACACGTGTGTTTGAGTGATAACAACATCACACTTGTGTTTGAGTGATGACAATATTACACGTGTGTTTGAGTGATGACAATATCACACTGTGTGTTTGAGTGATGACAATATTACACGTGTGTTTGAGTGATGACAATATCACAGTGTGTTTGAGTGATGACAATATTACACACTTGTTTGAGTGATGACAATATCACACGTGTGTTTGAGTGATGACAATATAACAATACACGTGTGTTTGAGTGATGACAATATTGACACGTGTGTTTGAGTGATAACAACATCACACTTGTGTTTGAGTGATGACAATATTACACGTGTGTTTGAGTGATGACAATATCACACTTGTGTTTGAGTGATGACAATATTACACGTGTGTTTGAGTGATGACAATATTACACTTGTGTTTGAGTGAGGACAATACAGTGTGTTTGAGTGATGATAAATATCACACATGTGTTTGAGTGATGACACACTTGTGTTTGAGTGATGACAATACACACTTGTGTTTGAGTGATGACAATATCACACGTGTGTTTGAGTGATGACAATATTACACTTGTGTTTGAGTGATGACAATATTACACGTGTGTTTGAGTGATGACAATATTACACACAATATTACACGTGTGTTTGAGTGATGACAATATCACACGTGTGTTTGAGTGATGACAATATCACACAGTGATGTGTTTGAGTGATGACAATATCACACTTGTGTTTGAGTGATGACAATATTACACGTGTGTTTGAGTGATGACAATATACACAGTAGTGTTTGAGTGATGACAATATTACACTTGTGTTTGAGTTGTGTTTGAGTGATGACAATATCACACGTGTGTTTGAGTGATGACAATATCACATGTGTGTTTGAGTGATGACAATATCACATGTGTGTTTGAGTGATGACAATATCACACAGTGTGTTTGAGTGATGACAATGAGTCACAGTGTGTTTGAGTGATGACAATATCACACTTGTGTTTGAGTGATGACAATATTACACGTGTGTTTGAGTGATGACAATATCACACTTGTGTTTGAGTGATGACAATATTACACGTAGTGTTTGAGTGATGACAATATCACACTTGTGTTTGAGTGATGACAATATCACTTGTGTTTGAGTGATGACAATATCGTGTGTTTGAGTGATGACAATATCACAGTGTGTTTGAGTGATGACAATATCACACTTGTGTTTGAGTGATGACAATATTACACGTGTGTTTGAGTGATGACAATATCACAGTTGTGTTTGAGTGATGACAATATTACACGTGTGTTTGAGTGATGACAATATCACATGTGTGATTGAGTGATGACAATATTACACGTGTGTTTGAGTGATGTATATGTAGTGTTTGAGTGATCACTATATCACACTTGTGTTTGAGTGATGATAAATATCACACATGTGTTTGAGTGATGACAATATTACACGTGTGTTTGAGTGATGACAATATCACAGTAGTGTTTGAGTGATGACAATATCACACTTGTGTTTGAGTGATGTCACAGTGTGTTTGAGTGATGAAAATATCACACTTGTGTTTGAGTAATGACAATATCACAGTAGTGTTTGAGTGATGACAATATCACACTTGTGTTTGAGTGATGGCAAAGTCACAGTAGTGTTTGAGTGATGACAATATCACACTTTTGTTTGAGTGATAACAATATCACACTTGTGTTTGAATGATGACAATATCACACTTGTGTTTGAGTGATGACAATATTACATGTATGTTTGAGTGATGACAATATCACACTTGTGTTTGAGTGATGACAATATCACACGTGTGTTTGAGAGATGTGTGTTTGAGTGATGACAATATCACAGTAGTGTTTGAGTGATGACACAGTGTGTTTGAGTGATGACAATATCACAGTAGTGTTTGAGTGATGACAATATACACGTGTGTTTGAGTGATGTCACACTTGTGTTTGAGTGATGACAATATTACACGTGTGTTTGAGTGATGACAATATCACAGTGTGTTTGAGTGATGACAATATCACAGTGTGTTTGAGTGATGACAATATTACACGTGTGTTTGAGTGATGACAATATCACAGTTGTGTTTGAGTGATGACAATATCACACTAGTGTTTGAGTGATGACAATATTACACGTGTGTTTGAGTGATGACAATATCACAGTAGTGTTTGAGTGATGACAATATTACACGTGTGTTTGAGTGATGACAATATCACACTAGTGTTTGAGTGATGACAATATTACACAGTGTGTTTGAGTGATGACAATATCACACTTGTGTTTGAGTGATGACAATATTACACAGTGTGTTTGAGTGATGACAATATCACACTTGTGTTTGAGTGATGACAATATCACACAATATTACACATGTGTTTGAGTGATGACAAGGGGGTATCAGCCCCTTTCAGCCCCCTTCAGCCCCCTTCAGCCCTCTCAGCCCTGAGGGGCCACTAGAAGGGGCGAGCGTCTTGTTTACTGCTAGAGTGAGTAATTGATCACAGATGCCGTATGCGTGGTCAAATGACCTCTGCTCCTTGCAGTCCAGTGTTGCAACGTGTATTTTTATAAGAGACAGTACATCTCTTACTTAGCAGGACAATTAAGGAAAATCCTGCTCCCACTTTATTACCATAGTAAAGATGGTGTACATTGTTGTCTCTGCTTAAGACAGAAAGAAACAAACATTCTGCTTTGCTTCATCGAGGAGGTGACAAGGATGCAAGGTACTAGGTCAGCGTTTTTTTTGTGCTGGGGGCAGAGACTGCATGGAGCGCTGTGGCGTCTGGCAGATTACTTTTGACTCTAGAGAGAGTCACACTGACGCCAGGATAACCAACAAAGAACACTGATCTGTGCGTTAGTGTGAATAAAGTGTCTCGCAGAACACGATAAACATAAGAGAAGTGTGATCAGCTTCTCTTGTGATACATTGTGAACAATAAAGACGAATCTTGTGGAACATAGTGTACCAGTGTGCGTTTCCTAGACAATGGAAGACGTGGACATCCAAGGACACTTCAGCTTCTATCAAGTCACCGATATCTGTCGAAGGTGTTGAGAACACCATAGCTCACGTTACAAAGAGCAAGGTATGTTACGAATTTCTTGTAGATCGGGGGATTGCGCAATTCTTGAGTCACAAGGAGTTTGTAATCAACCTATAATCGGCAGTAAGGTGTGGACTTTTGAGTCCAAACAAGTAAGTATTTCGTCGGCCATCATCGAATGAAATATGCTGACATAACACCCCCTAGGGGTAATTTATACTTACAAATTGTATCTCTTGACAGCCCACTGTTGTGATGGTTTCGACAGCTTCTAGACCTCGTCTGCAGGGGCGGCTGTGTAGACGATTTGCTGTCATTTATCAGCTAAGTGTTCATTATATATAATTATATCTTAGCTGGTAAGGCCAAAAATCTCAATAGAGTTTTGGTCGTGTTCGAACCGGATAAAGACCACACTGTGGTCCAAATATGTTGTACTACAGTGTACAAATAACCTATGAGCCAAGGTCCTTCGAAAAAAGCTGTAAAACTAGTGTTTTACAATATAAATCAGTATAAATGAGTCCCTCCAGACTCAATCACAGAGAATGGGCAGCCAAAAGAAAACGGGCGCTCACCCAGCGTTCACCCAATGAAAACGGGAGCTGGGTGACTCACCCAACAAGAAGACGGGGGACGGTATCCTGCACCCTCCATCAACTGCTCCAATCTTGAAATCGCTGAATAAGACAACACAACCCAAATGATGATGTTTGTCTGAGTGTATATATACACAGTGTTTATAATGTTTATAGACAGAAATTAAGAGACAAGATTGTGTTAAAGTTTGTTTCTTATAGATTTACCTGTTATATTAAAGGAACTTATATATAAAGTGTAAGCTTTCAAATATATATTAACAGTGAAATTTATATATGTGTAAGTAATATTCACGTGTGATTTACAGTTATACAGTGACATTTATAGTGTATAGTGAATGAAGTGTATAACATCGTTATTTACGATTAATCATCATGGGCAGGCTGACACAGCACACAAGCCATAAACACCAGCCACATGTACTGTGTACCCTTCATGGTCATTGACCCTGAGGTTAAGCTTAGTGGGTCAGTAGTGTCTGACTCGATTATTGCTGACTTAAGCATAACAAAAACTCAGCTGTCTATAGCAGTACAGTGTTTTATAAACACTCTAAGTGTGGTGCTAGAATTTTCAGTATACCATTAAAATGGCTTGTTTGAAAACTCAGTTTCAGTCTTTACAGACTAAGATTACACAATTAGAAAATCTAATTTCAGTCTGTATAGGATTAACTCAAGATACAAACATAGATTTTGATGATCTTGAGGTCAAGTTTGAATTATTTACACAACGTATGAAAATAATTAATTCAGACTATACACATTATGAAAATAAATTTCTTGAATCAGATCCATCTGAAGATGAAATTAAAAATGTTTTGGATACTTTTAGTGATCAACAATTAAGGTGGACAGGAGTACAGGCTATCTGCCGTAAAACTCTGTCACAGAGACCTACTACTACTAGTTGTCAAACACCTGTTACACCTGTAACAACAACAAGTGTCCCATTACCAAGCTTACCTACATTGTCATTACCTATTTTCCAAGGTCATAATTATGAAGAATTCATTAGTGGTTTTCAATCCATAGTAAATTCACGAACTGACATAGATGAGATTGCTAAGTTCAATTATCTTAAATGTCTTGTGAAGGGAGAACCCTATGAACTGATTAAGTCATTTCCGGTGGTCAAAGGCAATTATCAACTAGCCTTACGTGTCTTAGCAGACAATTACTTCGATGCTGACAAGGCTAGAGTTAGACATGCAGTCTTAATATCAAGCTTGAAGCCACCCAAACATTGTTATTCAGACTTACAGGCATTTAGAATCACATTAGACAATAGTCTCATATCTCTAGGTGCTAAATATGACCTAAGACAATGTGATTGGTTTATCAGTGGTATTGTACAAGATAAGTTGTCACCACAAACTATTGAACGATTAAATATTATGTTCAATAAACGCTATTTCACTTGTGAGGAAATTAGCAATGGTTTACAAACAATAGTTTCATGCATGCAAGCAACGAGACAAGATGAAAAATCCACAAATCCAGTGGATAATAAACCTTCAACTCAGTATAAAAAGAGTATACCTACTCCCACTAAACCACATAATGGGAAATCCCATATAGGCATTTATCAAGCTGTGAATACAATAGACAGTAAACAGACTGTCATACATAAACGTACTCCAAAATGTGTACTTTGTGATGGAACACATTGGGCACAGTATTGTAGTCAATACACATCAATGGAGGCACGTAAACAACGTGTTCATCAGCTGAAAAGATGCATCAAGTGTTTAGGTGAACACAAGGGATGTAAATGTTCACTGAAGAAGTGTTTTAAATGCAAGGGTATGCATCATACAGCATTATGCCCAAATACTTTTGCTGAACAGCAGCAGACTTCCACAGAATCAGGAAGTCAACAAGCAACAGCATTAAATGTGAGAGATAAGTTTAAAGCAACTGCTCTCCCGATAGCTCGAGTTGAGTTATCTAATAAATTACACAAAACCAATGTGCTAACACTATTTGATCGAGGCTCACAAAGGTCCTTCATAAGAAGACCAGTGTTGCAGAAACTGAATAAACAACCCTATGCCAAAATACAGTTAGATATAGCTGGTTTTTTCCATAATTCTGGTAAACAGACATATGACCTAGCCAAAATCACTGTTGGTCTAGGAAACAGGAAAAAGACAGTAGAAGCTGTGGTAGTAGATGATTTGCCTAAGTCTGTGCAGATCCAGGGATTAAAAGAAACAGTTGCAGCACTGAAAGCAGCTAAGGTCAAGTTAGCCTGTCCTGACATACAGACGGACACAATTAGTCCAATTGATTTAATCATTGGAAGTGATTATTATCACTGTTTTGTGCAAAATATAGTAAGTAAACATGATGTTCACTTGCTGAAAGCAGCAGGAGGCCACATGATATGTGGTCCCATTCCCTCTCAAAGTGGGAAAGAAGCTGATATTGATTCAGTGGAAAATGTACTAGTTACGAGAATAACCGCTGATCATGTACCACAGCAAAAATTATCATTACTGGAAGAAATGAATGAACCAGTTGATAAGTTGTGGGATTTAGATGCGATAGGTATTGATGTAAATAAACCAAGCCCACAAGAGTCTCAGACTTATAACCAATATTTGGACACTGTCAAATATAAAGATGGACAGTATTGGGTTAGGTTACCATGGAAATTAAATCCACCACATCTACCTAGCAATTATCGCATGGCTTTCGGACAGATGAAAGCACAAATACATGAGCTCAGGAAGAATCTAGAGCTACTGACTGTCTATGATAATATCATACAAGAACAGTTGGACAATAAATACATTGAGGAAATAGTCGAAGATAAGTTGAAGACAAACGCTCATTATCTCCCGCACCATGGAGTCAGAAAAGATTCTGAAACCACTCCACTACGTGTTGTATATAATTGCAGTGCACGTGCAAATAAAGATGTAGCAAGTCTTAATGACTGTCTGATGACCGGACCCTCACTAACTGAGAAGCTTGGAGACGTGCTTATGAAATTTCGCACAAACCCATATGCCTACACGGCTGATATTTCCAAAGCTTTCTTAAGAGTAGGACTACAAGAAATAGATAGAGATTATACTCGATTCTTGTGGCCTGAAAATCCACATGATCCTCAAAGTCCTGTGAAAACTTATCGTTTTAAATCAGTATTATTTGGTGCAACATCCTCTCCATTCTTACTAGAAGCTACTCTAAATACACATTTGAAGAAATCTGAAAGTCCCTTCAAAGAAATCTTAAAGAAAAGTTTCTATGTGGACAATCTTCAAGGTACTGTGAATAAAGAGGAGGATTTTAAATCCTTATACAGAGAAGCTAACAAGGAGATGAAAGAAGCAAATATGCCTCCAAGGATGTGGAATACAAATTCAAAGCAATTAAGGGAACTTATCAAAGAAGATTTCCCTGAAACTGAAATTCCTGATTGCAACAATATGCTGGGACTTAATTGGAACACACAGGAAGATACTTTGAGTCTCAACCATGCAGTACACTCACTAAACGTAGTTTACTGTCAGAGGTATCACAATGTTTTGATCCTCTAGGACTCGTCTCACCAATTACCATAAAAGGTAAAATGCTTATGCAAGATGCATGGAAACTCAAAATTGGATGGGATGAGAACTTGCCTCTAGAAATGAGTCAAGCATGGGATGAAATATCCAAGGAGTTTAAACAACTTCATCAAATTAAATTTCCCAGACAAATAAGTCAAGAGGGAAACAAGTACACATTACATGTGTTCTGTGATGCGTCAACCAGAGGTTATGGCGCTGTAGCTTACATGAGTAATGCTGAAGGAAGTACACTAATTACTTCAAAGGCCAGGGTAGCACCCTTGAAGGTCAGAACAGTACCACAATTGGAACTGACAGCACTCTATGTAGGTACAAAATTAGCTGTCTATCTCAACAAAGTACTTGATCATCTCACTATTGAGAAAACCGTGATCTGGAGTGATAATGAAGCAGTTCTCCAGTGGTTAAGAAATAATAAGAGTAAGTTGGTCTATTGTACAGAACAGAGTAGCAGAAATAAAAGAGATGCAGAGAGATTATCTCTTTCTTCACGTCTCTACCCAAGAGAATCCAGCTGACATGTTGTCACGTGGTGTCCCACTCAAGAAATTTGTGGATAATAAATTATGGCTCCACGGACCGAACTGGCTCTCTGATGAAAATAACTGGCCTCAGCAAAAAGCTCACATTATGCCAGAAGAAACAGTCTGCTTGAACACAGCAGAAATAAGTTGTGTAAATACTGCAGACACAACAGAAATAGTCATTGATGGATCTAATTACTCATCTTTGGGTAAACTCTTAAGAGTTACAGCTCTTGTCTTTAAATTCATTAAAGGAATTAAACCTGATTATGAATGTCTTGAACCCATTAAATACTGGGTGAAACTAATACAGAAAGACGTTTTCTCTACAGAATATAAATTTCTAGAAACACAAGATAAATCCCCAAAGAAACCTGTTATGATTAATTCTTTAGGACTTTATCTCGACTCAGAAAAGATTATAAGATGTTGAGGAAGAATTCATAATTCTTCACTACCTAAAGAAGCCATACATCCAATATTGATCCCCAAGAATCATTGGCTAACAAAACTGATTGTGCAAAACGCCCACAGTAACGTGTTACATGGTGGGGTAGCTGACACACTTTGTCATATACGACAATCCTACTGGATACCTCAAGGTCGACAAAGTGTGAAAAAACAAATAAAGGACTGTATTACTTGTCGTCACTACGATATGCGAGTATGTCAGTATCCAGGTCCACCTCCATATCCCTCTGAAAGAGTTTGTCATATCACTCCATTTGAGGTGACAGGTGTAGATTATACTGGACCAATAATTTTAACCAACACAGTTGACAAAGTTCCCATCAAGGTGTACATCTGTTTGTTCACTTGTGCTACAACTAGAGCAGTACATCTAGAAGTAGCCACTGACATGTCTGCTGAAACTTTTATCAAATTATTCAGAAGGTTTGCAGCCAGAAGGGCATGTCCCAGACTGATGATTTCAGACAATGCAACGAACTTTGTTGCTGGTGCTGCTTATATAAGCAAGATCTTTGATCAACCAGAAGTACAACAGATGCTGAATCAACGCAGATGTCGTTGGAGATACATTCCTCCTAAATCTCCATGGCACGGCGGATTTTATGAAAGAATGATCGGCATTGTAAAACGTTGTTTAAGGAAGACTCTTCATCGTCAGAGAATAGACTTAGAAGAATTCCGTACAGTTGTGACTGAAATAGAAAATAGAGTCAACAACAGACCTCTAACTTATGTTACCGATGATCTGGACAATTTAGAAGTGTTAAGTCCATCTCATTTACTCCATGGCAGAAGGCTCGAACCTGTTCCTCCCATGAATGATAAAGAAATCATAGAGGATCCTACTTATTTCGAACCTGAGCAACTCAGACGTAAATTCAAACACCTTAATAAAGTGATTGAACGTTGGGAGAAAATTTGGCGAGAAGACTATCTCACTTCATTGAGAGAACACTTCTATGGAGCTGGTGTTCCTGAAAATCATAAGTCCTTAAGACCTGGTGACAGTGATTATCGACAATGATGGTCCGAGGTCCCAATGGCCACTTGGAAAAATTGTGACCATATATCCTGATGCAAATGGAATCATCAGGACAGTTGATGTTTTGAGCAAAGGTGTAGTGAATAAGCGGACAATAAATAAACTAGTGCCGTTAGAATTACACAGTGTTGAAAACAAAATTAGTGATTCTCCAGAAACCACACAGACTAAAGCTGTTCAGAAAAGACAAGCAGCAGTGGTGGCAAGTGAGAAAATCAAATTAATGTTAAGTGATGAATAGTTCACCTGCAGCGAACCTCTGCCGCCCCCCAGTGTGGAGAAATTTTCTCCAGGAGGGGGGTATCAGCCCCTTTCAGCCCCCTTCAGCCCCCTTCAGCCCTCTCAGCCCTGAGGGGCCACTAGAAGGGGCGAGCGTCTTGTTTACTGCTAGAGTGAGTAATTGATCACAGATGCCGTATGCGTGGTCAAATGACCTCTGCTCCTTGCAGTCCAGTGTTGCAACGTGTATTTTTATAAGAGACAGTACATCTCTTACTTAGCAGGACAATTAAGGAAAATCCTGCTCCCACTTTATTACCATAGTAAAAATAGTGTACATTGTTGTCTCTGCTTAAGACAGAAAGAAACAAACATTCTGCTTTGCTTCATCGAGGAGGTGACAAGGATGCAAGGTACTAGGTCAGCGTTTTTTTTTTTGTGCTGGGGGCAGTGACTGCATGGAGCGCTGTGGCGTCTGGCAGATTACTTTTGACTCTAGAGAGAGTCACACTGACGCCAGGATAACCAACAAAGAACACTGATCTGTGCGTTAGTGTGAATAAAGTGTCTCGCAGAACACGATAAACATAAGAGAAGTGTGATCAGCTTCTCTTGTGATACATTGTGAACAATAAAGACGAATCTTGTAGAACATAGTGTACCAGTGTGCGTTTCCTAGACAATGGAAGACGTGGACATCCAAGGACACTTCAGCTTCTATCAAGTCACCGATATCTGTCGAAGGTGTTGAGAACACCATAGCTCACGTTACAAAGAGCAAGGTATGTTACGAATTTCTTGTAGATCGGGGGATTGCGCAATTCTTGAGTCACAAGGAGTTTGTAATCAACCTATAATCGGCAGTAAGGTGTGGACTTTTGAGTCCAAACAAGTAAGTATTTCGTCGGCCATCATCGAATGAAATATGCTGACATAACACCCCCTAGGGGTAATTTATACTTACAAATTGTATCTCTTGACAGCCCACTGTTGTGATGGTTTCGACAGCTTCTAGACCTCGTCTGCAGGGGCGGCTGTGTAGACGATTTGCTGTCATTTATCAGCTAAGTGTTCATTATATATAATTATATCTTAGCTGGTAAGGCCAAAAATCTCAACAACTACTACTACTAATAATAATAATAATACCACTACTGCTACTACTCCATCAACCATCCCCGTCCACGGTCCTCCTCTCGTCCATATATTAGCTCACCTCCCTTCGTGCTCACATATATTCACATTTCTCTGAGATGTCAGGTGTTCAACACAACTTCAGTTGTATGACCTTGGTGGTTTAGTGCTTAGTTGTGATCATAATAATCAACACACCTCCAGAGTTTCATGAGTGGCTCTGGCACTCGGGCCTCAGCCCGAGGTGAACACCGGCCCTGACACCACGTGAACCCAAGACGTGCTGTGCCCCAGCTACAGGGCGTCGACGACGACTGTACCCAACTGTTACACCACTGGTGCCGAATATGGCTCTCCCTGCCCTTGTCATAAATCTGCCTCTGCCATAGAGCTGCAAACATTACTACACTTCACACGGAGAAGGCTCACTGCGAGCATATAATAGGGCTGTCTCCACCATAGGGCTGTCTCCATCATAGGGCTATAAGATACTCAACTTGATCCGAAGAATACTCAACATGCCCTTTTCATAGGGCTGGTCCCGCCAAGGGGCTGTAAACAGTATTCCACTTGACAAGAATGCTCTCCGTGCCTCTGCTATAAGATTATAAACAGTTGATAAATTAGACACATGTGCAACTCTTGGGTATCTTTATTGAGGAAACGTTTCGCCACACAGTGGCTTCATCAGTCCATACAAAGGAGAATCATTCTATTCAAGATTGATGGACTGACCACATCGACTCAAGGTTGAGGGACTGATTACCTCATTCTCCTCCTGTTCTTCAAGATTCTCCTTTGTATGGACTGATGAAGCCACTGTGTGGCGAAACGTTTCCTCAATAAAGATACCCAAGAGTTGCACATGTGTCTAATTTATCAACATGTCGGTTCTCTGAACCATTCATCTACAAATTATAAACAGTACATCCAACTCTTCTTTGGGAGCCACTGCCGGGTCACTACATGGAGGAGACCCAGGCCATGACGCGTCCGGGCAAACCTACCTAAACCTGAACCTTCGCACTTGATCAACTCCTCCCTCCTCCAAAGCACAGCAGTTGTACATGGCTTCTTTAAAAAGGAAGAGAACACGAGGATGGTCCAAAGACACAGCTGTAGACTCATACTTGGAAATGTAGTGCGGAGTTCTGACGAAGAAGCTGCGAGACCATTCCTTAAACTCATCAGAGAGTGAGATATATGAAACCAATATTAGCAGTCCTTATCAGGGCAGATAGCTATCTTGTTAATAAAACAGTGGGTCATACAGTTTGCCACCCAGTTTTATAGCCAATCAACTTGCCACTTAGTATACCAATCAAGTTTGTAATAATACAACCACTTATTCAGCCAACCAGATAAGGTTTTCAGAGGTCGGCAGCGGCAGCGGCAGCGGCAACAGGAACCTTGTCCTCTATTTTTACTTCTACCTGAGGTTCCCAGCAGCCCAGTGATGACCTAATCAAGACCCACATAACACTAACATGTGTGGATACCCAGAATGATATAAATCAACTGCAGAAATCACCCAAAAGTTCACAAATTACCAACTAATAGGACTCGTACTACCACCTCCTACCCCGCTGCCACTGAAGTGATACTCCACAACATTCACCCATCGCCTACTATTCACCCGAAGCCACAGCCAATGGACAAGGATCAGAGCAATAAAAGAAGATCCAGTAACCAGCTAAGGACTCCTAACATCAAAGGTGAGAGCAGTAAAAACACGAGGAAAACTTGTGGTACTGCCAGCCAGGACACAACCCTCATCACCCACCGGCACCACCACAACACACGACAGACAACAACAAACATGGCCGCCATCACAGTCCAAGATAACTCCTTCCCAGTATTTGATGCCAAGAAGATCACCGACCCAGAAATAGCTAAACTCTTTACGATTCAGAACCAAACGATCACCAAACTAACTCAAGAAATGCAGGAACTAAAAGCTAGCAATGCAGATTACCTCAACAAGATCACTGCTCTTGAACATAAACTAGACACTCTGGAACAACAAAGCAACACCCACACCCAGTCCCTAGACACCATCAACACTCTAAAAGACCAAGTCACCCTACTTACTACCAACATTACAGAGGAAAGATCAAGAGTGGACCAACAACTTGCCAATGTCATAACCAACTTCCAAGACCATAATGACCAACAGCAGCTATCTGACGCTGTTGTAGTTAACAGCAAACATCTCCCACCCACAGTCACCCAAGAGACCTGCATGGAGACCACCCTGCAGCTTATCAAGGACCACCTTCGCCTTAACATACGTAGTGATGACCTAAAGGATTGCAAACTGATGGGCTACCAAGCGGGTAAAAAAACAGTGCTGTTAAAATTCCAAACTAGCCTACAAAGAAACAACCTACTAAAAACATCTATTTCTATGAAAACTGATGTTTACGTCGATGATGCCTTACCAAAACAAGACAAAACCTTCTTTATCGGCTAAGAAAATTACGCTATGCCCAAAAAATCCACCAGTGCTTTGTGAGGGATGGAAAAATAGCAGTAAGGAAACAGCCCACTGGGAAGAGATACTTCATCTCTACAGAACATGACCTTAAAACATTCCTAAGTGAGGCTGGACTAACAGAATCAGAGTAAAGTGCAGATAATACCCACAGTCCACAGTTAGTGTTATATTGTCATAAATTTGTGCCCCCCTAAAATTCTAATACCCCAACTACTTTTGATTGTCATTGTTGTATTCAACGACCATTCTACCTCATAGTCTTAATTGTGTTTAATATCTACAGAATCTATCTCCTTTTTTACATCTTACCACATCACTGTTCTATCTTATTTTATTATAAACTAGCCATAACTTGTCTTCAATAATTCTACCTCACTTTAAGAAATACTCAATTGCCCAATTTTATTCTAAATCCCTATTATTGCCCAATTTTACTTTAAACTATATTGATCAAACTTATTGTAAACTTCTTTTATTGACCATTTTATTCTATACTTTTTTAAACTAGTATTTTCAACTACAACTTTTATATTATCCTGTCTACCATCTTACTAGCATATTATAACCAAGTCATTGCCATTTTTATTTTTATAATTTTTTTTTATTATTATTCTTTTGCTACCTTAACTTGTGTATTTTATCCTGTCAATTTAAATCTAGTTATACTCTAATTCTTGTAAACAACTTATATAAGACCTTAGTGCAATTACAATTGAGAGTCTTGTGCCTTTTTTATATTAATAGATTAAACTCAGTTGTACTATAGTCAATACCAAATTCATTATATTAGACCATATTGCAATTACTAGTGAGAGACTGGTGCTATTTTTAATTTGTATTTTTATATTATTAGATTAAACCTATTGTACTATAGCTCATTCTAGCTCAAAACATAGACTCCACAAAAGTCATTATATTAGACCTTAGTGCAATTACAAGTGAGAGTCTTGTTCTATTTTAAATTTGTATTTTTATATTACTAGTTTATACCTAGTTGTACTTTAGTTCATTCCAGCACAACACAGACAACATCAACTTCATTATGTGTAGTAGTGACTATACTCTATATGACCAAAATGCTCTAGCTATATACTTGTCCAAGCTTCCCACCACTACAGATATCAGTACTAGAACTCAACACACAACTCAGGATATAAATAACCATAATTTAAACCTAGAAGATGATTGATCACGTTGACCCTGATCTAAACCACCATAATCTGACACCCAATTAAAACCTATTGGAAAGTAACTGCCTTTATTACACAGCATCACAAGCCAGCACTATCCTAAACAATGCTAAAAGTCTATCAGTACTTAACTACAACATCAGGTCCTTAAGCAAACACTATGATGACCTCCTGGCACTCCTTGAATCTCTAAAGACACCCTTCTCCTGCATTATTCTTACTGAGACCTGGCTTAAGCAGGACACAATAGATATCTACCCTCTACCAGGATACACAGCAATTCACAACTGCAGACCAAACCAAGTTGGGGGTGGTATTGCAATCTATTACTCTAACCAATTATCTTGTATTAGCACCACTTGCTTTAGTGATGAATATGGGGAATACATTTTTGCTAATTTTACTGTAAAAAACCTTAAGACACCTATAACAATCGGTGCCATTTACCGGATACCTCACACAAACATCCCAAATTTCAGTGAGAAATTAAAGTCACTAATAACAAACAGACAAATGAATAAGCACCACCTTCTCTTAGCTGGAGACTTCAACATCAACCTTGGCTTACTAGATGATCAGCCTGTAACTGATTTCATCAACAATATGAACAACACACTTCTCATACCAACAATAACTAAACCAACCAGGCTCACTGAGACAAGTGCAACCATAATATGGACCAATATACTAGCCCCCCTTAAATCAGGGATAATCACAGATAGCACTACAGACCACTACCCTACCTTCCTCCTGACAAACATTAATAAACAACCACTTGAATACAACAAAGTCTCATTTAGACTCCATGACGAGGCCTCAATAAGGAAGTTCACAGCTGACCTAGAGATTGTTGACTGGCCTTCAGAATTCTCCAAAGCCAATGGTATTGATGACTGGACAGACATTTTTCTTAACAAATTACTTAGACTATACAACAAACATTGTCCTATAAAAACGAAACAGATCACAAACAAACGGTTTGGTTGCCCATGGCTAACCAGCACCATTCTGAAATCCATTGACAAGAAACACCAATATGAAAAGCAATATAGACAGGGCTTAATACACAAAGATATTCTTAAACACTATTCATCAGTTTTCAATAAAGTAATAAAGAAAGCCAAACAACTATACTATTCCAGTAGATTCACAGACACTAGAGGAGATATAAAAAAGACCTGGAAAACACTCTCTCAGATTCTAGGGACCCACAAACTGAAAAAAACCAAGAATATTGTCCTAACTAAACCTAATGAAACACCACTACATCCCACTGACACAGCTAACAAGATAAACGACTTCTTCTCAAACATAGGATCTAATCTCGCCAATAAAATCCCACATACCAATGCCCATGCCGGGGACTACCTAGATGGGAATTTCCCAAATTCCTTCTATCTTGCACCAACTGAGCCCTCGGAAGTCACCGAGATTATAAAGTCACTTAAAAACAACTCAGGGAATCTGTCTAATGTCCCACCATTACTGTACAAGCGAGCGGCCCATTTCCTTTCGCATGCTATTTCATTACTTTTTAACAAGTCACTAGAAACTAGCACCTTCCCGAAACTACTCAAGATGGCAAGGGTTACACCAATACATAAAGGTGGTGACCCTACAGACTTAAACAACTATAGGCCAATATCAAACTTACCATTGCTATCCAAAATCTTTGAGAAACTCGTGCACAGGAGACTATATTCATTTATAACAGCACAAAACATACTCAACCCCTGCCAATTTGGATTTAGGAAAAATAAAAGCACTAATGATGCAATCATAAAAATGCTAGATCTGCTTTACACAGCATTGGAAAATAAGGAATATCCACTAGGAATTTTTATTGACCTATGAAAAGCTTTTGACACAGTAGACCACGACATCCTACTCCACAAACTTGACCATTACGGTATAAGAGGCCATGCGCTTGCTTATTTCAAATCTTACCTTACTAATAGGTATCAGTATGTTACCATTAAAGACACAGCATCAACAACACAGCCACTTGATACTGGAGTTCCGCAGGGAAGTGTCCTTGGTCCCCTGCTCTTCCTCATATACATCAGTGATCTTCCAAACGTATCCCAACACCTGAAACCCATTCTCTTTGCTGACGACACGACTTATGTCATCTCTCACCCTAATCTTGCCACCCTCAACACCATTGTTAACGAGGAGCTGATCAAAATATCGACTTGGATGACAGCCAATAAACTTACGCTTAACACTGACAAAACCTACTATATTATGTTTGGTAGCAGAGCAGGAGATGCACAAATTAACATTAAGATCGACAACACTCTAATTACCAGACATAATGAGGGCAAATTCCTAGGCCTATACCTTGACAACAACCTGAATTTCAGCACCCATATCCAACACATAACCAAAAAAGTATCCAAAACAGCTGGGATCCTCTCCAAGATACGATACTAAGTGCCACAAAATGCCCTTTTCACACTATACCACTCATTTATTTATCCATACCTCACCTATGCTATTTGTGCTTGGGGATCAACTGCAGCAACACACCTAAAGCCAATAATAACCCAACAAAAAGCTGCAGTAAGAATAATCACTAAATCCCATCCCTGGCAACACACCCCCCCACTCTTCATAGATCTAAACTTACTCCCTGTTCAGTACATCCACACTTACTACTGTGCAATTTACATCTACAGGACCTTAAACTCCAATATCAACCTTGACCTAAAACGCTTTCTTGATAGTTGTAACAGAACCCACAGGCATAACACCAGACACAAACATCTCTACGACATTCCCCGTGTCCGACTAAACCTTTACAAAATTCAATGTATGTCAAAGGCCCTAAAATCTGGAACACCCTTCCTGAGAACTCTAGAACTGCAGACACATTCATCACCTTCAAAACTACCATTAGAAAACATCTTATCTCCCTGATACACCCCATCAACTAACTACACGAATACCACCTGGTGGTTCACACTTACACTCACTCATCCATTTGACCATAAACAGAAATATTAATCTCAATCTTAAAATAATGAATCCTATGATACTCCAATACTGAAACTATGTACTGTGCCAAAACAAAAGCATTCACATTGCTAAACTCACAAACTAGTATTTAGTCACTTAGCCATAATACCAACTTACCTCATAATTTGTAATATTTTAAAATAAAGAATTAAACTAAGTCTGCCCGAAATGCCTAGCCATGCTAGGCGTTCTAGTGGTACACTCTGTAATCATTATTTAGCTACATGTAAACCACACAACAACCAAATTCTGTAAATTCAACATTGTAATCTTTATAGAGAATAAACTTTGAATTGAATTGAATTGAATAATACAACCACTTATTCAGCCAACCAGATAAGGTTTTCAGATAAGCAGCAAGTCATCCAGCTAGGACAGTCAGGTAGTCAGAAAAAAACCAGTGTACAAACCTCTTAGTAACTCAATAATAAGAGTAATAATAATTAATATAATAATAATCTTTATTTCTACATGTTCTAGGTATATAGGCGTAGCTGACATCAGTGACATACTGCTATATGGAAAGCCCCTGGTAATGTAGAACATTTCGGGCAAATTAGGTCAGTTTTGTCCCAGGATGCGACTTACACCAGTTGACTAACACCCAGGTACCTATTTTGTTGATAAGTGAGCAGGGACAGCAGTAGTCGTAAAGAAACACGTCCTAATGTTTCCTCCCGTACTGGAGCAGTAAATAAATAAGACAGACTTATCCAGGCTCTCCCGTCCCCTATATCACAACCAAACGTTGTCCAACCCAAACAACCGGTTCTACCGCTCTTCACTACCCACACCAAGTTATGCCCAACCTCGCTCGGCCAGTTTTACCCCCAATTTACCAATCCTAACAAAAGCAACCCAACCTACTCATCCTATCAAATTATTCCCCTCCCATCCCTTGCTTCATTTCCCTCGCACTTTCCTCACCCCCTAACCCATACCCTTCCCTCCACACCCTTCCCTCCACACCCTTCCCTCCACACCCTTCCCATCCTCCTCCTCATCCCTTCTCTCGGAATATTCCAGCCATTTTTCACTTGGGTAATAGACTCATTTTTTTGGTTAATTTTGTACTGGCGCTGCTCAAGCCATTTTCCAGAGGTGCTTGAGTCGTTTCCGCAGACGACGAGTTAATAAGTCTGAGAGAAAAACAGGTCGTTAGTGAGCTGTTGTGAGGGAGAAATGCAGTAGTGGGTTGTTAAGTAGTGGCGGGTTCCTAAGTGTAGTGGCGGGTTGTTAACAATAGTGGCGGGTTGTTAATTGTAGTGGAGGGTTGATAACTATAGTGGAAGGTTGTTCAGTGAAGGGGTGGATCATTAATTGCAGTGGCGGCTTGTGAATCATTGTGGAGCGGAAAATTTAGTACGAGTTCTTAATGTAGAGGCATGTTAGTGTAGTGGCGAGATGTTGGGTGTATTGGTGAGGATTGTTATTTGAAGTGGAGGGTTGTTAAATTAGTGGTGTGTTAGTGTGTTGATCAGGACAGTGGAGTGTCCTTAAGTGCAGCTGTGTGTGGACTGGTGCAGTGTGTGGACTGGTGCAGTGTGTGGACTGGTGCAGTGGTGTGTGGATTAGTGTAATGGTAGATCAAGTGTGCTGGGGGTTAAGTGTAATGGTGGGTTGCTAAGTGGAGCAGTGGGTTAAGTTCAATGGTGGACTGGTAAGTGCAATGGTGTGATTAATCAAGTGGTGGCTTGTTAAGTGCAGTTATGTGTTTTAATAAGTGCATTTTGTAGTATTCACTGCAGATGTTGATTGTTAATTGAAGTGAAGAGTTATTAAGTGCAGTGATGGGTTGTGAAGTAGTGGGCTGTTAATTGCAGTAATTAAGTGTAGTGGTGGCTCTTTAAGTATAGTGGTGAATAATTAAGTGCAATTTTGGGTTGGTAATTGCAGTGGTAGGTTGTTAACTGCATAGTTGAATTGTTAAGTAGTTGAAAATTGTTAAGTTAATGCTTGGCTGTTAAAAGTAGCAAGAGAAGTTTCGGAGTGTTAAATGTAGTTAATTAGAAAGCAAGTAGATAAGAAATTACTTTTCCTAGATGTTCTAATCCTTTGTGTTGACAAGAAATTTAAATTTACAGTGTAATGGAGGTCAACCAATGTGTCGTCCAACATTCACTGTTATTCCAGACATGAATCTAGGGTTAAAAGGAATGTTTTCCTTACAGAGTCCTTGAATATTTGGATATTGAAAATAATAAAATATTCAACATAGCCACCAAACTGAGATATCTTAGGGACTTTGTTAAGAAAGTGTTATTGGAAGCCAAGAAGGCTTTCTACAGGGCTGAACCTAGGAAAAATATACTGGATTTTGTCATACAATGAAAATATGACCAGCCTGCCTGATGCATTAAAAAAGTTCAATATAAATGTTGTCTTCAAGAACATTGGGACAGTGAAGTGGAAGTTGATTAAGAATGCACAATGCAACATTGTTGAAGGTGTTTACAAGACCCATGCACACTCTGCTCTCTTTCGTACATCGGACAGACATGTAAAGCACTTGAAATCATATTAGCCCAACATCAGTACTCGGTAAGGAAGGCTCAGAGGTCGAGTACAATCTTTAATCACGTTAGAATTTGTAATCATCTGCAGGAGTGGGTAGCAGCTCAGGTCATTGTATCCAATTGTTCTGCTATAGAAGAACTATATTTGAATCCTCTCTCATAAAACATGATGGAAATGCCTTATATAATTCAAGTGATGGAATTTACAAACTTGATAGCTATTTAGCAGTCTGTAGACAGCCTGTACTGTCTGCACAGACAGCCCATGCTGTCTGCCAGCTTAGTTCCTATTTCGTGCCACTCAGGTGCTGCCCTCTGGGCCTGTCCAGGTCTGTGTGAAGCTGGTCCCACACACTCTCACTCACACAGTGGCCTGGCAGGAAGACACAAGGCCTACTAGTAGCTCACTCCTCTCGTGGGATGGCCCTCCTGGGCCATGGGAACAACACACAAGCCTGTGTACTCACCACGACATTACAAATAAAGTAAGAAGCCTCCGAGAACGTATAATTTGAACCCCACTTGCAGAAATAGAGGAAGGAAGGTATGAAGTCATCTTTACTTTATCACCCTATACAAGAAGCATCCGTCTCTCAACGAGTTATCCTGATGTCGTGTCTGCACGTTTGAGCATCCAGACACAGGTACAAGCAGGATTTAGCCGAAATTTGCCGAATTTCTTCGAGAATTGTAAGTGGCGTCCCAGTGACTCCACGCTACAGCGTCCCACGCTGTTTCTCAAGTCATGTGTTCAGCATCACTTGCATGTTCCTGTTGTTGTTCAGCTCAGCACAGCTGTTTCAGCAAGTCAGAGGTGAGTTTTGTGGTGATTTCTGCATCCAGTGTGAGTTTCTCCACGTGTTTATGGGAGAGGAGGAAGTGGCTGTTCCTTGCCTCCCCCTGCTGTACTCTCACACCTCACCAGCCTACCACCACACTACACCACCATGCCATCACTCCCTCTGCTGTGTTTTCTGCTGTTTTTCGTGTGATTCATTGCCAGAGCTGTGTATCCGAGTGCCCGAGGCCACTCAAAGCTATGTGGATCAGCATGCCACGTAGATCACTAAGCCACATAGATCAGCAAGCCCCGTGGATCAGCAAGTCACGTAGAACAGCATGCCATGTGGATCCCGACGCCACATGGGTGTGGGCGATGTCAGGTGGATCTACAAGCCATGTGAGTTACCAGATGTCCCAGGCCACATGCTGCGGTCTGCTGCCCGCATCACATTGACGTCACCGACGATGCTGCCCGACTTCATGACATCACTATGTCTGCCTGACATCACCTTGAGATGTCTGCTGACATCACAGTGCTGCTGACGTCACCTCGCGACATCATGCCTGACATCACATGATGTCACATCGAATGTTCTAGTAATTATTTCAGTATTGTCGAGAAGATTAAGAGAAGATATATGTCGTGTGTTAATTAATTCCTCTCAGTTATTGTTCTCACATGTTAGTGTATGTACAGAAAAGCATCATTTGCTAGTTTAAGCCATGTTGTACCACATGTACCATGGGTGTGTGTAGTTTCCGTGTGTCCAGTGAGGTCTGAGCCAGAACTGAGTAGCACCACTGTGCTAAGTCACCCAATGTGACCAGTGCGTTTGGCAGCTGTTATCAGACAGCCCTGAGCCCGAGCCCCCTGGTACAGAAATCTTTTATGCTCGTCGCTCGTGATGTTCTGCAGAATCGTACCTGCTACGATTCCCATCGAGATTTGCTTCACTTCACCTCCAGACCTTCAGAGTGCAGTTATATGTAGAGAAACAAGTCTGGGGATGCTTAGACTAACCTATGCTATAACTCCAACTGCCGAGAGAATGACACTCGTCAAGCCGCAGTTAGCCCTGTTGGCAGGTGCTGTGTCAGCCTCGTGTCACAAGCTTCAGTGAGCTCCTGCACAAAGATGTCACTTTGACTGCTAGGTCGCTCACTGCAGTCTGGTGTATGATGTTACGACTCCCAGATGTTTCGCCCACTCGTCTCTGCCACGACTCACTCCACGCTCGCCGGCAGTGACAGCCCAGCAACAGTACCAGTCGAGAAGTGTCCTCCTGAGTCGCTTGCCAGAAGTCCTGCCCAGTTGCCGAGTTTTGTCGACGCCTCACTCGAGGGCACCAGCATGTCGTGCCCCAGGTTGAGTGAAAACCTGCAGCAACTCCTACGATGACTGTTTCACCATTCCAGAGGAGACCGTACCCTGTTACATCACAGCTCAGCCACAGCGATGTCTCCTGTGTTGCAGTATCTGTCCAGACGCAGGAAGGCATGCAGTGATGCCCTTCGATGCTCACTGCCTATGGCCACGATATTTAGCACACCTCACATGTTTTTTCTTCCCTCCCTGTAGGAAGTTTTTTTTTCCATGTCCATATGTATATATATGCTTTTATTTTGTGTTCTGTGCTCTGTGCCTACGAGAGAGACCGAGTTTTTTTTACCACCAGTATTGTCACGTCGTCCCGACGAGGCAGGTGGCCGACCGTATGTAGACAGCCTGTACTGTCTGCACAGACAGCCCATGCTGTCTGCCAGCTTAGTTCATATTTTGCGCCACTCAGGTGCTGCCCTCTGAGCCTGCCCAAGTCTGTGGGATGCTGGGCCCACATTCTCTCACTCCCCGGCCGACCGACTTGACAGGCACAAGTGCTCCCCCTCCACGGACTGGCTTGCGGTCACTCCCTCACACTGCCCGTTGTGTACTCACTCCTATCCAATTAAAGCCAAACTAGTCCACGGCCATATCATTGCTACCTACACTACCTCCATCGGCACTAAACTGCTGTTCAGCAGCAAGAACAGTAATAACAAGTCAAATGTGCACAATCTTAATTAAGCAAGGATGCTATACAAAAATCACCGGATTGCTCACTAGTAATGGGTCATTGTAAGGATTTGGTGACATTAAACTAACATTCTTCCCATTTGTCCTGCACATTTCACTAGCACGAAATCCCATTCCACTGAGCCACAGTACATAGGGAACACGAAGAGGTTTAACATTCCCTTCGGTGGGTGTAGAGGAGACTATGCCCGTGTTAGCACTCATTTACTATGCTTCGTTTTGAAGGATAGACTATGATAGACTGTTCCACACGTTTGGAACGTGTGGAACATGTGACCGTACGTGGGGAACTCCATAATATTAGTAAATATGCACTTCCTGCAGAATAAGGCAGGAAGTGGTGGCGGTAGACTGTTGAGCAATATCCTTGGTCAGGTGACGAGTGTGTCTCCGACCGGTGGTCAGTCACTTGCGGCTCCTATCAAATCTCCTTTATTGTTGGCTCAGGTTATCCGACACAGGCGAGATACGTAGGGCAGCACAGATCTTGACAAGATCTGAGAGTCAGTCATGACATCTCTACCTACACTGGTCCCCCATCCTCACGTAGCCGACCACCCAGTCAGCTACACACCATTTTAGCAGCCTTCTCCCGGTAAGACCTCCACCAGTGTTTCATGGTGATTCTTTACTGGCGACTCAACTGCTTCACAAGTGTTGTTGTGGTCAGAGAATCACAGTAACTCTGTTCATCAGAATCTCTACTCGTGTTGGGGGTTACTGTTTGTTCAGTGTCAACATTCACTTCCACCTGTGACTCCCCCCCCCCGTCATCTAAGAACGCCGTCTCGTCCACCGGTAACCCCCCCCCCCCCCAATCATCAACAACGGCTCAACGTTCCAAACCAGGATTCAGAGCTATGTATCCAGAACATCGGCACGGCTCCATTCTCCACTACGTCAGTGTGTACATATTAGCGTTCAATCACTAATTATTCATAAATTTCATTTTTGCTTCATGTAGTTTTAATTTCATGTTTCAGTGTTTTATATTCTTTACTGATTTCACTTACTAATAGAATTGTTTATCTTATTATATTATTGATTTTTCAATCTTTTAATTTCCATGAGGAGGAACCAGCCTCATCAGATACTCTTTGAGGGTCTGACAGGGCTGTTGGACCTTCATAGTCTGTGCATAAATATATGCCAAGTGTACGGTAACTGGCTGCCCTTTCCCTCACCCAACTCCCCTCGCCTGCCCTTACCCCACTCCCCACGCCTGCCCTTACCCCACTCCCCTCGCCTGCTCTTACCCCACTCCCCTCGCCTGCTCTTACCCCACTCCCCTCGCCTGCTCTTACCCCACTCCCCTCGCCTGCTCTTACCCCACTCCCCTCGCCTGCTCTTACCCCACTCCCCTCGCCTGCTCTTACCCCACTCCCCTCGCCTGCCCTTACCCCACTCCCCTCGCCTGCTCTTACCCCACTCCCCTCGCCTGCCCTTACCCCACTCCCCTCGCCTGCCCTTACCCCACTCCCCTCGCTTGCCTTTACCCCACTCCCCGTACCTCTTCAAACCCCATTCCCTGCCTCTCCCCTAACCCCACTTTCGAAGCCTCCCCAACCAACTTCCCAGATACCCCTACAGCAGAGGGCAGTTTTCCCCTCCCAGACAATCAAGCCCCCAACAGGCTAACACGGTTAAGTTCTCTACCTGCCACGCACTACACTTCCACCCACCATACCCCTCCACATCCTTGCTCTACCTAGCATGTCATACCCTACTGTTAGAGTCTAGCCAGCTAGATGGATGCCAATCTGGAAGAAGCTAGCAGCCAGAGAAATGGCACAGCTGGCAATGCTAGGGGAGGAAAATTTCGATCGTGTTTAGAGGTTTGTGGTTTCAACACTAATGGTTTCCTTCGCAAACATGGTAGCTGCCCTGGTTCAGGATGTCCTTCTGTGGAAAGTGATGACCCACAGCACCTCAAACACCTGAACACACTCCAAAAATGCATCATCTTCTCAAATAATATCTTAAGAAACAATTAAAGCAACGGGTAAAAGGAATAACATGTATTCCTAAATGCAACCGATCTACTTGCAGCTGGGAAACTCACAGACCTATCTTGAATGTTCCATCAACAATCAAGGTATGGCATAACTTGCTACTTTTTGGCAATGTCTTTTTAGTTGTGCCAGAAAAAAGGGGCAAGAGTATAGCCTCAACAATCATTAAATCCTTAAGAGACTTTAGTAGAGCTGATAACCTCATTCGCCTGCCACATCAATACAAAAATGGGAGAGCCAGACCTCCTACTCACTCCACTCACAGTGAAAAAATCAGAATCCAGGTGAGCAAGAAAACTGAAGAGGGTAACACAGTGGGGGTAATCAGGATAATCAGCAGCGAAGATACAGCTGCCACTGGGATGCTGACACTGCTGAATCACTTAGAGAAAACACCCTGTTAGAAAAACCAGGGGCACCAAACGCTCTAATACCCCTGTGGCACTCTAGAACCACTGCTTTTGAAAGATTCAGCAGTCTACAAGGCAATTATGTTGTTCCCGTCTGGCTCTGCTGGGGTTACACTGTAATAAGACCACAGTATTTAAAAGAATTGGTAAATCCAGTTCTCAGGAAGATTGCATGTACACTTCTTTCAGAGATCACTAGGCTCGTAAACAGCTCCTTAGCTGGTCTGATTACCTGGTCGCCATCTGGAAAAGACCCGGGCCAGTACAAGACCGGCGAACCTACAACAACAATGGTCTGATTCCCGATGATATTAGACCTTTTTGATGCATCATCTTGTGCCCTTTTAAAGAATGATGGAGGAATTAGGCCACTTTCCGTGGGCGACACTCTTCACCGCCTTGTTTCCAAAGCTGCAGTCCGAAGCATTCACACAGAGGCAGCCATGATGCTTCAACTAAACCAGCTTGACTTTGGGATCTCTCAAGGAAGTGAAGCAGCGGTTCATGCAACAAGGGCGTATATCTATAATCTGCCTGTGGACATTGCAGTGGAGAAAATAGTCTTAAGAATGCTTCAGAGTGTGTCGGGGAAGGAGAGAGCCTCCTTGCAGTGAGAGTTCATCACTCAGAGCACTTTCTGTTGGCTGTTCCCATCTCCACCCTCAGCGAGTGCCAAGGGAGAAGTTGTCATTTCATAAGAATGATTTCATAAGCTTACTCTTCATTTATATATATCACATTCATCACTTATTTCTTGTAGTAGACTGTTATTCTGACTGTAATTCTAGAAATCCATGTTTCAAAATATTTTGTTATAATGTTAACGTTAATGTAATATTCCATGCTTGACTGCATCACTTATTGAATATTACCTCTTTAATTATGGTAATTAGTGCGTCTCCCACCTTCGCTAGTGACATCCTCTCTTAGTGCGTCGCCCACCTTCGCTAGTGACATCCTCTCTTAGTGCGTCTCCCACCTTCGCTAGTGACATCCTCTCTTAGTGCGTCGCCGACCTTCGCTAGTGACATCCTCTCTTAGTGCGTCGCCCACCTTCGCTAGTGACATCCTCTCTTAGTGCGTCGCCCACCTTCGCTAGTGACATCCTCTCTTAGTGCGTCGCCCACCTTCGCTAGTGACATCCTCTCTTAGTGCGTCGCCCACCTTCGCTAGTGACATCCTCTCCTAGTGCGTCGCCCACCTTCGCTAGTGACATCCTCTCTTAGTGCGTCGCCCACCTTCGCTAGTGACATCCTCTCTTAGTGCGTCTCCCACCTTCGCTAGTGACATCCTCTCCTAGTGCGTCGCCCACCTTCGCTAGTGACATCCTCTCTTAGTGCGTCGCCCACCTTCGCTAGTGACATCCTCTCTTAGTGCGTCTCCCACCTTCGCTAGTGACATCCTCTCTTAGTGCGTCGCCCACCTTCGCTAGTGACATCCTCTCTTAGTGCGTCTCCCACCTTCGCTAGTGACATCCTCTCTTAGTGCGTCGCCCACCTTCGCTAGTGACATCCTCTCTTAGTGCGTCGCCCACCTTCGCTAGTGACATCCTCTCTTAGTGCGTCTCCCACCTTCGCTAGTGACATCCTCTCTTAGTGCGTCGCCCACCTTCGCTAGTGACATCCTCTCTTAGTGCGTCTCCCACCTTCGCTAGTGACATCCTCTCTTAGTGCGTCGCCCACCTTCGCTAGTGACATCCTCTCTTAGTGCGTCTCCCACCTTCGCTAGTGACATCCTCTCTTAGTGCGTCTCCCACCTTCGCTAGTGACATCCTCTCTTAGTGCGTCGCCCACCTTCGCTAGTGACATCCTCTCTTAGTGCGTCGCCCACCTTCGCTAGTGACATCCTCTCTTAGTGCGTCTCCCACCTTCGCTAGTGACATCCTCTCTTAGTGCGTCGCCCACCTTCGCTAGTGACATCCTCTCTTAGTGCGTCTCCCACCTTCGCTAGTGACATCCTCTCTTAGTGCGTCGCCCACCTTCGCTAGTGACATCCTCTCTTAGTCTTGCACGTACACAAGCTACGTAATTATAATCCAAATGTGGAGTTTCCTCCTCAAGATCTACCTACCTGGAGTCCTCCTGAAGGGCATTCCGGGAATCACGCCCCCGCGGCCCGGTCCATGACCGGGTGGATCACGGCCTAATCAACGGGGCTGTTACTGCTGGTCACACGTAGTCCAACGTACGAACCACAGCCCAGCTGATCCGGCACTGACTTTAGGTATCTGTCAAGCTCCCTCTTGAAGACAACCAGTGGTTTATTGGTAATGCCCCTTATGGCTGGTGGGAGGCTGTTGAACAGTCTTGGGCCCAGGACACTTATGGTGTTTTCTCTTAATGTAACAACGGCGCCCCACTCATCACTGGGGGTATGTTGTATCGCCTGCCAAGTACTTTGCTTTCGTAGGGAGTGATTTCTGTGTGCAGATTAGGGAACAGTCCTTCCAGGATCTTCCAGGTGTAGATTATAATGTATCGCCTGCGCTCCAGGCCTTAATACAGGCTTAATACAAGCCTTAATACAGGCTTGCATGTCTCAATAATTACCGTGAAGTTCTTTCCATTACTGGCTTCTACACATTCATGATATAAACCCAGATAAGATAAGATTTTTCTTCGAGTTTTTAACCCCGGAGGGTTAGCCACCCAGGATAACCCAAGAAAGTCAGTGCGTCATCGAGGACTGTCTAACTTATTTCCATTGTGGTCCTCAGTCTTGACCCCCAGATGCGACCCACACCAGTCGACTAACACCCAGGTACCTATTTGCTGCTAGGTGAACAGGACAACAGGTATAAGGAAGCGCGTCGAAATGTTTTCACCCCATGCCAGGAATCGAACCCGTGTGTGAAACGAGAGTTTTAGCCACCAGGTCACAGGGCCACTGGGCCGTGGAAGGTCGATATCTTTGTGTTGTTAGAAGCACTGTGGCACAACTCTGGCTGGTTGCACAGGACAGATACTGTGCATAAATTTGATTCAAAAATAGGAGAAAATAAGCCCTAACAGAGAGAACTATCACCTCCTCTAGAGTTTCTAGATACTGGCCAGCAGTGAACCGTCTCTCAGTCTCATTTAACGTTTCATATTTATTTCAGAAATTAATGTTGGGGTCAATTATGGGTCACTTGCGCCAGTTCCTTCTCCAGCAGCAAGTTGTAATGGGAAACTGAACAAATTTAACAAATATTTTTTCATCACTCCATATAACACGATTCCAAAAGTCACTTGTTCTGTCTTGACTCTTATTCTGTGTAAAGTGTAGACGAGCTTCAGGTTACCTGTCTGTCAGCCAAACTATTACTGCTGGTGTTCGGTGGTGCATTCCAGCAGCATGAAGACGATTTCTAACTGTCCTTGGAGTCACATTCAAATTCATTCATTCCTTATTTTTACTGTATTAGTGAATGAGTTTGCTTCCTCAGCTTCCTTTTAAAGATTCAACTTGTTCTGCTGATGTTCTCTTGGAAGTTCCTGATCTGGGTCGATCATAAAGTTACCTTTGTTCTCTCATCTGGTTAAGAATGTACACATTGTATGTACTGAAGTCTAGCTGGCGAGCGAAGTGTGCAGGAGAGAGGTCACTCTCCTTCATCCACATAATATCATCTTCCTGGGAAATTTTGCCTTGTCTACGACCCGTAATATAAACATGGCAGAATGTTGTCTGGCATTCTCTGTACTAACGGTCAGAAGACCAACAAAGGCACAAACTGTGACTGGTACATAACACAGATAACACGTATATAGGAAACACAAGTTTATGACGACGTTTCCGTCTCACTTGTGCCATTTACAAGTCACATTAACACACGAAGGTGAGGGAGCCAGGATTCATTCCCCTTTCTGTCACTATTCCCTCTACTTACTACTACCACCACCACTATGACTACTACTACTACTACTACTGCCACCACCACCACCACCACTACTACTACTACTACTACCACCACCACTATTACTATTATTACTACCACTACTACCATTACTACTACTACGACTACTACCACCACTACTACTACTACACTACTACTACTTCCACTATTTCTACTACTACTACTATTACCATAAATAATAAAAAAAAGGCACAATACCGTGACTGGAACGATACACAAATAACACGCACATAGAAGAGAGAAGCTTACGACGACGTTTCGGTCCGACTTGGACCATTGACAAAGTCACACTAACCAGAAGTGTAGCAGGACGGCTATATATAGACACGAAGAGGTAGTGGTGGTAGTGGTAATAGTAGTAGTAGTGGTAGTGGTAGTAGTAGTAGTAGTAGTAGTAGTAATGGTAGTAGTAGTAGTAGTAGTAGTAGTAGTAGGGGTAGTGGTAGTAGTAGTCGTAGTAGTGGTAGTGGTAGTAGTAGTAGTAGTAGTGGTAGTGGCAGTAGTGTGGAATTAAGGAGGAGGAGGAGGAGCCAGTCAAATACAAAGAAAGGGGAGCACTGCAAGGGAGCTAGGTGCCCACAAGGGAGCTAGGTGCCCACAGAGGGAGCTAGGTGCCCACAAGGGAGCTAGGTGCCCACAAGGGAGCTAGGTGCCCACAGAGGGAGCTAGGTGCCCACAAGGGAGCTAGGTGCCCACAAGGGAGCTAGGTGCCCACAGAGGGAGCTAGGTGCCCACAAGGGAGCTAGGTGCCCACAAGGGAGCTAGGTGCCCACAAGGGAGCTAGGTGCCCACAAGGGAGCTAGGTGCCCACAAGGGAGCTAGGTGCCCACAATGGAGCTAGGTGCCCACAAGGGAGCTAGGTGCCCACATGGGAGCTATGTGCCTACAAGGGAGCTAGGTGCCCACAAAGGAGCTGGTGCCCACAAGGGAGCTAGGTGCCCAAATGGGAGCTAAGTGCCTACAAGGGAGCTAGGTGCCCACAAGGGAGCTAGGTGCCCACAAGGGAGCTAGGTGCCCACAAGGGAGCTAGGTGCCCACAAGGGAGCTAGGTGCCCACAAGGGAGCTAGGTGTCCACAGAGGGAGCTAGGTATCCACAGAGGGAGCTAGGTGCCCACAAAGGAGCTAGGTGCCTACAAGGGAGCTAGGTGCCCACAAGGGAGCTAGGTGCCCTCAAGGGAGCTAGGTGCCCACAAGGGAGCTAGGTGCTCACAAGGGAGCTAGGTGTCCACAGAGGGAGCTAGGTGTCCACAGAGGGAGCTAGGTGCCCACAAGGGAGCTAGGTGCCTACAAGGGAGCTAGGTGCCCACAAGGGAGCTAGGTGCCCACAAGGGAGCTAGGTACCCACAGAGGGAGCTAGGTACCCACAAGGGAGCTAAGTGCCCACAAGGGAGCTCGGTGCCTACAGAGGGAGCTAGGTGCCCACAAGGGAGCTAGGTGCCCACAAGAGAGCTAGGTGCCCACAAGGGAGCTAGGTGCCCACAAGGGAGCTAGGTGCCCACAAGGGAGCTAGGTGTCCACAGAGGGAGCTAGGTATCCACAGAGGGAGCTAGGTGCCCACAAGGGAGCTAGGTGCCTACAAGGGAGCTAGGTGCCCACAGAGGGAGCTAGGTACCCACAAGGGAGCTAAGTGCCCACAAGGGAGCTCGGTGCCCACAGAGGGAGCTAGGTGCCCACAAGGGAGCTAGGTGCCCACAAGGGAGCTAGGTGCCCACAAGGGAGCTAGATGCCCACAAGGGAGCTAGGTGTCCACAAGGGAGCTAGGTGTCCACAGAGGGAGCTAGGAGTCCACAGAGGGAGCTAGGTGCCCACAAGGGAGCTAGGTGCCTACAAGGGAGCTAGGTGCCCACAAGGGAGCTAGGTGCCCACAAGGGAGCTAGGTGCCCACAAGAGAGCTAGGTGCCTACAAGGGAGCTAGGTGCCCACAAGGGAGCTAGGTGCCCACAAGGGAGCTAGGTGCCCACAAGGGAGCTAGGTGCCCACAAGGGAGCTAGGTGCCCACAAGGGAGCTAGGTGCCCACAAGGGAGCTAGGTGCCCACAAGGGAGCTAGGTGCTCACAAGGGAGCTAGGTGTCCACAGAGGGAGCTAGGTGTCCACAGAGGGAGCTAGGTGCCCACAAGGGAGCTAGGTGCCCACAAGGGAGCTAGGTGCCCACAGAGGGAGCTAGGTACCCACAAGGGAGCTAAGTGCCCACAAGAGAGCTCGGTGCCCACAGAGGGAGCTAGGTGCCCACAAGGGAGCTAGGTGCCCACAAGGGAGCTAGGTGCCCACAAGGGAGCTAGGTGCCCACAAGGGAGCTAGGTGTCCACAAGGGAGCTAGGTGTCCACAGAGGGAGCTAGGTGTCCACAGAGGGAGCTAGGTGCCCACAAGGGAGCTAGGTGCCTACAAGGGAGCTAGGTGCCCACAAGGGAGCTAGGTGCCCACAAGGGAGCTAGGTGCCCACAAGGGAGCTAGGTGCCTACAAGGGAGCTAGGTGCCCACAAGGGAGCTAGGTGCCCACAAGGGAGCTAGGTGCCCACAAGGGAGCTAGGTGTTCACAAGGGAGCTAGGTGCCCACAAGGGAGCTAGGTGTCCACAGAGGGAGCTAGGTATCCACAGAGGGAGCTAGGTGCCCACAAAGGAGCTAGGTGCCTACAAGGGAGCTAGGTGCCCACAAGGGAGCTAGGTGCCCTCAAGGGAGCTAGGTGCCCACAAGGGAGCTAGGTGCTCACAAGGGAGCTAGGTGTCCACAGAGGGAGCTAGGTGTCCATAGAGGGAGCTAGGTGCCCACAAGGGAGCTAGGTGCCTACAAGGGAGCTAGGTGCCCACAAGGGAGCTAGGTGCCCACAAGGGAGCTAGGTACCCACAGAGGGAGCTAGGTACCCACAAGGGAGCTAAGTGCCCACAAGGGAGCTCGGTGCCCACAGAGAGAGCTAGGTGCCCACAAGGGAGCTAGGTGCCCACAAGAGAGCTAGGTGCCCACAAGGGGCGCTAGGTGCCCACAAGGGAGCTAGGTGCCCACAAGGGAGCTAGGTGTCCACAGAGGGAGCTAGGTGTCCACAGAGGGAGCTAGGTGCCCACATGGGAGCTAGGTGCCTACAAGGGAGCTAGGTGCCCACAGAGGGAGCTAGGTACCCACAAGGGAGCTAAGTGCCCACAAGGGAGCTCGGTGCCCACAGAGGGAGCTAGGTGCCCACAAGGGAGCTAGGTGCCCACAAGGGAGCTAGGTGCCCACAAGGGAGCTAGGTGCCCACAAGGGAGCTAGGTGTCCACAAGGGAGCTAGGTGTCCACAGAGGGAGCTAGGAGTCCACAGAGGGAGCTAGGTGCCCACAAGGGAGCTAGGTGCCCACAAGGGAGCTAGGTGCCCACAAGGGAGCTAGGTGCCCACAAGGGAGCTAGGTGCCCACAAGGGAGCTAGGTGCCTACAAGGGAGCTAGGTGCCCACAAGGGAGCTAGGTGCCCACAAGGGAGCAAGGTGCCCACAAGGGAGCTAGGTGCCCACAAGGGAGCTAGGTGCCCACAAGGGAGCTAGGTGCCCACAAGGGAGTTAGGTGCCCACAAGGGAGCTAGGTGCCCACAAGGGAGCTAGGTGCCCACAAGGGAGCTAGGTGCCCACAAGGGAGCTAGGTGTCCACAGAGGGAGCTAGGTGTCCACAGAGGGAGCTAGGTGCCCACAAGGGAGCTAGGTGCCTACAAGGGAGCTAGGTGCCCACAAGGGAGCTAGGTGCCCACAAGGGAGCTAGGTGCCCACAAGGGAGCTAGGTGCCCTCAAGGGAGCCAGGTGCCCACAAGGGAGCTAGGTGCTCACAAGGGAGCTAGGTGTCCACAGAGGGAGCTAGGTGTCCACAGAGGGAGCTAGGTGCCCACAAGGGAGCTAGGTGCCTACAAGGGAGCTAGGTGCCCACAAGGGAGCTAGGTGCCCACATGGGAGCTAGGTGCCTACAAGGGAGCTAGGTGCCCACAAGGGAGCTAGGTGCCCACAAGGGAGCTAGGTGCCCACAAGGGAGCTAGGTGCCCTCAAGGGAGCTAGGTGCCCACAAGGGAGCTAGGTGCTCACAAGGGAACTAGGTGTCCACAGAGGGAGCTAGGTGTCCACAGAGGGAGCTAGGTGCCCACAAGGGAGCTAGGTGCCTACAAGGGAGCTAGGTGCCCAAAAGGGAGCTAGGTGCCCACATGGGAGCTAGGTGCCCACAAGGGAGCTAGGTGTCCACAGAGGGAGCTAGGTGTCCACAGAGGGAGCTAGGTGCCCACAAGGGAGCTAGGTGCCTACAAGGGAGCTAGGTGCCCACAAGGTAGCTAGGTGCCCACAAGGGAGCTAGGTGCCCACAAGGAAGCTAGGTGCCCACAAGGGAGCTAGGTGCTCACAAGGGAGCTAGGTGTCCACAGAGGGAGCTAGGTGTCCACAGAGGTAGCTAGGTGCCCACAAGGGAGCTAGGTGCCTACAAGGGAGCTAGGTGCCCACAAGGGAGCTAGATGCTCACAAGGGAGCTAGGTGCCCACAAGGGAGCTAGGTGTCCACAGAGGGAGCTAGGTGTCTACAGAGGGAGTTAGGCGCCCACAAGGGAGCTAGGTGCCTACAAGGGAGCTAGGTGCCCACAAGGGAGCTAGGTGCCCTCAAGGGAGCTAGGTGCCCACAAGGGAGCTAGGTGTCCACAGAGGGAGCTAGGTGTCCACAGAGGGAGGTAGGTGCACACAAGGGAGCTAGGTGCCTACAAGGGAGCTAGGTGCCCACAAGGGAGCTAGGTGCTCACAAGGGAGCTAGGTGCCCACAAGGGAGCTAGGTGCCCACAAGGGAGCTAGGTGCCCACAAGGGAGCTAGGTTCTCACAAGGGAGCTAGGTGCCCACAAGGGAGCTAGGTGCCCACAAGGGAGCTAGGTGCCCACAAGGGAGCTAGGTGCCCACAAGGGAGCTAGGTGCCCACAAGGGAGCTAGGTGCCCACAAGGGAGCTAGGTGCCCACAAGGGAGCTAGGTGCCCACAAGGGAGCTAGGTTCTCACATGGGAGCTAGGTGCCCACAAGGGAGCTAGGTGCCCACAAGGGAGCTAGGTGCCCACAAGGGAGCTAGGTGCCCACAGACGGAGCTAGGTGCCCACAAGGGAGCTAGGTGCCCACAAGGGAGCTAGGTGCCCACAAGGGAGCTAGGTGCCCACAAGGGAGCTAGGTGCCCACAAGGGAGCTAGGTGCCCACAAGGGAGCTAGGTGCCCACAAGGGAGCTAGGTGCCCACAAGGGAGCTAGGTGCCCACAAGGGAGCTAGGTGCCCACAAGGGAGCTAGGTGCCCACAAGGGAGCTAGGTGCCCACAAGGGAGCTAGGTGCCCACAAGGGAGCTAGGTGCCCACAAGGGAGCTAGGTGCCCACAAGGGAGCTAGATGCCCACAAGGGAGCTAGGTGCCCACAAGGGAGCTAGGTGCCCACAAGGGAGCTAGGTGCCCACAAGGGAGCTAGGTGCCCACTACGTCTCCACTTCCTTCTTGCTCTCTTTGTCCCGTCCCTGTCCCCCTCTCCATACTGTCCCCCTCTCCATACTGTCCCCCTCTCCATACTGACCCCCTCTCCATACTGTCCCCCTCTCCAGACTGTCCCCCTCTCCATACTGTCCCCCTCTCCATACTGTCCCCCTCTCCATACTGTCCCCCTCTCCATACTGTCCCCCTCTCCATACTGTCCCCCTCTCCATACTGTCCCCCTCTCCATACTGTCCCCCTCTCCATACTGTCTCCCTCTCCATACTGTCCCCCTCTCCATACTGTCTCCCTCTCCATACTGTCCCCCTCTCCATACTGTCCCCCTCTCCATACTGTCCCCCTCTCCATGCTGTCCCCCTCTCCATACTGTCTCCCTCTCCATACTGTCCCCCTCTCCATACTGTCTCCCTCTCCATACTGTCTCCCTCTCCATACTGTCCCCCTCTCCATACTGTCTCCCTCTCCATACTGTCCCCCTCTCCATACTGTCTCCCTCTCCATACTGTCCCCCTCTCCATACTGTCCCCCTCTCCATACTGTCCCCCTCTCCATGCTGTCCCCCTCTCCATACTGTCTCCCTCTCCATACTGTCACCCTCTCCATACTGTCCCCCTCTCCATACTGTCGCCCTCTCCATACTGTCTCCCTCTCCATACTGTCCCCCTCTCCATACTGTCTCCCTCTCCATACTGTCCCCCTCTCCATACTGTCGCCCTCTCCATACTGTCCCCCTCTCCATACTGTCACCCTCTCCATACTGTCCCCCTCTCCATACTGTCCCCCTCTCCATACTGTCTCCCTCTCCATACTGTCCCACTCTCCATACTGTCTCCCTCTCCATACTGTCCCCCTCTCCATACTGTCCCCCTCTCCATACTGTCCCCCTCTCCATACTGTCCCCCTCTCCATACTGTCTCCCTCTCCATACTGTCTCCCTCTCCATACTGTCCTCCTCTCCATACTGTCCCCCTCTCCATACTGTCTCCCTCTCCATACTGTCCCCCTCTCCATACTGTCTCCCTCTCCATACTGTCCCCCTCTCCATACTGTCCCCCTCTCCATACTGTCCCCCTCTCCATACTGTCCCCCTCTCCATACTGTCTCCCTCTCCATACTGTCTCCCTCTCCATACTGTCCCCCTCTCCATACTGTCCCCCTCTCCATACTGTCTCCCTCTCCATACTGTCCCCCTCTCCATACTGTCTCCCTCACCGTCGTGTGTTAGTGTGACTCGTAACTGGCCAACGTTGGACCGAAACGTTGTCGAAACGTGCATGTTATTTCTGTATTAGTCATTCTTTCACTTAGTCTGACATCGCTCTCAAATATTGTCATTCGAATCCAATTTTCAACCTATTAAAGAAACTCAGGGAACGGGTGGAGTTTGAACCCAAGTGAAGCATGAACCTCAGAGGTCAGTGCGTTAACCACTGGACCAGCTGGCCAGTGAGTGTCAGGGTTTAGCTCTCATCCGAACCATTTTATTAGTACACAGTCGTGATATTCTCGTGCTGAATAGGTAAAACTTGCGATTTTGGCTTAAATAGCAACGCTCTTCTTGCCGAATAAGGCAAGCGAATATTTGTGTATGCAATAATTGTGTTTGTTTATTACTTTATTATAAATTTATTTAAGATATATTCAGTTGGATTTAAGATAAATTAAAAGTAGCTGCTTATAACAAGGTTAGGTAAGTTTTCTAAGGTTCTTTTGGTACAAAATTATTAATTTTTACATTAACATAAAAAAATATCTTTAAACGTGTAAGAGGTAATGTTAGAAAGGACTTAATTTTAAATGAGTTCTTGGTATTCCTAATTACTAGAAATAAAGAAACTAGATAACACAGTCGCCTCTAAATCTGACTAAATACATTATATAATTGTGTATCTTTCAAACTTTAACGTTTAGAAAATTTGTAAACAAAACAGGAAAATAAACTCATGCTTTAAAACGCGTATCATTAAGTAGACAACCTAATATACATGAGAACATAAAGCTGAGTGTAAATACATGAGAACATAAAGCTGAGTGTAAATACATGAGAACATAAAGCTGAGTGTAAATACATGAGAACATAAAGCTGAGTGTAAATACATGAGAACATAAAGCTGAGTGTAAATACATGAGAACATAAAGCTGAGTGTAAATACATCAGAACATAAAGCTGAGTGTAAATACATGAGAACATAAAGCTGAGTGTAAATACATGAGAACATAAAGCTGAGTGTAAATACATCAGAACATAAAGCTGAGTGTAAATACATCAGAACATAAAGCTGAGTGTAAATACATGAGAACATAAAGCTGAGTGTAAATACATCAGAACATAAAGCTGAGTGTAAATACATCAGAACATAAAGCTGAGTGTAAATTCATCAGAACATAAAGCTGAGTGTAAATACATGAGAACATAAAGCTGAGTGTAAATACATCAGAACATAAAGCTGAGTGTAAATACATCAGAACATAAAGCTGAGTGTAAATACATGAGAACATAAAGCTGAGTGTAAATACATGAGAACATAAAGCTGAGTGTAAATACATCAGAACATAAAGCTGAGTGTAAATACATCAGAACATAAAGCTGAGTGTAAATACATCAGAACATAAAGCTGAGTGTAAATACATGAGAACATAAAGCTGAGTGTAAGTACATCAGAACATAAAGCTGAGTGTAAATACATCAGAACATAAAGCTGAGTGTAAATACATGAGAACATAAAGCTGAGTGTAAATACATGAGAACATAAAGCTGAGTGTAAATACATCAGAACATAAAGCTGAGTGTAAATACATCAGAACATAAAGCTGAGTGTAAATACATCAGAACATAAAGCTGAGTGTAAATACATGAGAACATAAAGCTGAGTGTAAATACATGAGAACATAAAGCTGAGTGTAAATACATCAGAACATAAAGCTGAGTGTAAATACATGAGAACATAAAGCTGAGTGTAAATACATGAGAACATAAAGCTGAGTGTAAATACATGAGAACATAAAGCTGAGTGTAAATATATGAGAACATAAAGCTCAGTGTAAATACATGAGAACATAAAGCTGAGTGTAAATACATGAGAACATAAAGCTGAGTGTAAATACATGAGAACATAAAGCTGAGTGTAAATACACGAGAACATAAAGCTGAGTGTAAATACATGAGAACATAAAGCTGAGTATAAATACAATAGAACATAAAGCTGAGTGTAAATACATGAGAACATAAAGCTGAGTGTAAATACATGAGAACATAAAGCTGAGTATAAATACATGAGAACATAAAGCTGAGTGTAAATACATGAGAACATAAAGCTGAGTGTAAATACATCAGAACATAAAGCTGAGTGTAAATACATGAGAACATAAAGCTGAGTGTAAGTACATCAGAACATAAAGCTGAGTGTAAATACATCAGAACATAAAGCTGAGTGTAAATACATGAGAACATAAAGCTGAGTGTAAATACATGAGAACATAAAGCTGAGTGTAAATACATGAGAACATAAAGCTGAGTGTAAATACATCAGAACATAAAGCTGAGTGTAAATACATCAGAACATAAAGCTGAGTGTAAATACATGAGAACATAAAGCTGAGTGTAAATACATGAGAACATAAAGCTGAGTGTAAATACATCAGAACATAAAGCTGAGTGTAAATACATGAGAACATAAAGCTGAGTGTAAATACATGAGAACATAAAGCTGAGTGTAAATACATGAGAACATAAAGCTGAGTGTAAATATATGAGAACATAAAGCTCAGTGTAAATACATGAGAACATAAAGCTGAGTGTAAATACATGAGAACATAAAGCTGAGTGTAAATACATGAGAACATAAAGCTGAGTGTAAATACACGAGAACATAAAGCTGAGTGTAAATACATGAGAACATAAAGCTGAGTATAAATACAATAGAACATAAAGCTGAGTGTAAATACATGAGAACATAAAGCTGAGTGTAAATACATGAGAACATAAAGCTGAGTATAAATACATGAGAACATAAAGCTGAGTGTAAATACATGAGAACATAAAGCTGAGTATAAATACATGAGAACATAAAGCTGAGTGTAAATACATGAGAACATAAAGCTGAGTATAAATACATGAGAACATAAAGCTGAGTGTAAATACATGAGAACATAAAGCTGAGTGTAAATACATGAGAACATAAAGCTGAGTATAAATACATGAGAACATAAAGCTGAGTGTAAATACATGAGAACATAAAGCTGAGTATAAATACATGAGAACATAAAGCAGAGTGTAAATACATGATAACATAAAGCTGAGTGTAAATACATGAGAACATAAAGCTGAGTGTAAATACATGAGAACATAAAGCAGAGTGTAAATACGTACAAAGAACGTACTGCCAATTAATTTTATCAACCAATCACAATCGTCGTTACAAGTTGAGTTAATTTATTCATAAAAGAAACATTTACGTCTCTGTTGACTTGACTGTCCACCACACAGACTCAAGATTTTTTCCCCAACTTTACATGTATATTCAGGCTATAACTTTCTAACTTGCTTCCAAATAAAACAACTTCTGTGCCATAAATCGATGAGCTTTTTTTTAAAACAATGAAAAATTCCCTGATTTCTCTCAGTTGTCAAAAAGGCCACCTTAAATAAAAACTGAATCACTATATATCTGCGTTACTAGTCATTAGTAACAAACTCAGGAAACTACTAATTGGCAGCTCAAATTATTGAAAACTATTAATCATTATATATTTAGTGGCTTAGCGCTTCTTTTTGATTATAATAATAATTATTTATTTACGTTACTAACCATAAGTAGCAAACTGCAACGACTGTCCTCAGAGAAGTGGATTAGCAAGCCACAATTTATCAGTTGTGAGATCACGTTCTAAACAGGATTCATCGTTTGGTAATGGATGAAAATCTTGGTGCTAAAACCAGTTCTCCAGACATC